>NC_133653.1:64798989-65165979 GCF_009905375.1 Apium graveolens
CCATTTTGTTGTGGAGTTCTAGCTGCAGAAAACTCATGCATAATCCCATTCTCTTCACAAAATGATCTCATCAAAAAATTCTTGAACTTTGTTCCATTGTCACTCCTGATTCTTCTTACTTTTAAATCAGGATGATTGGTGACTTGCCTTATGTGATTGATGATGATTTCACTAGCTTCATCTTTGGACTTTAGAAAATATGTCCAAGAGAACTTTGAGAAATCATCTACAATTACTAGGCAATATCTTTTCCTTGAGATGGACAACACATTGACTAGTTCAAACAAATCCTTCTTCAATTGTTGAATCAAGCTTCTTTCTAAATGATGCTTTAATTTGCTTTCCTTTCTGGCAGGCATCACACAATCCATCCTTAGTAAACTCCATACCTCTGACAAACTCTTTCTTGACTAGCTCATTCATGGTCTTAAAGTTTAGATGGGACAACTTCTTGTGCCATATCCAGCTTTTATCTTGACTTGCTTTACCGAGAAGACAAGTGACTGATTCTGTATTTGATGAGTTAAAATCAGCTAGGTACACATTCCCTTTTCTCACTTTACTGAGAACCACTTTGTTGCTCTTTTTATTGGTCACAACATAGGCTTCTGGATTAAAAGTGACTGAGTTGCCCCTATCACAAAGCTGGCTGATACTCAACAAATTATGCTTGAGTCCATCCACTAGGGAAACCTCTTCAATGATGACATTATCCTTTGATATTAAATCATATCCCACAGTGTAACCCATGTTATCATCTCCAAAAGTAATACTTAGGCCAGCTCTTTTCTTGAACTCAGTGAGCAGGGTAGAATCTCCAGTCATATGCCTTGAACAACCACTGGCTAGATACCAAAGATTCTTTCTGTTTCCCTGATTGCTTGAAGAACTGGTCTCTGTTTCATCTGATTTGGCCATTAGGGCTAGATTGACATAGCTTGTTTCTTCATCTTCATCCAATCCATCTACAGCCCAGTCATTTTCTTGTGTAATAAAAGCCATTTCCTTTTGCTTGAGCAACTTAAAGTATTTCGGCTTATAATCAACAGGCTCAAACTTCTTTTTGCTGGAAACAGACTTTTACACTCACTAGAAAAATGACCTACCAAGCCACATTTGAAACACTTGAATTTAGATTTATCAACCATGTTTCTGTTTGGTTTGGCTTCTCTAAAATTCTTCTTGAATTTCAGCTTGGAAAATCTTTTGGATAAAAATGCTGGATGCTCATCAATATCATCAATGTCATCTTGGCTCAACTGATCTTCACTCTCAGCTACCAGCCCTATACCCTTGCTTTCACAGACCTTTGATGTAGATTCAACAGCTTCCACCTTTATCTCTTTCTCCTTCTCTATCTTAGCAACTAGTGCTATGGATCCTCCTTTCTTCCTTCCTTTCTCCATCCTTTCATCTTGCTCTATTTCAAGCTCATAGGTTTTCAAGATGCCATATAGTCTCTCCAAGGTGAACTCCTTGTAATCCTGTGAATTTCTCAATGAGACTGTCATTGGCTTCCACTCCTTTAGGAGAGATCTAAGGAACTTGAGATTACAGTATTTTTTTGATAGACTCTTCCATGCAGCTTCATAGCATTTAATAGCTTTTTAAATCTACTAAATATATCAGTCAGTGACTCACTTTCTTCACAGTGGAAATGCTCATATTGCTGAATCAGGAGTTGCATCTTGTTTTCCCTGACTTGCTCAATACCATCACAAATAATCTATATTGTGTCCCAAACCTCTTTGGTTGTTTTACAGTTAATGATGTTATCAAACATATCACCATCAACACCATTGAATAATATGTTTATGGCCTTCTTATCCTTCCTGACTTGTTCAATATCAGGATCTGACCATTCATGCCTAGGTTTTGGAACAGCTGGTTCATTGCTAGTTGCAGCTCTCATAGGTACATGAGGAGCTCTCTCTATACAGTCCACATAGGCCTCATCTTGGGAAAAAAGATGTAGGTGCACCTTCACCTTCTAGTGGTAATAGTTGTCTTTTTCCAGAAATGGAATTTTAACTCCAACATCCTTCTTGTTCATCTTGTTGTTTGTTGTGATATTTATACTCTTTGTTCTTCAAGAGCTTGCTCTGATACCAATTGTTATTCCCTAACAAAAAACAAGAATTACAGAAGGGGGCTGAATGTAATTCTGGCTACTTTTTGAGATTTTAAAATTGTTCTAACTTAATATATATAACAGTGTTTGATTTACAATAGTGCAGAATGAAAGAGTAATAGAAATCAAAACACTAAGTAATAGAACACAATATTTAAAACTTTCTGAAGGATTTGAAAGTATCCACCATACATATATATATATATATCAGATTGAGAACTCTGTGAAGCTTTGAATAGCTCACAGCTGCTTTACAAGTTGAACAAACAAAACTACAGAGAAATTCTTACAGAATACAGCTTGATATGTTTCTCTGAAAATAAGCGTGCTTAGTTAAATATTCTACTTGCTACACTTGGTTTATATATCACCAAGTTACATGAGTAAGACAATATAATAAAACAAAACTATATATATTCTAACTCCATGCTGCTTCATTACTCTATTTCAGTATCTTTGAATATCTTCACATTATCATGGAAATGGTAATGCTTATTTGTTCTTAAAATCTTGCTTAACAGGCTGCCACATTCCTTTTGCAAACACCCGACGCATGTGACTGTGTTGTCACTATCAACAGCTATTTTGAAATTGATCATCCGTTGGGACTATGTTGGTCATCCATCGGGAGTCTTGTTGATTATCCATTGGAGTCTTGTAGATCATCCGCCGGGAGTCTATCTGTCATTTGAATCTATTTCACTTATACATAATTACAAGACATCTTATATATACAATTAGCCAACCTATTCTGCATATCAATCTAGTAGTCAACATGACTTAGAGAACCCTACATAATCTACTAGACTAAAATATTTTGTTTGCAGAAATGTGCTACAGTACTTATTTGTTACATAAGCTACACTCTCAATTGATGTCAAGTTGTCATCCGTCTGGACTATAAAGTTCATCTATCGGGACTATATTAGTTCATCCATCGAGAGCTATAAAATTCACTAAGTCAAATCTACTAAGGTATTTTGTTTAACTTATCATCCAGTTCTCAACATATTCCTAACATGAATCTATATGAATCTATATGGACACACACAAACTAATCCTTACATTATCACCCCCAAACTTAAAATTTTCAATGTCCTCATTGAAGGTAATAATAAGGATTCAAGGGATACCTAGTTAGTGGGAGGATCACCCTCTTCGGATGGAGGATCAGGTGGCCAATCAACCTCGACACCAGTGTCTCGGAAAACAGTACCGAGAGCGCGTGTCAAGTCTTCAGCAAAATGTCAGTGAATGCCATGTATGGCCTCAATACGCCGAATCAACCTTCTATACTGTGCATCACCAAGACCAAACCTATTAACTTCCCGTGGTGCATGAGAAGGACCCTCTGTAAGCACGGAAAGAACCAACCAGTCACCCATTAGATTATCATAGGTATAATCCAACCCCTTGTTCGGGGATGCACCTAAGAATGCATAACTCAAGGGATCTGGAAGTGGGTTGAGCTCAAATGTGAGAACTTCTTCAATCGATGGTTCAAGACGTTCCTGAGAAATTTTCAGCTCTGCTAACCCAAGAGAATCGAATGGCATATCCAACTTCCTCTTCCATGGAGGTGCATTCAAAACCTGCAGTTACTCTGCTTCTTCTTCATCTTCAATAACTGATTCCCCTATTAAGGCTCTCTCTTAGGTATCTGACTTTGGTAATTGCTCAAGCTCCGAATTCACGACTGAGTCTACCCACTCTACTTTAAAGCACCGCTCTTTATCTGTGGGTAACTTTATTGCTTTGAACACACTAAAAGTGACCTTCTGATCTTGAACCATCATCATCAGCTCTCCTTTGTACACATCAATCATAGTTCAGCCTGTAACCAAGAATGGTCTTCCCAAGATAATGGGAATCTTCTTATCCTCTTCAAAATCCATAATTACAAAATCAGCAGGGAAGATGAGTTTGTCCACCTTGACCAAGATATCCTCCACTATACCTTGTGGATAAGCGATGAAATGATCGGTCAATTGCAATGACATGTATGTCGGTTTCGGATCAGGTAGACCAAGATTCTTGAAGATAGACAAGGGCATCAAATTGATGCTAGATCCCAAATCACACAGGCATTTGTCGAACGACAAGTTTCCAATAATGTAAGGAATAGTGAAACTTCCAGGATCTTTAAGCTTTAGAGGCAACTTCTGTTGCAGCACAACAATGCATTCCTCCGTAATAGCAACAGTCTCTAAGTCATTGAGCTTCACTTTCTGAGAGAGAATACCTTTCATAAACTTTGCATAGCTAGGCATCTGTTCAAGAGCTTTAGCAAAAGGTATGTTGATATGCAGCTTCTTGAAAACATCCAAAAACCTGGAAAATTGCTTGTCGAACTTTTGCTTTTGAAGCCTTTTAGGATATGGTGGATGTGGGTAGACCTGTTTATCCCCTGTATTACCCTCATGAGGATTGCTTTTAACAGCTTTCTTCTTCGATTCCACCTCAGCATCCTTCTGTACCACTTTTTCAGCTACAATCTCATTTTCTGGGTTTGGCAAATGTGTAGATGCACCTACATTCTGGACAGAATTTTCAAACTCTTCGTCTTTCTGAATTTGGGGGCTTGCGACCTTTCAGGACCTCAAGGTGATGCGTTCACCTGTTCTTTAACTTCCCTCTTGCCTATATTGGCTTATGTATCACTAGGAAGCGTTCCTGGTGGTCGATTCAATAAGGAGTTAGAAATTTTCCCTATTTGGTTCTCTAGAGTCTTGATAGAACAGCCTGGCTTTGGCATATAAGATCCTGGTTTTTGCACATAAACCGCAACTCCTCCAATTCAGATTTTTCATTCGAAGATAGACCTGCACCTCTATGAGTTTATTGTTGAAGTTGGAGTTGTTTTCTTGGTGTAAATTGTTGCTGAAAACCAGGAGGATTGAATTGCTTGTTTCTAAACTGCTCGAACGACTGTTGCATCACATTCTGATTGTTGCTCCAGCTGAAGTTAGGATGATTCCATATGTCAGGATGATAAGTGTTTGGAACTGGTTGCTGCGATCTCTGGAAGGTGCTCACAAACTGAGCTGATTCACTAGATATAGCACATTGCTCCATCGCATGCCAACCTGCACACAACTCACAAACACTGGTTATTTGATTAACACCATAGTTAGCCAGAGAACCGATCTTCATAGACAACGCCTTTAGTTGAGCAATGGTAGTCGTAGCTGTATCCAATTCAAGAACTCCTGCTACCTTGCCCTGTGGAAATCTCTGGGTTGGATAATGATATTCATTAGAAACTATTAGTTCAATTAGATCATAAGCTTCCTCATAGCTCTTTGCCCATAATGCTCCACCTGATGCTGCATCGAGCATGGGTCTTGACTGTGTTCCCAAACTGTTATAAAAATAATTAATGATCATCCAATCAGGCATGCCATGATGAGGACACTTCCTCAGCATCTCCTTGTAGCACTCCCAGGCTTCACATAGAGTTTCTCTCGATTGATGCGCAAATTGAGTAAGAGCATTCCTGAGTGCAGCTGTCTTTGCCTTAGGGAAAAATTTAGCCAGAAACTTCTGAGCAAGATCCTCCCAAGTAGTGATAGAACCAGCTGGTAGAGAGTGTAACCAGCTCTTAGCCTTGTCCCCTCAGAGAGAATGGAAATAGTCTCAGTTTTATAGCATCTTCAGAAACATAGTTGAACTGGAAAGTGACGCAGATCTTAATGAAATCCCTAATATGCATATCGGGATCTTCCGTTGGAGCACCCCCAAACTGGACTGAATTTTGTACCATCTGAATTATGCAAGGCTTGATCTCAAAGGTATTAGCTGCGATAGCTGGCCTGACAATGCTAGATTGAATGTCATTGATCTTTGGTTGAGAATAATCTATCAATGCTTTCGTTGCTGCTGGTTCCCCCACTGCAATAAAAACTAGAGTACCTGAAACACACACAAGTAAACCGTGAAAGTAAAAGAATCCGATCTAGTGAACTTTAACAACCACTGATGTCCAGCACATAAACTAGAAATTAACATCGAGTCCCCGGCAGCGGCGCCAAAAACTTGTTAGGGCGAAAACACACGCTAAAATTACACGCAAGTATACGCATTCGTAAGTAGTATAAGATATAAATCAGATTCGTTCCCATAGATACTCTTTTTACTTAACTTAAGATTATGCACCTATGGAAAAATGGTATGGCTATCTCTCAATGCTAAGACAATAACAAGTTGAGATGTTTATAACTAAGATTAAACTAACATGTAATTAACTAAAAATAAAAGTGATTGAATTAACTATATGAGACAAACATGGGATTCTAACTTCATTACTACTTCATTCAAAGTCATTGTTCTTAACCTTAGCATGTGATGGTGACGACAACTAATCAGATAGCACGAAACTAGTAAACGCCAACTTTCGTTTTATGAATACCCTACTACCAGACATCCACAAAAGAGATAGAAGCTGAATAGACACCAATTATGTTGAGAACCTATATGTCTATAGAATTTGACAACATAAAGGTTTAATGAACAAGTTATCTATCGTGATTACATAGTGCAAGTAAGATGGTTAAAATTACCTACGAATCATGCATAATAATTATACATGAACCTATGCTAGCATGACAATTTCTAAACCCCTATATTCGTTTTCGCTTCAATAAAGATTAACACGCTATCTTATATGTTAGCTACACACATAAGATGAATAAGTACAACCAATACTAGAATATTAATCAATCACCATACACCAAGATATGGAAATAAATTAACTATAGAAATTCATAAGTAAATCCGTTAGAAACCCACGATAACGATTAGTTCATAACCGAACTCATCGTCACCATGTGTTCCAACAAAAACATGATAATAAACAATATAAGAGTATCATGGTTCAAAAACAAATCAAAAACAAGCATCTGAAGTACAACTATAATGAAGAATACAAAAGTCTTCTTCTCCGTAGCCGTCTTGTACTCTTCTAGGTCTTCATATTGCTCTCACTGGTCTCTTCGTTGTTAAAAACATCTTTTTATCACTATATATAACCCCCTAGTGGACCTGGACCCTCAAAATTACCAAATTCTACTAAATCAGGATTCTAGGGAAAGAAGGGCGGGGCGGCCGCGCTAAAATCAGCGCGGAAGTGCTGGTTTTTTGGTAGAAAGGCCGGGCGGCCGCGCTGGTTTTGGGGGAGGCCGCACCTGACTTCTGGACTTTTCTGCACTTTCTTCTTTTGGCTGTATCTTGAGTTTTGCTCATCAGAATTAGGTGATTCAACAGCCCACGCAAAGATAACGAGATTCTCTACAACTTGAGAATGGCCTAGGCTTTCAATTCTTAGCTATTTTCAGCATATTTCCTAGAATAGCTCCTTTCTTCATTTAACTGATGCCTGAAATGCAATAACACAAAAATATATCAAAAATACCAATAACTTGAGTCCAAAACACCAACTTAGGCTTGTAATGAAGAGTTTAAAGTAGATATAAAATCCACTTATCACCGCCTTCCCAATGTGTGCCTTCTATTATTTTCTATTCTTATTATCCTCTTGTTTTTTCAGCCCAAACAATCCAGACGCACATAGGACTCTTGAGTTTTTAAAACAAGAGGCGTGCCTTATTCAAGAATCCAAAGAAAGCAATTTTATGGAAGAATCGGAAAGAGACTCTTTAGATCATCTTCCTTTGGCTCAATAAAAGGAAAACAAAAATTAATTCAGAAAGAAAGGTCACCGACACATGTGGACACTGATCTAGATGATTGGCTCGAGGAACTAAATGCAGATAGGTATAGAAGCAATGAAATTGGGGTCAACATTGGTGCAGGCCCTTTTAAAGTAGCCTACAAATGAATCTCCCCTAGCCAACTCAGGGCGTACCTTTTCCCCCTAATTTGGAGGGCGCGTCTGATAAAGGGTCTCATGAGCTTAAGGATGAGGCAAACTTCTTTAATGAAGACACCTACCAGTTCTCTAATTCCCCTGAACCTTCCACCATTCCTTTTTAACATTGAGAGGTTTCTTATAGTGAGTTGGACTTCGACTGAAGCAAGTATGAAGTTTGCACAGAGGCCGTGAAGAAACGTTTCAGAAAGGAACAAGGGAAGCTATTCTGTGTGGGGCTTTCATTTAATTGTTCAGACGAGCAATTAGAATGGCTGATGAGTATTATGATATGGAGGGGATATGGGCGCACACTCTAAGCATAATGTGCACCCACCTCTTCAACTATGGCGGGAATTTCAGAATTCCAAGGATGGTTATCAGTCCAAAGCTGGTATCATCAGGTGTGGGCGCACATCTCCATCCCTACTTAAGGGATGTAATTGAGCTATATGACTTGGCCCCTCTCCAACTATCCCCTAACAATTATATGCATGTCCTAGCTCTGCACATCATGTACAAGGACTTGGGATTCCCTGCACCTACTATGGAAGAAGTCAGTCACTTCTTCAGCCTTAGAAAGTCTGATCATGGCTACTACTACTTGGTTGTGGACAAACAACATAACAAGAAAGGCTTCTCATCAGGGAAAGTGAGCCATGAGAAAGGATAGAAGGAATATTTCTTCTACTTATATGATGTTCCCATAGATCCAAGTAAGTGCGCGCCTTACTTATTTTTCTTTTTATTTCATCTTTATTCCTTTGTTCTCATAGTATTTTTCTCTTCTGTACCAGACAAACCCACCATGCGGGATCTTGAGGGCGCGCCCAAAGAAAGGGCGGAGGCCATCCTGAAGATTGCTGCGGGGAGGTGGAATTTGAAAATACTTGTCACTGAATCTAACCTAATACGATTTGGTATTCTATCTGATCGTGTTGGGACTAAATATAGATACCCAGAGTTTAGGAAAGGTGTTCTTCTTACTCGTGTGGTATAAATTGACAGTGATGAGGAAGAAGATGAAGAAGAACATGAAGACAACACTACTTAAAGTGAACCCCCTTAGGTTTGAACAATGATAGTATTTTGGAAGGCGCGCCCTCCTGACAGGACGCGTCCTATCTATATTTTATCCTGCTATTATCTTAGTTTCTTTACATGTATATTGTATATTGTACCTCATTTGCTTTGCATTTGCATTTATTTTTACCCACTATTTTTTGCATATCATATGTTTTGCACCTTCATTAACAGATTAGATACAATTTGGGCGCGTCCCAACGTCTAGGCGCACCTTGTCGTTATGTTCACTAATATTTTTCATATATTTTATGCAGAAATGGCTCCTCGCAGGATCCCCAAATCATTCGGATTATGTAATGGCAAAGAACCTAAGGCTAAGCCCAAGAAAGATGCTGCCAAGGCCCAGACATCAAATCACACTCCAGTTCCTGTTCCTCAACCTGTCCCTGTCCCAAAAAGGCCAATAATTGACCTGACTGAAAAACATGACACGTTCAAGAGGCCAAGGACAGATGGCACGCCTTCTTGATCGTCTGCTGTTTTAAACTGTCTTGGTCCTTTAGGTTCTCTCCATGTCATAGATGAGGAGGTGGGGCAATGGCGAGCCATGAGCTTGGATGATTCTACCAGGGATTCTATTAAGGCTTCTTGCCAGATATTCGTCCATTCCAATCAGGTGGCAGATAAGCTTTTAGAATAGAAGGCGCGCCTGGAAAAGATGCAGGGTGATAATAACATCTTGCAGAATACCGTGAAAGAATAAGACTTTCTTAATTCCAAGGACATCAAAGCCAAGGATTCTGAAATTTCCTTTCTCAAAGATGAGGTGGTTAACCTAACCTCTCAACTTGAGATTTCCAACAAGAAGGCTACCTCCCTCCATACAGATATGGGAGAAGCAAATCCGAGGATCGAATACCTCAAAGGGTAAAAAAAAGATAGGTGGCTTGATGAGAAGAGGGAGATCACTGATGAAGCTTTTGCCAATGGCTTTCACTTCTACAGGGTTGGATTCATGGCCAACGACCCTGACTATATCTTTGAGAAGTTAGGAGAAGAGACGGTTGCTGAAATGGTGGAGTTCAAGAAGGAACATGTAGCTGAGATCAGGGAGAGGAGAGTGGAGCTTGATCTTGAACAGGAAGCCGAAGGCGTGCCTACTAACGAGGCTCCTAAGGACGCGTCTGAAGTTGATCTAACAATTCCTCTTCAGTCCATTCCTCCAACTGAGAACACTGAGAGCGCACCCTGAGCTTTATTCTCTTTATATGTTTAATCTTGACTTTTCTGAATACGTTGAGGTCCCAACCCTACTTTCCCTTTGATTTTAACTAATAAATATTTTTTCCAATTATTTCCTCGTGTGTTAAATATCTAGTACTTCCATTATTAAGCCTACAACACAAGGCGTTCCTTCTTTTCCTATGTGACATTTTCCTAGGTTACTCTTTGAAAGAAGTACTTCGTATTACTTGCACATAGAATTTTGTTAGAAATTCTACAGGTACTTATGCACCTCTTCAATCAGGGCGCGCCCTACAGGTTGGGATTTTTTATTCTTTTCTTATACACCCCCAAGTAAGTGTGGTTGAGATACTTCTACATACAAGGCGCGCCTATAGTGTGATTTTTAGAACCTTTTTTTCTTAAGGCGCGTACTAATCATCATAGATGATAAATATTTATTCTAAAAATAATATCTTTGATCATTCTTGCATAAAAATGTTTCAAGAAAAATTTGCCAAGGCACCTCTACCCTTTGGGCGCACCCTGTGTTATTCAAATTTTTGTCTTAGCTTTTCCTACAAACATTTTACTATGACAACCACATACTTTTCTTTTTTTACTCTAACAAAATTTGCTAAGTATATAAAAGTTTGAGGAGCGTCCTACTATGAAGGCACGCCTTGATATCTTGATATTTATTTTTTAAAGCTAAATTGAAAACAAGCCCCATAATTATTATCCATTTTTCTTTTGTAAAACCATATTTTTCCAAACCAAATTGATCATTGCACGCCTTCCCATTGGGCAAGCCTCTTGTCTTAGCAGATATTTTAATTAGGAGATTTTACAACTCCTGATTTAGAGGGCACGCTCTTTAGCATATATATGGAATTCAATTGTCACATCACATAATGGATATCTTTTGTTTGTGTAGTATAAATAACTTTTCCTTTAGTATTAAGATACTCCCATATTAGGGTGCGCCCTAGTTTTTAAAGAGCATCAATAAACAAACAACTGAAGCAACTTTTTCCTTTTATTGATAATGCGCTCTAGTGTGAAAATTATACCAGTCCCATGGCTACTATGTTCCGTGGAGAAATTATATGAAAATTTTATCTTTCAGCTAGCTTCAAGGTTCGTAGTCATATATACTACCCCCTTAGGCTAGGAGGAATTTATTTGCTACTAGTCTATTACATTAAAATCAATCATAGAAACGAGGGGGCCAAGGCCGCACCCTACTGATAATACTTTCACAAGTGCTCTACATTCCATGCTCGAAGGATGTTCTTGCCATTTAAGTCTTCCAAACGGTAAGTTCCCTTCCAAAGTATAGCTTTGCCCTGTATGGTCCTTCCCAATTAGCGCCAAGCACCCCGTGCTAGGCTATTTTAGTATTTGGCATGACTTTTCGTAACACAAGATCTCCCACCTTATGGGGCACATCACTTTTTTATTAAAATACCTTGCAATTCTTTGTTGATATGTAACAAGTTTCAACTGAGAATTCATTCCAGCTTCGTCCAACAAATCCAAGCGGAGCCTTTGATTAACTTCTGCATCTTCCTCGAGGAATAAATCCCTTCGCAATGATCCAGCTCCCACTTCTATAGGAATCATAGCTTTATACCCATAGGTTAACATAAAAGGGGACTCATCCATAGTCGACCTTGGAATTGTGTTATAAGACCAAAGGACCATTGGCATTTGCTCTGGCCAATCTCCCTTCTTTTCTTCTAGCTTGGCCTTCAGAGTATGTTTAATGATCTTGTTGATGGCCTCTTTCTGGCCATTACTTTGTGGGTACTAGACTGCGGAAAAATCTTTCTTGATGTTCAAGTCTTCGCAAAGCTTCCTCAGCTCTTTTCTGTCAAATTGCTTCCCGTTGTCAGATAGGAGTTTATATGGAATACCAAATCTGCAAACTATAGAATTCAAGATAAACTCTTTGATCTTCTTAGCTGTCATTGTGGCCAACGACATAGCTTCTGCCCACTTTGTAAAGTAATCAACAGCTATGACGGCATATTTCACACCCCCTTGGCCTTGGAAAGTTCTCTGATGAGATCAATTCCCCACAGAGCAAAAGGCCAGGGACTTGCTAACGAAGTTATAGACGTGGATGGGGCGTTTGAATAGTTAGCAAATCGTTGGCAATGATCACATGCCCTAACAAACTTAAAGGCATCTTCTTTCATGGTTGGCCATTAATATCCTTATCTAAGGACTATTAATGCCAACGAGCCACCCCACGAGTGATTGGCATAAATACCTTCATGTACCTCTTTAAGAATATAATTTCCTTCCTCCAGATCTACACATCGTAACAACGGTTGATTAAACCCTCTCTTGTATAGCACTTCATCATACTCAACGTATTTCGCAGCCTGATAACGAAGGTGTCGAGCCTGCAGCTTATCCTCTGGCAAAGTCCCTGCTCAAATATAGTTATGAATAGGTGTCATCCAGATATCCGGTGAGTGCTCTTCCATCTAAAACACATTTATTTCTGGGATACTAGGAATCTCTTGAATTCCCAAAGGAATTTGACCTAATAACACGATGTCCATATGTGAGCCCATTTTTGCTAAGGAATCCGCATTGCCATTTTCTTCCCTTGGCACACCTTCCAGCTTGGCACTTCCAAACCTTTGAAGCAAGTGCTGCACACATCTTATATATAATTCAGTTTAAGGGCCTCGGGCTCGGAACCCTCCATTGACTTGATTTACTACCAGCTCCGAGTCGCTCCGAGCTATCAAATTCATAACTCCCATTTCCAAAGCTATCTTCAAGCCATTGATTAGTGCTTCATACTCAGCATCGTTATTTTTGACATAAAACTTGAAGTGGGTGGCACTCATTAGATGATGTCCCTCTGGGGTAACCAAACAATCCCAGCTCCTACTCCGTTATTATTCACAGCCCCATCGACATGCACGACCCACCAAGGGTATAAGAACTCTTCTCTTACTTTGACAGAGGAATTTCCATGTGAGGAAGGTTCTTCCAACAAATTTTTTATCATCTACCTCTGAATCGAACTCAAGTATAAAATTGGCCAACGCCTTCCCCTTGATTGCTTTGCAAGGGCAATATTACAGATAGAATTGTCTCAACTCTACTGCCCACTTTAGCATTCTTCCAGATGACTCCGGCTTATGTAAAATATATGCCTGAGAGGATAAGTGGTGCAGACCTCTATTCGATGAGCTTGAAAGTACGACCTTAGCTTTCGTGCTGCAAGGATATGGGCGTACACAAACTTCTCCATACTGGTGTATCTAGTTTTTGCATCTAACAACCTCTTGCTTACATAGTACACTGGTGACCTCCCTCCTCTTGTACCAATGTTGTGCTGATGGAGTATTCTGTGACTGCCAAGTAAAGAATTAACGTTTCTCCATCTTCTGGCTTGGCCAATATAGGAGGATTTCTCAACTGTTCTTTGATTTTCAGAAAAGCATCTTCACAGTCCATGGTCCACACGAAATCATTTCCCATCCCTTTAATTGCCTTAAAGAATTCCTTACATCTATTCGAAGACTTTGAAATAAATAGATTCAAAGCTGCAATCCTTCTCGTCAGACTTTGTACTTGCTTAACGCTAGTGGGAGATTTCATGTCCAACAGAGCTTTGATTTTTGCAGGGTTTGCCTCAATTCCTCGGTGGTTTACCATGAACCCAAGGAATTTCCCTAAATCCACACCAAACACACATTTCTGAGGATTCAGCTTCATCCTGTATCTTCTCAAAATGTGGAACATTTCATCCAAGTCTGCTATATGATCCTCCGCTCTTTTTAATTTTACAAGCATATCGTCCACATACACTTCCTTTGTTTTCCCAATCTGTCTCTTAAACATTTTGTTTACCAGCCTCTAGTAAGTTGCTCCGACGTTGATTAGATCGAATGGCATCCCGATATAGCAGTATAGACCTCTGTCGGTAATAAAGGATGTGTGCTCGTCAGGTTCAGACATGGGAATTTGATTATAGCCAGAGTATGCATCCATGAAACTTAACAGAGCATGTCATGCCGTAGCATCAACCAACTGATCAATTCTTGGAAAAAGAAAGTTATCCTTTGGACACGCCTTGTTTAGATCGGTAAAATCCATGCATGTTCTCCACTTTCCATTAGGCTTTTTCACTAACACTGGATTCGCCAACCATTCCGGGTAAAAAGATTATCTGATTAGCCCGACATCCAAGAGTCTATCCACTTCTTCAGCCAAGGCTACAACCCTTTCTCCACTTAAAGCCCTGCACTTTTGCCGAATCCCTTTATGCTTGGGATCAATATTCAATCGATGGCACATGACTTTTGGATCAATTCCCACCATGTCAGAATAGCTCCACGCGAATAAATCAAGATTTGCCAAAATAAATATGGAAAGCCCTTTTTTCAATCTGGGAGCCAACTAAGATCCAATTTTTATAACTTTGCTTGGATCCTTTTCATCGATCGGGATTTCAATTGTATCTTTCGCTGGTCCCATTTTCTCTGTTGGCATTGGTATCCGTGGGTCTAAGTCGAGCTGATCATGATTCTCATCACCTTGCTGAGAAGGCGCATCCTCTTGGAAAGGAGCATCAACTTCCTTTCTTATTGAAGGCGCGCCCTGTGTAACAGGGACATCAACTTCTTTCAAATTTGAGAAGGTAGAAGGCGCACCCTGACATACTAGGGCATCTACTTCTTTCGGGATTCCTAAAGATAGGGGCGCGGTCTAGGACAGAGGGGCATCTACCTTATATACATCTTGTCCAAGACTCTGCAAAATATTATATCTCCTTTCGAGCCGCTCCCCATAGAAATTTAATTTAATTATGTCTTTTGGGGGCTCTTCATCTTCCAACATTTCAATCCTGATAGCGTCTTCTAAGAACAGCGTTGTCGGAGGCAATTCAGAGGAGCATTCATTTTCCTGTTCAACATAGTAATGGACCTGAATTTCTTCGATTGGCTGTCCGATACTCCTCTTTTGTTCATCATCTGATGCATCTCCGACTTGGACATACTTTCTCCTAAAACCCCTCATAGCCTGCCTGTAACACTCTCGATAATCATATTGAGATCTCTTTATGCTGCCAAATCCATTTAGAGTTGGAAATTTGATGGTAAGATGGTGGATCGAAGTGATAACTCTCATTTCCCTAAGAAAAGGTCGTCCTATCAACACATTATGGGATGACTCCTGATTTAGGACATTGAATTTGAGCATCTTTGTTACGGACAACGGACTCTCTCCCAGGGTACATAGCAATCGAATTGATCCCATGAATCTAACTTTTTCACCAGAGAAACCATAGACCCAAGAATCCTCTCCTGACATATCCTGATCAAGTATCCCATCTTCTTAACGATGCTGTAGTAAAGGATGTTTGTTGAGCTTCCATTGTCTATAAAGGCTCTGTAGACATTTTTAGTCCCAATTTGAAGAAAAATGACCAAGGCATCATTGTGGGAGTGGTGAACCCACCTAGAATCTGCTTCCCTGAAGGTGATATCCATGGACTCTCCCTTAAATACCTTAGATGGCCGAGTTTCCACCCTGTGGATGTTAGTGAATGGTCTAAACTTGCATATCATGCTAAGGCTCTATTATTACACTCCATCCCAGGATCTCCTCCATATATCGCTCGGATGCTACCATCTCTGACAAACTATTTTTCTTCGAGCTTTTCACTGTTAGACCCCCGAGGTGTACGGCCTTTTTCTTCTCTTGCTTTTTTGGCACCATTTTTATGTCTCCTTACTTCCTTTACCACCCATTCTCCAAGATAACCTTCCTTGATTAACGCTTCCTTGATTATCTTTCTTGTGTCCGGATGACTCGTGGTATTCACAATATTTCTTCTTATCTTTGCTTTTCCAACATGACACAGCCTTAGGTTTTCTGAAGAGCCCTCTGTTCATGTTTACCTCAAAGATGTGTTCAATCGATGCGGCCAAAGGGGTGTATCTGTTCGTTCTGTTATCATAGCTCGAGGGAGGGATCCATTCCCTCCTTACATTCATATCATTCACCCAATTCGGGCTTCGACTACTCCTTTGATATCTCGAGCTTGGAGATCTGTCCCTTTCCTTGCTCTGCCTCTTTGGTTGTTTGCGAGGTTGGTTGCACCTCTGCAAAAGATTTTTCTATGGCTTTGAATGATTCTGCTCAAGCAAAGACATCTGCCAATGTAGCGGGGTCTTTTCCCTGTAAATGTTTCCAGAAATCTGAGCCAACCCTTAGATCTGCTATCAAAAAACTTTTCAAAGCTTCATCTAAAGCACCTCTTACGCTAGTGGACTCAACATTGAATCTTTTAAAGTAAGATGTCAAACTTGTGTTCTCCCTTTATTTGACATTAGCCATAGTAGTAACAGATGGAGCATATCTCACATATGCTTGGATCTTGGTCAGGAACAAAGTTTTCATTTGGTCCCAGGAGGTGATTACTCCCGGTCCAAGCTTTTGAAACCATGGTTGAGTGCTTTTCCTGAAAGTCTCCGCCAAGAGCCGACATCGAGCCAAGTCTGGAACTTGATATACGTCCATCTCTATATTAAATCGACCCAAGAATTCCACAGGATCTGAACATCTATGGAAACGGAGATCGCTAGTCGTGTTACGATATCCATCCGGCAACTGAGCCTCTCTCACTATCGCAGAGAATGGCGAAGAAATTTCAGTCGTGGTCATTGCTCTCCCTTCCAGGTGATTAAGCATCCTCTTCAGATCATCCACATTAAAAGATCATACGCCGGGGATAGTCTGCATGTGAGGTTGTGGACCTTGGGGCTGAGGCGGAGGTAGCAATACCTGATCTCCACCTGGATGAGCCTTTTGTTGATTTGCGTTTTGGGTGTCCCCTTGTCCACCCCCAAGTATCACTATCACCTCGTGGTTTGTCCCTTGATCTCCTTCCACATTTTCTCTTTAATTTCAACCGCGGCCTTGAGGAGTCCCGCGATCATAACCCTGGATGTCCCTACGATCGTGATCCCTTATATAGCCATCTCTTTCAACACGATCATAGGTGTGAGTATCCCTATAGCCACGATAGTTGTCGCGGTGATAACCATCCAAGTACTTGACTCGACCTCCGCCTCTTCCCCTCCACTAAGGTCTTCTCCAATGGTCACTTCCGTATTCTCGACCATACCGGTCCATCGATTCGCGGGGAGGAGCTCTCTCATGGTCACGGTGCCGCTCCTGATTCTTAGTGGGATTCAGGGGCATACGCGGTGAACCACGGGGCGTCACTTCCCCATGATCAGCATCTCTCTACCATTCCAACAGTAATATTCTCAGATCATCATCTCCCAAGCGGATCCCCAAGCGATCCTTCAATACAGCGAAACCTCATTGTTCATTTGACGGGATAGACTCCGTTTGCCGACGTTCATCAAGAGTGCGCCTGGATCGGTGCGGGTGAGTGACTGCTCGGTTATCAGCCTGCAGCACCTCTCGTCCATCAGTATCTTCATCAACAAGTTTAAAAATAGGGGTGGTATCATTAGAGTAAATCAGACGTCGTGCCATTATTGCCACGCGTTTGCCTCCTAATTGGCCATGGCCAACCGAAGCATCAGTCATGGGAGCTTTCCCAGGTGTGTGAGCAGAGCGGTTACGGTGAAGGCCTCTTCTTGTCTTACTCCGCTCCACCGTACTCAACCTCGAGTCGAAGCCGTTTAAGGCATCGCCCATACGATAGAGCCGCTCCATCAAATCTGTGTTACTGATCAAGACTAGTGGTTGGCCACCAACATTCAGGGTGGGACGATTCACCGGAGTATGAACATAAGGTTCATCATAGCCCTGCTCAGAGCCTTCATCGGAGCTTTCTCCATCATAAGAACTTTCATCACGATATTGAGACATCTTTCCTCCTAGATGCAGATCTTGATTAGCCCCTCATTCTAGCGGCAATTTGTTGACGAAGGAATCTGGGAGCAACAAAGTTTGAGGTTCGTAGTCAGAAATAAGATATGTGACGGCGGTTCTTCGTCGGAAAACGTGAATGGTAATCGTCGGATTTTTTCAACAGTGTTCGTCGGGAAATATGAATAGTGTTTGGTGGCGGTGGTGGTGATTGGTGGCTGAGATTGCTTAGGGTTAGTGGTGGCTCCTTAGCACTCTCACTTCTGACCCCTTGTAATTTGCCTACGTATCCCTATTTATAGGGAATCAAGCCAATGTAGTTCTTGGGGAACAAGAAACCTAACGGTCTTATATCTCTTGTCCCAAGACCCAATAGGAAACCTCTGGAAATCGTCTTCTACTAGCTTTAGGAATGTCCGCTAATGAGGCCCAACCACAAAGGTCCAAGGCTCGTCGGCGGCTTCGAGACTTCACGGATAAGGTATTTCCCTGGCCAAGGATAACCCTCCGCTACCAGTTGTTTCTCTAGTCTGTGGACGCAGGTATAGTCGTGGTTCACCCTAAATATTGGACGCATCCTTGTTCCCTGGATAAGGAGCCCCTACCAGATTCCAGGATAAGTGATCCCAAGCTTTTGGGTGCAAAGTGCAAGATACTCCAAAGTCTCCCAACGAGGACACCCGTTGACTACAGAGAGAGAGCTCCCAAAGCACACACCATAATTTACACCACATTCCCAATAAGGACTCTCATTGACTATAGGAGGAGGCCTTCTATCCAAGCATATCCTTGGAGGTCTCTGACCACGGACACCGCCCTCCTGTGGTTGCGTTACATGAAGGAGTTCTTCAATAGAGTACCTACATCAAATAGGTTAGTAATAATAATCTCCATCTTCCTTGAATCCTCCAAAGGGACCGTCCAAGTATCCATCTTAAAATCCCATTCAAGTCATCTTTCTTACTTAGGGCGCTCCCTAAGACCTACCATAGGCGAGGAGCTAACAGAGAATTAGTTAGCCTTTTCTTAATAATATGGCACACCTTCCTCGGATAATGAGGGTGTGCCTTCATCCGCCGCATACATATACTCAATCAATCTTTTATAACTATAGGGTGCGTCATCCCTTATCAATAGGGCGCGCTTATTCCCATTTCAGGAAGGATTCTAACTTTACCTTCTCCTTGATTTCAGGAACTCTTATCTCAATTTCGACTACTCTATTGGATGTTCACCTGAATAACGTTTATACTAATTTTTGGGCATAACAGTGGGCTAGGTTTATATTTTAAACATGGGCCATTTATAAAAATTATTGTAAGGAAATCTATAAATTTAAGTTATGATATTATTACTCTTATATAATCTATAAATCTATAAAAATATTTTCATGATTTGATCAAATTTAATATGGCACTGGAAAAATGCAAGATTGGTGATGGATACAATTTCAGTCTCATTAATTAATATACATATCATCTCTTCGCAAGAATTAGCAAATGGAGCGTTTACTTTCTGATTTATCATTACCAATTTCAAAGTGGACTTTAGGTATGTCCCATGTGAATAATACCGTGGGCTAAGATTTGTTTGGAATATCTTTAATTTAAGCGATCGTATTTTGGTTTTTTTCAAATTGGTATTGATTTTTGCATATATATTGTTGTACATCTCACTTTTTACGTATCTTTACACACACACACACAAGCCGAGGGTCTTTCGGAAAATAGCCTCTTCATTCTTTCAGAATGAGGGAAAGGTTGCGTACATCTTCCCCTCCCCAGACCTTGCTTTTAAGCTGAATATACTGGGTATGTTTGGTTTGGCTTATATTGTTACTCTTATGTATACATATATATAATTAAAAATATATATATATATATATAATTTTATACGATTCCGTTTGGTTTGTATTTTGTTTAAAAAATGTTAAAACCAAACCACGACCAAATTATCGATTCGATTTTTATTCGGTTTGGTTATTAATTGGTTGGATTTTTAAGGGAGCGATCTTGTACGATTTTTTCAGTTTCAGATTTGTTTTTGGTTCGATTTTGTTCAACCCTAATTATGCTATAGTGACCAGACTCTTGTAAATATAGTATATTTTAAATACAATAATTTACAATATCATCAGCGAAGGTACTAGCAGCAACAAGAACGATAAATCAAGGAGACTTTTTCGGGTTATTGTGCCTTACTATCACAATTTTAGAAAAATGGCCCAAAATATCATAATTCAAAAAAATGATCATTTTTATCACATGAAAACGTATTTTTAAATACCTTCTTATAAAACACATAATTTATTATGTTTATATCAATTTTAGAATATAAGAAAATTGTTTTTTCAAAAAAAATATTTAAAATTTTGAAAACGCATCCAAAAGATGCATTTATGGTATAAACGTATATGAATTATGCTTTTTTGAACCAAGAACGCATGAAAAGAATGTACTTTCTTCAAAATATGCATGCCCAACTTCAAGGCCCAATAAAAAAACAGTCATATCTTAGCTATTTGATAAACGTAAATAAAAGTTGCGTTTATTTGTAATATTAAGGGGCACTTTTTAAATTTGTGAAATTTTGAATTATTTGCTCCCAAATTATGAGATTTAAGTCCATTATTTACTCATGGCATATTTTTCGAGTCCTAAACTTTTCCGGGGACCATATTTGTTTCATAGGATTATAATTTCATGATAATAATCCGGGGATTACTAATTCCTCAAAATTAGTCATGTTAATTAAATAATTATATGCTATGTTTGTTTGTAAGTATTAAGTGTAGGATTGGACTATAATACTATAAAATAAAATTTTAACATATGTTTGTTTTGAGAGATAGTTCTTGGGATTATATTATAATCCTTTAAAATTTTCAATACTATGTTTGTTTTACAAGTGTTTACAATGAGGGGATTATAATCCTTTAAAAATGACTTGTATGATTGATAAAACAATACCTTCTCCCACTAAGTATGAAAGGGGATCATAATCATATCCTCTACTAAAAAAGGGATATGATAATTTAAATAATTATAATCCTACCCTTCACTATTTTTTTACAAATCAAATATGAGATTAGAAAATTTTAAAAATTATAATACTATCCCCTACTCACATAATGAAATGAAATAAACATGGGCCGTAGTTCCAAAGAGCAAGAGGACCTAAAAAATTAAATATGCGTTTCTAACACTTTCGTAACAGGAATTTCGGCAATTGTGAGTTGTGACATGATCTATGTGGGGAACCACATTTGAATTAAAACTAGTTGTCAAAACATGATCATATCTACTAAATTATAAATGTGAACAAGAAGAAGTATTTATATGGTGTTAAGTGGCATTTATGACACTTATTTATGCTCTAATAAGCTTTGAGTTGGTGTATTTGTACTCAGGTTGTTTGTATTTTAACGTGTTTTCAAGTGTTTTTACATTTCAGGCTTTACTTCGTAAATCAGGTGAATTAGCAATGTTTTGATGCTAATATGGTGTTTAGGATGTGTTGAAATAAAAGCTTGAAAGATTGGCTCGAAGCTTCAAGGAATAAAGAAGAAGAAGAAATAAAGTTTTGGCAGAAGGCAGGCGCGCCCGCGCTGGTGTTGCGCGCGGCCGCGCCGGAGGAACAGAAAGTCAGCGCGCCCGCGCTGGTAAAGCGTGCGGCCGCGTTGGGTCGGGATAAAATAAATCCTGATTCTTTTGTAATTCGAATTCTGGACTCCTGGGATACATGGACTGCTATATAAATATAACTTAGGTCATTTTTCAATAGAGATATTCAGAGATTCAGAGTTTTCGGGACATCAAGGAAGGAGAAGACGACAAGAGACCTTTTGGCACAATTCAACAAAGGCGAAGACGAACTAGTTTATTCTTGTGAATCTTTGTTTTGAGTTGTAATTTGGATGCTTGTTTCTTGTTTTGTTGAACCTATATTCTTGTGTGTACTTGGTTTTATTTATTCGTATAAATACTACGTTTGCTATATCATGTTTTCATTAGAACCCACGTTGGTGATGAGTTCAATTATGGGCTAATCGTTATCGTGGGGTTCTAGCGGATTTATTTGTGGATTTCTTTAGTTAAATTGTTTGATGCCTTAGTATGTGGTGATTGTATGATATCCTAGTATTGGTTGTGCTTATTCGTCTTGTGAGCGTCGCGAACTTATAAGATAGTTTGTTAATTCTTAATGAAGCGAAAGTGAATTTAAGGATTTAGAACTTGCCATGCTAGCATAGGTTCATGTATTGTTATGCATGATTCGTAGGTAATTTTAACCATCTTACTTGCCCTATGTAATCAAGATAGATAACTTGTGCTTAAACCATTATGTTGTCAAATTTTATAGACATCAAGGGTCTCAATATAATTGGTACCTATTCAGCTTCTATCTCTTTTGTAGATGTCTAGTAGAATGGTACTCGTGCAATGAAAGTTGGCGTTTTTCAGTTTCGTGTTGTCTGATTAATGTCATCACCATTGCATGCTAAGGTTGAGAATAATAAGGCTATTGAATGAAGTTAGGATCCCATGTTTGTCATATATATTAACTCAGTCTATCTTATTCTCGTAGTTATAATAGTTAGCGTAATTCTTAGTTATAAACATGCTCAATTTGTTATCGTCTTAACATTGAATAATAACCATATATTGTTGCTCATGTGCGTAATTTAGATAGTTAACCAATACAGTCTCTGTGGGATCGAATTTGATTTATATCTTATACTACTTGTGAACTTGTATACTTACGTGTAATATTAGTGCGTGTTTAGCGACTAACAAGTTTTGGGCGCCGCTGCCGGTGACTGCTGTAATAACTCAAAATTTTAAGACCTTGTAAAATGTTTAATGAATAGTAACCCTGACGGACGGGAAAAACTTTTGAGCCCACACTATGTAGTACATGAGAAGATGAGTTTCGGAGTTGATATTACGATTATACGTACCAAATGAGTGTATGTAAACGCTATTAGTTTTCGAAGAAAACGAACTTTGAAAAACGACCGTATTTACGACCCATCGAGGATTACGGGGATCACAATATAATTACGAGATTAAAACCCTACGGATTTATATTCAAGTATGATAATTAAAAATATAAGGAATAAATACTAAAGGAATTACGTCGCGAACCATTTACAAATAAGTATTACGAAAATGTTTAAGCAACCGAGCGAACGCATAAACGATTAAATAAACGTAACGCACTAACTAAACCATGGTAAAAAAGTAACCATGGTTACTTCATCAAATAGTGATCTAACCATAGGATGATCAAGCTAGCTAGCAAAATAGTGTGCTAAGGAAGCTAACACATGTAGTTAGCTTGTAAGCTAGCAAGCTACTTAGATTTTGTCCCCAAGATTTGCAACAAGAATAAACCTAGGATTCAACCTAGGAGAATAAAAATCAAGTGGAAGGTATCACACCCATTTCCTAGAAGCAACCTAGAGAAGCAACCAAGAGAAGCAACCAAGAGAAGCAAGTATAAATACCCCCCCTTCACCTTGCTTCCATTCGGCCCCTTCAAGAAAGAGGAAGAAATCCAAATTCAAATCTCAAAATCTAGCCATGGTAAAATCATCCCATTAATTATCAAGCTTCCTAGCAATTAAACTAAGGTAAGAAAATTCTTTTATCTCTTTTTATCAAGGTTGATGGGTGAAATAAAATCAAGAAAGTCACTAGTGAATAGTATGAATAGTAACCACTCTTTGGTTTCTTGATTTCAATGGTGGTTTTAGGTTCCAAAAATCATACCAATCACTTCCAAGCCTCCACCATCCTTAAGAACACATCTCAAGCTATCAAGAAAGGTAAAAATATTTGGCCCAACTTTATTTAAGATCCATTTAGTATGTGGTAGTAAACCTAGTTCAATGAGTGGTATTGATGAAATCTTGGTATTTTAGTAAGTAGATTTAAGTTAATTGTTGTTGCCTCAAGAACATGATGTTCTTGAGAGGAGTTTGTGTGTTGAAGATGAAATGATGATTATTGGTGGTTGTGTTAAGAGTTAGGGCGTAAACGAAACCCCGATCGTAAACGTAACTCTGTTAAAACTAACAAATCGTAACTTTAAATTTCTGCAGAAAGTCCCAAAGTTTTAAACTGTAGTTTCTTGAAAAATAACCCTTTTTTATGATAGAAAATGTTATAAGGATTGTTTAGGCGCTTGAATCGCTTGATTCCGATTTACGGATCAAAAGTTATGGTCGTTTTACTAAAAGTGATTTACGTGACAAAAACTGCTAAGAATTAAGAACTTTGAAAATATAAAGGATCGACTTAAAATTGTTCATAAATCATGAAATATTTACAGAGAGTAAAATATTGAGTTTCCTAACTTTCATAAAAATTTCAAGTGAAAATAATGATTTTTCAATTTTATAAAAATATCGGAGCCGAGACCACGCGAGTAGAAACTGTAAGAATCCATAAGCAGAGCCGACGACGATAATGAGAATGAACCTAAGATACTTAGAAAAATAAAGAAACCATAATGTGAATAATGACTTAAAGGAATAATAAGGGTAGTATTATTTGAGAGGGTGCATAATAAGTAGCACACGAGTGCGAGTCGCCGTAAATTAGAACGGGACCTAACGAAGTGAATTATGTTTATGGTTATAGATTTCCGAGCAGAACCTAGAGCATCCTCCACCTCGAGATACCCAGGCAAGTTTACGAACCCAACTCCATTTACTATTGTGTTGTGAAAGGATTGTTTTATTAGCATTGCATAAATACCATGTTTTCCATGATACGTAGTTGTTGAATTTCCGCATAATGTAGCGATGTTGTACGATAAGTATATATCGTGAAATGTTTATTCCGCTATAAGCATGACAAATTATATAAGACCGAGAGTCGGTCGGGATTTAAGATAAAACCCGGGAATCATTCCGATGATATTATAGGACGGTTATAAGTCCATAGTAGTACGTTTTAAAAGGGACTCAACGTCCACTTACGAAGCATTAAAATATCTCGAACTTTTATTAAAACGATTTCCCAACGATCATATTCCCTCAACTATATTTTATTGTTCGAATAATAAATACCATATACTTATTCTTTTGTTATGGGAGTAGTATACCCCAACAATTATTTATTTCAAACTGGATTAATCATTAAAGATTATTAATTGCGTAGACATAAACTAGTTGAGGATTATTATTTTAAATACTCTTTTAAAAGAGTAAAATCATTAGAGGTTTAATTATTTATCAATTATCATTTTATTAATTATTATTTATTAAAGGTTTTAGTTTTGATTTATAAATCATAGATCCGATTTAAAACATACTTTCTGATTTCAGAAAATCATTCGAGTAATTTCAGATCGTCGGAGAATGTTACTCCGACTTCTTTAATATTTTGAATATAGTTTCAAGGAGAAACTTTTTCCCCTTATTTAATTATCTGTTGACAACGGTCAACTCACATCCTTAGTACTTCTTCCGAAACTTTCGGAAGTACATATATATATATATATAAATACAGTAAAGCTATGCCTATTAACAAGCAAAACGCTTGGAGGAACTTCGATGTGGTTCGAGTTCTCGAGATATGATATGATTTCCTAAAGGACAAGGGAGGGGTAGGATCCAAGTACTCTGTGTATTGGATAGACTACTGGTACGGTAGGAGACGGTACAATATGTACCTATGGATCTGTGAAGTGTGTGTATACCCGAAATGAGGACACACAGCCCGTATGCGACAAGGGTGATAACCGAGATGTGAAGGTGTCGTCCCTCTACTAGTGGAAAAGGTTACTTTTATCATAGTACGACTGATCATCGTATGCGGTGGCTCCAACGGATATCCAAATTCTTCCAATTGAAATTGTGATGCAATACTGTAACCCAAGCCTAGGTGCTGGGATTACTATTAAGGTATTCGCAGGAAAATAAAATCCCTTAAAGAATTGTTTTCATAAGAAGGTGTGCATCACCAAGGAAAACTATTTTCGAATAAAACATAATTATCGTATATGATGTTATCATACAGTCATTTTCATACTGTACATTATTATGTTGGGCATTATAGCTCACACTTGTTTTCTTAAATTGACACAACACAACAGTGAATCAAGATGCCTGCCATGAGAACCACAGCCAGGAAACGGGTAGGAAATGGCCAGCTGTTCCGTAGATTGTTTGGTGTTGTACCACAGGTAGTCCGAATAAGCTGGATTAGTTTTCAGTTGTTTTTAGTTCGGATTATTTATAAGTATGACTTATATAAGATAATAAACAAGAAACAAATATTTGGCCGGAGGACTAGCTTTACTTAAAGGTTACTCCCCGGTAAGACTAAATTACTTTTGGGTTGTAATAATTATCACTTGATGGTTGAAAGTACTCTAGATATGATGGTTCATTTCCAAGACAATAACCTGTAAGTGTGTGTGTGTGTGTGTGTGATAAGTGTGGGGTCATGAAGTGTGAGTATTTACATATTGTAGTCTGAGTTGTGTGGTTGTAATAGTTTAGATGGAGTGGCCTCCGAGATTCCTGACCCCGGGTTTTGGGGTGCCACAGAAATGGTATCAAAGCCTTAGGTTATCAAATCTTGGAAACAATAGGATATAAAATACATAGACATAGGAATAACAAAATAATCAATTAGAGCTCAAGTCGAGTTCGTCGTCAGGCTACACGGGTGGTCTTGACAGTTTTGCCCTCAAGGGAATTTCGACTCTAAGTTAGTAACACCTTGCCTATTGTGTCAGGTACTAGTGGAGCCTAGGAGGGAGATTGATCCTGTTGATGATGTCATGGTCCCTGAGCGTGACCCTAATCCCGAGCCAGAGAACCCACTCATTGATGATTCAGATGATGACCCTACTGAGGATGTCTTAGAGGTGGAGACTAACCTTCCTGTCCCCATAGCTAATGGTGTAGTCTGGAGGGATGTAGAGATGTACCCTCACCCGACTATTCATTCTCCTACACCACCCCAGAGATTCAGACCCATATGCCCTATACTGATGATGATGAGGAGGAGGCGATACATGCACAGATCCACGAGGTTTATAATATATCCTCTAGCGACCCAGATTCACCTCTACCACCACCGACGACTATGCATGTAGCCGTACATGACTGGATAGTGGGTCAGCTTAACACTGAGATCACCGCGGCATCTGCTCGCATTATGAAGTTATGCCAGGAACTGACAGCCGAGAGAGCCACCCGACTAGGATACATCCCGGTAGTTGATGCAGAGCTGATGGATTATAACTGATCAGAGCTGCTTCCCCAGCCATAGCCCGCAGAGAGATCGATGGGATCGAGCTCGGGACCAGGGTTCAGATGAGGATGACAGCGGTTGGAGGATACATCCCGGTAGTTGATGCAGAGCTGATGTTGGCAGGAACGATGAGGAGGGTGCGTGACCTCACTCGCAGTGATAGTGACTGAGGGACTAGATATGGACCTTGAAGAAGTCTGGGTGACTTGTCACCAATTTTGATAGGATAAGTAGTAGTAGATAGCGTTCGTAGCCCTTCAGGGTACACGGCTTATGTATTTTCATTTCAGTATTCAAGACTAGTAGTGATGTATAGTAATTAGGCATGTATGAACTCAGCTAGTTGTTTCATCCCCCAGATATAAGTGAGAGACCTTATGAAATATATATATCTAAGAAGTTATTAAGAAATTGATGTCCATAATATTGCACTTTATAAAAAAAACATGCTAGATAATAACTGACATGCTTACATATGAATAAAATAATCCAACTATTATAATTACAACTATGTTGACCGATTTTCAATATCAGAACAATGCCACCCCGTAGAAGGGGAACCAGGGCACAGCTGGCAAAATCTGTTAACCAACAACGGAGTGAACCTGACCCTGTAGTAAATGAGGAAAGTGAAGAGGACTTAGACTATAATGAATATGATGAGGAAGAATATGTAGAAGAAGAGGCTGAGGATACCCATCAGGGAGGAAATCCCATGAATGAATTTATGGAACTGCTAAGAGCAAATCTGAACCAACAGCCTATTCCACCACAGCCACATGCTGCCCAATAGACTGCAACTACTACCTTTAGGGCCTATGAGTTTCTAGGATCTGCCGACCCCGTTGAAGCACGGGCCTGGCTCAAAGAAATAGAAAAGTCCTTCGAGATACTAAGTGTTGAGGAATGACACAAGACCATTTTCGCGTCTTACATGCTGAAAGGAGAAGCTAACTACTGGTGGGAGTCCAAACGAAACCTAGAGACCGATGCTGTGATTCTATGGGATAGATTTACCCGACTGTTCTTAGACAAGTATTTCCCTAGGTTTATGGAGACCCAGATGGAGATTAAGTTTCTGGAGTTGAAACAGGATAAGATGACTGTATCAGAATATGAGGCCAAATTTACTAAGTTGTCGAGATTTGTGCCTAAATTTGTGAATACTGAAGAGAAGAAAGCGCGAAGGTTTCAGCTTGGTCTGAAACAATGGATTCAAAACCAAGTGGCAGTGTTAGAGCTGGCATATTATGCTACCTTGGTGCAGAAAGCCTCGATTGTTGAAGCTGGCAGTGAGCAGAGTGTGAAGGAGAAGGAAAATAGGAAAAGGAAGATAGGAAGCCAAGGAATAGAAACCGGGAACAGGAGCCTTCCAACCAGGTTCATCAGGGGAGCAGTGTCCCAAACTGCACGAGGCCCCGAATTCAGAAAGGCCCCGAGTGAGAGTGTTGGCCAGGGCGGCGGACAATCTAGGGCCACATTTCATAGCCTACCCCGCGCCCCAATACCAGAGTGCCAGACCTGTAAGAGAAGACACATTGGGTTATGCAACCAGGCGAGAGCCCCTCTGAAATGTTACAGGTGCGACGAACCCGGAAACCTTGCCAACAACTGTCCCCAATATAGCAAGACATATTTCCAATGTGGGAAAGTAGGACATATGAGGAAGGATTGCCCGATAATGAATCCCCCAGTCTTAGGTATGAGCAGAGTTGCATCCAACCGACCCCCAGCTACTAGGACTTTCAACATGACTATTCAGGATGCTGTCCGAAACACTGATGTGATAGCAAGTACCCTTTTGTTAAATTCCAAACATGCAAATGTCCTATTTGACTCTGGATCAACCAAATCTTTTATATCTCAAGATTTTGATAAAAAGTTAAAACTTAATGCCATACCCTTACGTGAGATATTACAAGTGGAAATAGCAAACAAAGAAATAATTCTTGTAAGTCAAGTACACCTTAAGTGCAAGTTGAACTTAGAAGGAAAGGTCTTCGAGGTTGACCTAATCCCATTCGCATTAGGAGAATTTGAGGTAATCTTAGGAATGGATGGGTTATCCAGTAACGGAGCGCAAATAGATTGTGAACAGAAGAGAGTAAAGATAAGAGTGCAGAATGAAAAAGAAGTAGTGTTTAAAGGTCAACGACAGAACTAGAAATTTCTAATCATGCTACAAGCAAAAAGATTGTTAAGGAAAGGTAACGAGGCCTATTTGGCTTATGTGGTAGATACCAAAAAGGAAGTCCCTAATATACAGGTGATACCCGTAGTAAACGAATTTGAGGATGTATTTCCAGAGAACTTACCAGGATTACCACATGACCGGGAAAGAGAGTTCGCTATAGAATTAGCACCAGGAACGACACCAGTATCCAAGGCCCCATATAGGCTAGCCCCAGTTGAGATGAAGGAACTAGCTTCTCAACTACAAGAGTTATTAGATAATGGAATGATAAGACCCAGTGTGTTGCCATGGGGAGCGCCAGTACTGTTCGTAAAGAAAAAGGACGGCAGTATGAGATTATGCATAGACTATGGAGAGCTGAATAAGCTGACTATTAAGAATAGGTACCCTCTCCCTAGGATTGATGACCTATTCGACCAACTCAAGGGAGCTATACATTTTTCAAAAATAGATTTAAGAACAGGATATCACCAGTTGAAAATTAAACCGGAAGATATACCGAAGACTGCTTTTCGCACTAGGTATGGACACTATGAGTTCTTAGTCATGTCGTTTGGGTTAACCAATGCACCTGCAACCTTTATGGATTTGATGAACAGAGTGTTCAAAAAGTACCTGGATATATGTGTGATAGTTTTTATAGATGATATTCTGATCTACTCAAAGACAGAGCAAGAACATGCAGAACATTTGAGGATAGTCTTAGAAATCTTGAGGAAGGAGAAATTGTATGCCAAGTTCTCGAAGTGCGAGTTTTGGTTGAGAGAAGTTCAGTTTTTAGGATATGTGGTGAGTAGCAAAGGAGTTTTAGTTGACCCTGCCAAAATAGAGGCGGTATCCAATTGGGAAAGACCAACTACCCCAACGGAGGTTAGGAGTTTTGTAGGTTTAGCAGGATATTACCGAAGGTTCGTGCAAGATTTTGCTAAGATAGCCGGTCCACTGACTAGACTTACCCGGAAAACAGAAAAGTTTGTATGGACAGAGAAATGTGAGGAGAGTTTTCAAGAGCTGAAAAGGAGGCTGGTGTCAGCACCAGTGCTCGCTCTTTCCGATGGAAATGGAGAGTTTGTGATATACAGCGACGCATCGCTTAAAGGATTAGGATGTGTACTGATGCAACACGACAAAGTTATAGCGTATGCCTCTCGACAATTGAAGGAATATGATAGCATATACCCTACGGATGATCTAGAATTAGCAGCCATAGTGTTTGCCCTAAAAATTTGGAGACACTACCTGTACGGTAAGAAATGTGAGATCTACACTGACCATAAAAGCCTCAAATATATTTTCACTCAGAAGGAACTGAACATGAGACATACTACGACTGCGAAATTTTGTATCACCCGGGTAAAGCCAATGTGGTGGCTGACGCCCTTAGTAGGAAGGAAAGACTCAAGATGATAATGACATCGGAGGAGTTGATTAAAAAATTTAAAAAGATGGAAATTGACGTGAGAATGAACGGTAAGGGAACGGAAGGATTATTTGAGATTAAGCTAGTGCCAGAGCTGACTGAAAAGATACGAGTATGTCAGGAAAAGAAGATGAGTGAAGAAAGAGGAATATTGACCGGTGAATAAGTGAGATGCGAGAAGGACGAGAAAAGGGATCATGAGGTATGCGTCCCAAATTTGGATTCCAAATGTGCAAGAGTTAAAGGATGAGCTGCTGCACGAAGGGCACATCTCCAGATATTCAATCCACCCAGGAAGTACGAAGATGTACCGTGACCTTAAGGAATATTATTGGTGGCCTAACATGGAAAGAGAAGTGGCAGAGTGGGTCAGCAAGTGCTTGACATGTCAGAGAGTGAAGGCTGAACACCAACGACCTAGTGGACTATTACGACCCCTGGAAATTCCGGAATGGAAATGGGAGCATATAGCCATGGATTTTGTGACAGGCTTACCAAGAACAAAGACTAATCACGATGCCATACGGGTTGTCATAGATAGATTGACCAGGTCCGCACACTTCCTACCAATCAACGAAAAATACAACGTAGACAAGTTGGTGGATATTTACTTGAAGGAAATTGTAGTTAGACACGGCGTTCCAGTAGCCATAGTGTCAGATAGAGACCCGAGGTTTAATTCCCGATTTTGGAAAAGCTTCCAGGAATGCGTAGGCACCAGACTAAACATGAGTACCGCCTACCACCGCCAGACTGATGGACAGAGCGAAAGGACTATTTAGACCCTTGAAGATATGCTACGAGTGTGTGCCATTGATTTCAAAGGAAATTGGGATGACCACTTACCCTTGATCGAATTTGCTTACAACAAAAGCTATCACGCTAGCATAGGAATGCCCCTATATGAAGCTCTTTACGGAAGGAGATGTCGCTCTCCCCTGTGTTGGGACGAAGTCGGAGAACACAAGATATTAGGACCAGAGTTAGTCCAGCAGACCAGAGAAATGGTAGGACTCATCAGGAAAAGACTGGTAGCAGCCCAGGACAGACAAAAGAAGTACGCTGACCAGACCAGGAAGGATAGGGAATACGAAGTAGGAGATTCTGTGCTATTGAAGGTATCTCCGTGGAAAGGAGTGATGAGATTTGGGAAGAAAGGGAAGCTGAGTCCCAGATTCATAGGACCCTTTGAAATTTTGAGGAGAATAGGACCTCTAGCTTACGAGCTCACCTTACCTCCTAATTTGCAACAAGTGCACAACGTGTTCCACATGTCCATGTTAAGGAAGTACCATGCAGATGGATGACATGTAATAGAATACGAGTAGGTAGATTTACAACCAGACCTGACCTGCATCGAGCAGCCGGTAAGGATAATGGACCAAAAAGAACAAGTGCTGAGGAACAAGACTGTGAAGCTAGTTAGGATCTTATGGAAAAATAAAAATGTTGAGGAATCAACTTGGGAACTTGAAGACGCAATGAGGAATAGATATCCCCACTTATTTTCTAATTGATTCTGGGACGGAATCCTTGTTAGAAGGGAAGACTGTAATAACTCGAAATTTTGAGACCTTGTAAAACGTTTAATGAATAGTAACCCTGACGGACGGGAAAAACTTTTGAGCCCACACTATGTAGTAGATGAGAAGATGAGTTTCGGAGTTGATATTACGATTATACGTACCAAATGAGTGTATGTAAACGCTATTAGTTTTCGAAGAAAATGAACTTTGAAAAACGACCGTATTTACGACCCATCGAGGATTACGGGGATCACAATATAATTACGAGATTAAAACCCTATGGATTTATATTCAAGTATGATAATTAAAAATATAAGGAATAAATACTAAAGGAATTACGTCGCGAACCATTTACGAATAAGTATTACAGAAACGTTTAAGCGACCGAGCGAACGCGTAAACGATTAAATAAATGTAACACACTAACTAAACCATGGTAAGAAAGTAACCATGGTTACTTCATCAAATAATGAGCTAACCATAGGATGATCAAGCTAGCTAGCAAAATAGTGTGCTAAGGAAGCTAACACATGTAGTTAGCTTGTAAGCTAGCAAGCTACTTAGATTTTGTCCCCAAGATTTGCAACAAGAATAAACCTAGGATTCAACCTAGGAGAATAAAAATCAAGTGGAAGATATCACACCCATTTCCTAGAAGCAATCTAGAGAAGCAACCAAGAGAAGCAAGTATAAATACCCCCCTTCACCTTGCTTCCATTCGGCCCCTTCAAGAAAGAGGAAGAAATCCAAATTCAAATCTCAAAATCTAGCCATGGTAAAATCATTCCATTAATTCTCCAGCTTCTAGCAATTAAACTAAGGTAAGAAAATTCTTTCATCTCTTTTTATCAAGGTTGATGGGTGAAATAAAATCAAGAAAGTCACTAGTGAATAGTATGAATAATAACCTCTCTTTGGTTTCTTGATTTCAATGGTGGTTTTAGGTTCCAAAAATCATACCAAGAACTTTCAAGCCTCCATCATCCTCAAGAACACATCTCAAGCTTTCAAGAAAGGTAAAAATCTTTGGTCCAACTTTATTTAAGATCCATTTAGTATGTGGTAGTAAACCTAGTTCAATGAGTGGTATTGATGAAATCTTGGTGTTTAAGTAAGTAGATTTAAGGTTGATTGTTGTTGCCTCAAGAACATGATGTTCTTGAGATGATTTTATGTGTTGATGATGAAATGATGATTGTTGGTGGTTGTGTTAAGAGTTAGGGCGTAAACGAAACCCCGATCGTAAACGTAACTCCGTTAAAGCCAACAAATCGTAACTTTAAGATTCTGCAGAAAGTCCCGAAGTTTTAAACTATAGTGTCTTGAAAAATAACCCTTGATTATGATATAAAATGTTATAAGGATCGTTTAGGTGCTTGAATCGCTTGATTCTGATTTACAGATCAAAAGTTATGGTCGTTTTACTAAAAGTGATTTACGCGACAAAAACTGCTTCGAATTATGAACTTTGAAAATATAAAGGATCGACTTAAAGTGTTCATAAATAATGAAATTTTTACAGAGAGTAAAATATTGAGTTTCATAACTTCCATAAAAATTTCAAGTGAAAATAATTATTTCTCAATTTTATAAAAATATCAGAGGCGAGACCACGCGAGTAGAAACCGTAAGAATCGATAAGCGGAGCCGACGACGATAATGAGAATGAACCTAAGATACATAGAAAAATAAAGTGACCATAATGTGAATAATGACTTAAAGGAATAATAAGGGTAGTATAAGTTAAGAGGGTGCATAATAAGTAGCACACGAGTGTGAGTCGCTGTAAATTAGAACGGGACCTAACGAAGTGAATTGTGTTTATGGTTATAGATTTCCGAACAGAACCTAGAGCATCCTCCACCTCGAGATACCCAGGCAAGTTTACGAACCCAACTCCATTTACTGTTGTGTTGTGAAAGGATTGTTTTATTATCATTGCATAAATACCATGTTTGCCATGATACGTAGTTGTTGAATTTCCGCATAATGTAGCGATGTACGATAAGTACATATCGTGAAATGTTTATTCCGCTTATAAGCGTGACATATTATATAAGACCGAGAATCGGTCGGCATTTAAGATAAAATCCGAGAATTATTTCGGTGATATTATAGGACGGTTATAAGTCCATAGTAGTACATTTTAAAAGGGACTCAACGTCCACTTAAGAAGTATTTTACCTCGAACTTTTATTAAAATGATTTCCCAACGATCATATTCCCTCAATTATATTTTATTGTTCGAATATTAAATACCATATACTTATTCTTTTTTCATGGAAGTAGTATACCCCAGAAATTATTTATTTCAAACCGGATTAATCATTAAGGATTATTAATTGTGTATACATAACCTAGTTGAGGATTATTATTTTAAATACTCTTTTAAAAGAATAAACTCATTCAACATTTAATTATTTATCGATTATCATTTAATTAATTATTATTTATTAAAGGGTTTAGTTTTGATTTATAAATCATAGATCCGATTTAAAACATACTTTCTGATTTCGGAAAATCATTCGAGTAATTTCAGATCGTCGGAGAATGTTACTCCGACTTCTTTAATATTTTGAATATAGTTTCAAGGAGAAACGAGAAACTTTTTCCCCTTATTTAATTATCTGTTGACAACGGTCAACTCACATCCTTAGTACTTCCTCCGAAACTTTCGAAAGTACATATATATATATATATATATATATAGTAAAGCTATGCCTATCCACAAGCAAAACGCTTGGAGGAACTTCGATGTGGTTCGAGTTCTCGAGATATGATAGGATTTCCTAAAGGACAAGGGAGGGGTAGGATCCAAGTACTCCGTGTATTGGATAAACTACTGGTATCGTAAGAGACGGTACAATATGTACTTATTGATCTGTGAAGTGTGTGTATACCCGAAATGAGGACACATAGCCCGTATGCGGCAAGAGTGATACCCGAGATGTGAAGGTGTCGTTCCTCTACTAGTAGAAAAGGTTACTTTTATCGCAGTACGACTGATCATCGTATGCGGTGGCTCCAACGGATGTCCAAATTCTTCCAATTGTAATTGTGATACAATACCGTAACCCAAGCCTAGGTGCTGGGATTACTATTAAGGTATTCGCAGGATAATAAAATCCCTTAAAGAATTGTTTTCATAGAAGGTGTGCATCACCAAGGAAAACTATTTTCGAATAAAACATAATTATCGTATATGATGTTATCATACAATCATTTTCAAACTGTACATTATTATACTGGGCATTATAGCTCACACTTATTTTCTTAAATTGACACAACATAACAGTGAATCAAGATGCCTGCCATGAGAACCACAGCCAGGAAACGGTTAGGAAATGGCCAGCTGTTTCGTAGATTGTTTGGTGTTGTACCACAGGTAGTCCGAATAAGCTGGATTAGTTTTCAGTTGTTTTTAGTTCGGCTTATTTATAAGTATGACTTAGGTAAGATAATAAAAAAGAAACGTATATTTGGCCGGGGAACTAGGTTTACTTAAAGGTTACTCCCCGGTAAGACTAAATTACTTTTGGGTTGTAATAATTATCACTTGATGGTTGAAAGTACTCTAGATATGATGGTTCGTTTCCAAGACAATAACCTATAAGTGTGTGTGTGTGATAAGTGTGGGGTCGTGAAGCGTGAGTACTTACATATTGTAGTGTAAGTTGTGTGGTTGTAATAGTTTAGATGGCGTGGCCTCCGTGATTCCTGACCCCAGGTTTTGGGGTGCCACAATTGCAATGTTAATTACTAGTTTATGTGCTTTCCATCAGTGGTCGTTAAAGTTCATTAACTCGGACATTGTTACTTATTTGTTTCCTTGTTTTATTTCAGGTGATCTAGCGAGGGTGTATGCATACGCGTTCGCGTACTCGTAAGAGAACACTGGATAAAGCCGAGGAAGAACTTGTGGTAGTTCGTAGGGAAGTTTTTGAGGAAGAAAAGAAGGTAGAAGAAGAAGAGAAAGTTGAAGAGCCAATTGTAGTAGCTATGGGTGATCAAGAAGAAAATCTGAAGGCTTTGATGGACTATTCTAAGCCTAAGATTAATGAAATTCAGTCTAGCATCATTAGACCAGCCATTGCGGCTAACACTTTTGAGATCAAGTCAAGCACGATCCAGATGATACAGAACACAGTTCAGTTTGGGGGTTCTCCTACCAAAGACCACAACATGCACATCAGGGATTGCATCAAGATCTGCGACATTTTCAAGTTTAATGGTGTGACTGAAGATGCTATCAAGCTGCGATTCTTCCCATTCTCTTTGAGGGACAAAGTACGCGATGGTTACACTCTCTACCGGCAGGGTCTATCACAACTGGGGAAGATCTTGCTTAAAAGTTTCTCACTAAATTTTTTCCCATGGCGAGGACTACAGCAATCAGGAATGCTCTTACCTAGTTTACGCAACAAACTGGAGAATCTCTGTGTGAAGCTTGGGATCGATATAAGGAGATGCTAAGGAAGTTCCCACACCATGGCATGCCTGATTGGATGATTATCAACTGTTTCTACAATGGATTGAGTCCTACTTCTAGGCCCATGCTTGATACAGCATCAGGAGGAGCCTTGTGGGCTAAGAGCTATGATGAAGCTTACGAACTTATTGAACTGATGGCTGCTAATGAGTACCAGAATCCTTCCCAGAGACTGACTCAGGGAAAAGTTACAGGAATTCTGGAGTTGGATGCAGCGACTGCTATAGCTGCCCAACTTAAGGCTTTGACAATGAAGGTGGACATTTTGGCTAATTATGGAGTTAATCAAATCACTAGTGTCTGTGAGCTTTGTGCTGGTGCCCATGAGACTGATCAGTGCGCAATTTTGAATGAATCAGCTCAGTTCATGAGCAACTTCCAGCGATCGCAGCAACCTATTCCAGCCACCTATCATCCTAATTTCAGTTGGAGCAATGCTCAGAATGCGGTTCAACAGCCTTATCATCAGTATTCAGCTAAGCAATACAACCCCCTGGTTTTCAGCAACCGCAGTATGTACCAAAACAACTCCAGCTGCAACCAGCTAATAAAAAATCTGAATTAGAGGAGTTGAAGCTTATGTGCAAGAGCCAAGCAGTTTCTATCAAGACCTTGGAAAATAAAATTGGGCAAATTGCCAGTGCCTTGCTAAATCGTCATCCTGGTACACTGCCTTGTGACACTGAAGTGCAAGGAAAGAAGGAAGCTAAGGAGCAGGTAAAGGAAATCACTTTGAGGTCTGGAAAGGTTGCTAATCCCGAACAAACTTAAGAGTTGACTGAAAAAGCTGGAGCTGAGAAAGAAGTAGAGCAGCAGGATGAAGAAGTGGAACCAAGGAAGACTACTGTTGAGCACACTCCTCCTGAGGGTAATACAGGGGAGAAACAGATCTATCCTCCACCGCCTTTTTCTAAGAGGCTGCAGAAGAAAAAGTTGGACAAGCAATTCGAGAAGTTCCTGGAGGTATTCAAGAAACTTCATATCAACATACCTTTCGCTGAGGCTCTCGAGCAGATGCCTAGTTATGCAAAGTTTATGAAAGGTATTCTCTCACGGAAGGTGAAGCTAGATGATCAAGAGATTGTCGCTCTCACAGAGGAATGCAGTGATGTGTTGTAGCAGAAGTTGCCTCCGAAGCTTAAAGATCCAGGAAGCTTCACTATTCTATATACTATTAGAAAAGTATCTTTCGACAAATGCTTGTGTGACTTAGGAGCTATCATCAATCTGATGCCTTTGTCAATTTTCAAGAAATTGGACTTACCTGATCCCAAACCAACTTACATGACCTTGCAATTGGCCAACCGTCTATTACATATTCGAGAGGTATTGTGGAGGATGTCTTGGTCAAGGTGGATAAACTCATCTTCCCTGCTGATTTTGTCATTCTTGATTTCGGGGAGGATAAGAAGATTCTCATAATCTTGGAAAGGTCTTTCTTGGCAACTGGTAGAACTTTGATTGATGTACAGAAGGGCGAGCTTACAATGCGAGTGTTGGATCGTGATGTGACTTTCAATATGTTCAACGCTATGAAATTTCCTACTGATAATGAGGAGTGCTTAAAATTCGAGTTAGTCGATTCGGTGGTCACATCGGAACTTGATCAAATGCTAAGGTCTGATGCCTTAGAAAAATCCTTGTTGGGAAATTCAGATAATGAAGATGACGAAGGTGATGAGCAACTGCAGTATTTGAATGCTTCTCCATGAAAAAGGAAGATCGATATGCCTTTTGAATCTCTTGGAATGGATGAATTGAACAAAGCTCCTAAATGCCTCAAGCCTTCTATTGAGGAAGCTCTCACTCTTGAGCTTAAGCCTTTACCTAAACATTTGAGGTATGTTTTTTTAGGTGATGCATCTACTCTACCTGTTATTATTGCATCTGACCTTTCAGGTAGCGATTAGGAAAAACTTTTGAGACTTCTGAGAGAGTTCAAATCGGCAATTGGATGGACTATAACATATATCAAGGGATTCATCCCTTCTTACTGAATGCATAAAATTCTACTAGAAGAAGGTAGCAAACTTACAGTCGAGCAGCAAATAAGACTTAATCCAATCATGAAGAAAGTAGTAAAGAAGGAAATTCTGAAGTGGCTAGATGTAGGGATCATTTATTCTATCTTTGACAGTTCATTGGTAAGCCCGGTTCAATGTGTACCAAAGAAAGGTGGTATCACTGTCGTAGCAAATGAGAAGAATGAGCTTATTCCTACATGGATAGTCACGGGTTGGAGAGTCTGTATGGACTACATGAAGCTAAACAAGGCCACTAGGAAGGATCACTTTCCCTTACCCTTCATTGATCAGATGCTTGACAGGTTGGCTGGTCATGAGTACTATTGTCTTCTGGATGGTTATTCAGGTTATAATCAGATTTGTATCACTCCAGAAGATCAGGAGAGAACTACCTTCACTTGTCCATTCGGTACGTTCGCCTTTAGACGAGTTTCTTTTGGTCTGTGTGGTGCACCAGCCAAATTTCAACGATGTATGATGGCCATCTTTTCTAGACATGATTGGCCAGAATGTGGAAGTATTCATGGATGACTTCTCAATCTTTGGCGATTCTTTTGATTAATGCTTGCAAAATATCGGGCATATTCTCAAGAGGTGCGTTGAAACCAATTTAGTTCTCAATTGGGAGAAATGTCACTATATGGTGCGTCAAGGCATAATTCTTGGGCACAAAGTTTCTAGTAAGGGTCTTGAGGTGGATAAGGCCAAGGTGGGGATCATTGAGAATCTTCCCCCACCTATTTTTGTCAAGGGAATTCGCAGTTTTCTTGGTCACACGGGTTTCTAAAGGCGTTTCATTAAGGACTTCTCAAAAATTTCAAAGCCATTGTGTAGTTTACTAAATAAATATGTTCCTTTTAAATTTGATGACGAGTTCCTTGCAGTGTTTGAGACATTGAAGAAGAGTCTAATCATGGCACCTGTCATAACCGCACCAGATTGGAATGAACCTTTTGAGATGATGTGCGATGCAAGTGATTATACAGTTGGAGCAGTTCTTAGGTAGAGGAAGAACAACATATTTCATGTGGTCTACTATGCTAGTAAGACCCTCAACGGTGCTCAACTGAATTATACTACTACGGAGAAAGAACTTTTAGCTATTGTCTACAATTTTGAGAAATTTCGATATTATCTACTTGGGACTATGGTGACAGTGTTCACTGATCACGCTACAATTCGGTATCTCGTCTCGAAGAAGGACTCGAAGCCTAGATTGATTCGATGGGTTCTTTTGCTCCAAGAATTTGTGTGCCCTCAATCTCGGGGTTAGGAAATGAGGACCCACACATCTTTAATCTACTAATTAAATAAGCTTAAACCCTGATTAGCTACTAACAGGATCAAACAGGATAATGTATGAGACAAGATTACAACTACCAATCATAAAATATAACTTACAACTCCAAAATAAAACCAAATATACATAGTCAATCCCGGCTTGGAACCGACAGATAACCCATTGTATCTTTACAACTCTCTGTCTAAACGCTTGCTCACTTAAAAACTTTACTACCTGCTCTGGCAACCGGAAGCCCTCAACACGATAGGGACCACTAGGTACGCTCTTACGAGCAGTGCGCCTAAGCATGGCCATCTTCTTGCTTAACTGCCATGGTTAGATTAAAATAAAACATATGAGTATAAAACTCAGCAAGTAACTAAACAACAGTTCTACAATATAAAATCCCCAATATGCTTTACTAATCTCAGGGAATTCTACTTTATCAGTTCTAGGTGGCAGATAGTTATATAAGGGGTTATGAAGAAAATTTTGGGCTTTCAAGGAACAAGGCTCAAAGCAGGGTGAAAGCCGACATTCATCACAAATCATTAAAGGATCAAAACAGATCTTTCAAGTGGAAAGCGACAAATCTTTTCATTATAAGGAATCAATTATATGATCAATAGAATCAAAAATCAGGGTTCACAAGCTTTTAAGCTCCACAATATCACAATCAAAACAATAAAAATCTTTTTCATTTTCAAAGAATCAATTACTGAATAGGAAATTTCAATTCCTTTTATAATCATTATGGAACCGTTGATTGGACACTTTATCTTTCATTTCATAATAATACGGGTGATCAGCCCGTAACGACCTCCATCCGGTCTTTAAGGTACCAATGGCATAATTTCAGCCTTAAACTGGACTAGCCCCGCTAGCCTCTTACTATGACTGGACTAGTCCCACTAGCCTCTTACGTCTCAATCCAATCCATCAGGAATTCATTTGGAAAACCTTGAGTTGGAAAAAGGTAGGATTACTAAATTCATTTTACATTTACCGAGAATATGAAATCATTCGCACTTTTTCAAGTCGAAACTTATTCTTAAGTTCAATTTCAAGAATTCAAAGTTAAGGGAATGAATCAGGAATAAACAAAGTTCAATTCTAGGGATCTTGATCAATGATAACATGGTTCTCAAGTTAGGGAAATCAAAACCGCTTCAAGGATCAATAGGGAATAAGGTAAACAAGGGATGAAGCATCATTATAAGGCGTTCGTAAAGGTACTTACAGGGTTTATAACAGTTCATGATATAACAAAAAATTAGAACAGAAAAAAGAGTTACCAAAGGGGTTGGATCAATAAGCTTATCAATAACAATTTCCCAAGATCAAACACAGGGTATCTCAAATCAATAATAGGGGTTCATTACTTTAACAGTTCAATACTCTACATGGCATGAACAATATCCTCTATATAACCATTTACACAAGTAATTAGAGTTACTTGCCTGAATTCGCTATCCTGAAGGTTGAACTACTGCCACCTAGTAAACCTTTCTCTTTCCTAGCCTGAATTCCCTCACGCTCCGAATCTACAATCGAAAACCAAAACCTTAATTAGTTTCTTAACTCACGTTCCCAGAATGCTTAACTTTCCCCTTAAACGTAATACCCTAAGGGTATGCATATATATATAATCTTACCATAAACACATATACGCATATACCAGCACTCGCATATCCAAACCAAATAGACTTCGGATCACGTATTGCAATACAAATATGACATATAACATTTAATCCTTGTGTATTAAACTCTATACTCGAGTTATCATATCAATACATAAGCTCGTATCAAAATGACTCAAAAACCTTCTTTTTATATCACTTAATTCGAACCAAACAAGCAAATAATCCACATTAATCTTAAAAATCTCACATGCATCCACTTTAGCATCAAATCATTCATTTTTATAGCCATAAACCATTCGGATTTAACACAAAACACAAACAAAAGATCCAATGATCCTTTTACACTCTAATCTTGTCAATTACAACCTATATCTTAACATGCAATTCTTATTTCTTTCATATTTATCTCCAATTTATCATAGAAACACACAAGCAACACTTTAAGCACATAATCCATCAAAATTTCTATAAATCCAACTTATATTATTCAAAGTTTTCTAGAATCATCACATGTAACACCATAATTTGATATGCATGTATAGGGATCATTATACTCTTTAGTTTATACCAAAATTTATCCTTTAAAACCATTTTCAAAGAAATTCGAAGCAAAATTAATCCCTCAAACCAAAACTCTTTATAAGCTTGAATCGAAATCAAAAACCCATTTTTTAAAAGTAAAAATTCGAACTAAAAACTCTTTTAATCAAAATCAAAGATTCTTTGATTCTTAAATCTTAAGCACCTTAAGCAAATGACTACTCCTTTCCTTTTTACTCAAAAATTCGAACCAACTCTAGCACAAAACCAATCAAGTCACTTAAAACCAACTTAGTGCTACCATTCATACTATCACACAATAAAAACCATCCTTTCCCCTTAATTTTTATAAAAATTCGAACCTAGCAAAGGTTCAAAACCAAAAGAAGCCTAAAACATTGACATGCAATAACTTTTAGGGACATGTATATGGATTCTTATGACATGCATACCATTTTAATCATCAAAACACCAAGATCACTTACTAATAGACCTTACATACAATCTTCTAAACATAACACTTCATTTACCAACAACACTTCAAGAAATCATCAAATATCAAATATGCAATTAGTATCTTACCAAGATCATACAATAGGACTTGGAAAATCACACTTTGAAAGTCCACCGGTTCTCCTTGGATCATGGCCAGTGGTGGTCGAACTTAAGAGTGCCCATAATGGGTCTCCTCTTGAGTTTTAAACCATAAAATCACTTTAAACTTCTCTTATGATCATATATTAGGAAATCATATTTCCTTGAACACAACCATGGAGAATGAATTATGAAATCGACATAGAGACTTACATGCAAATGGTGGTTGAGTAGTATATCGAAAATAGAAACTATGGATGGTGAAATCTTTGAATTTAGATGAGTATTTGTTGTTGCATGCAAGAGAGAGAAGAGAGATGGGGAGAGAGCCGAGAGAGAGTGATCGAGAGAGGGAGAAAGAAAGAGAGGGAGAGAGTGGTGCTCACGGGAAAGAAAAGAAAGAAGGGGGGGGATGAGCTTGTATTTGTATTAGGGGACAAGGGTAGTTTAGCAATTCACTAATCTTTTTCTTTGTTTGATTTACTCTTTCTTTTTACTCTAATAAAGTAGAAATGGAATATTAAATATATCTCTCTTGGAAATTTGAAATTTTTTGCAAATGACAATTTTAAGACGTAGATCTCGAAATTAGCTTTACAACCATTACTCATAATAAACTTTTGAGCGTACGGTTGATTTTATATGATTTTTACAAATTTATGCTAATAATAGCATTTTAACATATAAAAATCATTTTAAAATGCAACCATCATGAAATAAATCCGTCTATCATTTTTAGAAAGTCTCTAGGACTATTTCAAAGATAACAAAACAAATCTAATGCCTTTACCTTACTCAGATAATTTTATAAAAAATGTGCAAAGGTTAAATAAACCTTATTTAAATCAAATAATTCCCTTAAAAATATCAACAGATCACGTAATCACGCATACAGACAAGCAAGCACGTATACTCACACATCACAACTTATGTCTGATCATAAAAATTTCCCTTTTTATCATTATTCCTCTTTTCGCGTACCGGGTCACGTTCTGCCTGACGGCCCGACGCTCAGCGTTTCAGTTACGCTTCAAAATATCATTACCGACCGACACGTCACTAGAATGCAATACTTTAATTAAACATTCATTTCACATAATAACACATATTTCACATTTTAAATACTTTAATCCCTTTTTAGGACGGGTTCTGTTCTCCCTGACGGCCCGACAACACAGCTTAACTCCTAAGCGGACTCTTTAAATTGGAACGCGTCTATCTACGCTCCCAGATACTAATATATAATAAAGATAATTAATTATCACTTAATCACATATTTTATAATCACGGCACATAAATCATACTTTATTTACTTAATTACGTCACAAAATTCTCAATCGTCACAATCTACCCTCCTTAAAAGGATTCTGTCCCCAAAATCTAGTCTAAGCAAATAGATGGGGATACTTTTCTTTCATTTTACTTTCTAATTCCCAAGTTGATTCTTCCACTATTGGATTTCTCCACAACACTCTGACTAGAGGTATAACTTTATTTCTAATTGTCCTCTGTTTTCGGTCTAAGATTCGAACTGGTTATTCCACATAAGACAAATCTGGTTGAATTTCCACTTGTTCCAACTCGATCACATGGCTCGTATCAGCATTATACTTCTTTAGAAGAAACACATGAAATATATTATTGTTAGGTCCCAATTTGTTTGTAGAAGGGGGGGTTGAATGCAAACAATACCGTTTAGTCGAATAAAATGCGGAATAAATTGTGAAACAAAATTCAAGTTAAATAAAACTTTTATTAAACTTGAAAGATGTTACAACTACGGTATCGGTTACAAGGGATTAATCTCAAATCAATTATTACAAATCTAGAATAAATTCGACATGAACTTTTTCTATTTTTGTAATTAAAAGATCAAATGCTAAATGCGATTTGAGATTAAGTTCTAGGGATTTTAATCCGCTAGATTGATACACAAGAACAAGATAAGTATTTCTAGTTGATTGGATTTAACTTTACAATCTAGAAATTGATCTTGAAGTTGCAGATGAGATGAAATATTTTTCTGCTCCTTTTTCTTTTGTTCTTAAGTTTTTGTTCTGGTTTTTCTCGATAGTGAAATAATAGACTTCTGCTCCTTTTTATCAAACAACCGAATGTAAACATGTACTGGCATGACAATCTCTTTGGCCAGCAAGACTTTCGGTATGACAAAATTTACAACTAGCAAGACAATTAAAATGAGCTAGCAAGACTTTCGGTATGACTATTGATTGTCATACCGATTGTCATATTAGTTCAAATAAATTGTCTTGCTGAATTAATAACAGATTTTAATCTAAACAGAAATTCTAATAAGACAATTAAATGTATTGGCATGACTTTCAGTATGACTATCAATTGTCATACCGATTGTCATACTAGTTCAAATGAATTGTCTTGCTGAATTTAAGCAGATTTTAAACCAATTAAAATCTTGTAAATCCTTAATATTAATTCTAAATTAATTAATCAATTTAATTCAATTAATCAATAAATTAATCTTTGCAGATATAATTTATTTTCTTAATTAAATTATATGACTTAATTAATTAATAGAGAATTAATACTAACCCTGAGCAGCATCCATTCTTCTGACAATCTTCTGAAAGTCACTGAGACTTATGAATCAATTCCGCCACTTCAATGCTAACACTCGATGTACTGTCTGGTTCATGAGTGACTAACTTCCGTGACGTTTCTTCATGTCTTGACTTTGATATTCTGATTGAATCATTGTAATAAATGATACCCTGACGAGATCTCTGTCACTTGATTAAATCCACGATCTTGATTTATATCACTGAGGCATGATCAAATTCTTGAACTTCTTCCAGTGAATCTTCAAGTCTGCAGATGAACAATGTTTCTTTATTCTTTGACAGATGTTACTTTGTGAGATATCTCTGATGATAGATCCACTATTTACTTATTACATTCTTATTTGAGTTGAGTTAAATACTCGAATAAACGAGTAGGCTATGACATATGCCTTTCAATCTCCCCCTATTTGCTTGTTAGACAATAACAACAAATACCTAGAGGATAACTCAACTAACAAATAAGAAAAAGATATAAACAGTAATGTAAAGTAAATAGCAGAAAAGTTCTGGATTATATTTAACATTTTCCAGATTCCAAATGAAATTTACAAGTGAATACAAGATAGATGTTCCTCTAGCCTGAACATATAACTACATTAGACTATCTTGATTCATAAAGCTCTAATCATATTACATTGAGTTTTGAGCTAATTGACTTCAGTTGTCTTCTCTTCTGACTTCACCTTCTTCTAAATCTTGAAGCAATTCCTTGTCAAAGACACGATCCTTTTCTGAAGTGAAGCTTGCTGGTCTGACTGGTTGAACTCCAACTGACTTCAGCTTATTCTTGAGTTGATTGTACCTTTTAACATTCTTTTCACAATAAGCTTGAATCAAGTCAGCAGCTTGAGTCTTCAACATGGATGAATATCCAGCAGTTCTCAAATGATGTTCCATCCAGACCAGATGCTTAGCTGAGTAGTCTTTAAGAGATTGAACATCTAGCTGACAGATTTGAAGACAATCAGACTTAAAGAATCTCACCTGATGAGGATTGTTGACCACTTGAGGACTAGCCCTGCTGGCAAACTCTTTAAGCCTTTCTCGAAGAACTTCATTCAATTCTGAGCTTCTTTTGACTTTGTTTAAAAGAACCCAAATCTCTGACAAAGAACGATTCTCAAATAGATGAAGTGACACCTTGAATGATCCTTCACTCTAACAATATACAAAAATGCTCATCTCATTTAGGGATCTATCAAAAGCAGTTGTGATCCTTGAGACTTCAGTCTTGATAGCATTCATGTACATGTCATTGTTAGGATTTGAGATTTCCAGCTTGTCAAGAAGATGTAAGAACTGCCTATCATTGTTAGTGCTCAGCTGAGGCATATCAAGTACTCTCCTAGCTTCATCCCATTTTTCACCAATCTTTAGTCTAACATCTCTTCTCCTTTCTTGAGCCTTAATGTCATGAAGACGTTGCTTTTGAAGAGTTTCTGTTCTTTGAATGTCTTTTCTCATGTCAATGATCTGAGAGACCTTCTTGAGTTCAGCTTCTTTTCTTTTCATCTCTGACTGCTCCTTCTGAAATTCTTTCTCAAACATAGGATCCACTTGAGCTTCTTCTTCCCATTCTCCAAAATCACTTTCCTCTTCAGCTTCAAATAACCCATCTTTATCTTCCTGAACTGGTTCAGTGGGAATGTCAAAAATATCAAAGTCATCATGTTCTCCACTGTAGTAGACATCATCAGCCTTTCCTTTGTTTCCAGCAGAGGTATCTTTTTCTTTCCCTTTGGCACTACTCCCTTTCTTCTCCCCCTTAGTTGAGGGATCCTCTACTGACTTTCCTTTGGAACCTCCATCACCTCCAGAGCCTGATCTTCCACCAGACGGTCCTTCAAAATAAGTTCTTTGTTCTTCATTAGGGCAATGAGAATTCTTGATCATGAAATATAGGTGCTTCATCCCTTCATTGAGATGTTCCATGCCCGTCTCTATCTTTAGAAATCTTGAGGAGTCCAGTGAATGATTCATCTCAACGAGGTCTTCAAGAGAAGTCATTCTTGTGTGTAGAGAGCAGAAGTTGGATATGTCATCAGCTGATAAAGTTGGAGTGTCCTGAATAGAATTGAGCTTTGGTATTACAGTGGTCTTTAGATCTGAGATGTCATTCCTTATGATTGCAAGCTGATTGTTGACAGAGGTGGAAGAAGAAGACCGTTCAACCACTTGTGCTTTGAATGCTTGAGCTTCAGCTTGGCTTTTAGCAAGTTCTTCTTTTAGGGCAGCAATCTGAGCTAACAGGTTTACAGTATCAATGTCTGTGTGTGCTCTCACCTGAATTTCACTCGTGTTTGGTTCACTCACCTCACGTGCATGTGTTTCTCTCAATATAATTGCTCGTGAGGAGTCTTCCTGTTGCTGTTCTTCTGTACCTGCATTAAAAATCACCCTAGCCTCTTCAAGAGAGGTCAGTGGTGGTGCAATGGGAATTCGCGAGTCCCGATCCTCAGTCAATACTATCAAATCTTTTGGAATAGATGTCTGAATTGCTTCAGGGATAGATTGACCGAGTTGCCCTCCACTTTCTCCAGATAAATCTGCGAGTGGAGAATCCCATAAGGGAGCCAGAGGTGTTGGATCTGGGAGGGGAGAAAATGACTCTATTAAAGATGGCGGAGAGTCAGATTTTCCCTCTGAAGCATGTGACTGCTCTTCTGCCGTAACTATGGCAGGCACTGTAACCGACTCTACGTGTACTCCTCGCTGTGTGTCCTGAGTATGATCTGGGGAAGTGTATGGTTCCATTGTGAGTAATGGAATTGTGCTTGACTCAGTACAAGATGCCATGGCCCTATGGCGAATTTCAATAGATGCATCCTGTTGAGAGAATGCCTCTAGTAACTGTTCATTGGCCATTTCAAAGTCCATGTCCTGTTGGGAGGACAAGGATGGGCTTTCAGATGCCTCAGAATATGTTCTTCTTTTCTTAGGAGGAGGCAGAGCTGAGGGTTCACTCATATTTAACAATGTACTACTTCCTAGTAATCTTCTGGGTAACATTTTAGACAGTGGGGGAGAGGTTGAGATAGAATGTGACTCTGTGTTTGGCTCTATGACCTGGGATTTAAGCTGTGGTTCTACAACTTCATGGTCAGCCCTATCAACCACTGGGGGTCTTTCAACAGAAGTAGGAAGGGAGTGAGAGTGAGGAATTACTACCTGTAATGGAAGAGCATCTGATGTTTGAGGAGCCTGGGTGGCTTGAACCACTGGAGGTTGAGGTTGTTGTTCATGGCCGGGAAGATTGAAAATAGGTAAAGGAATATAAGTGGCCATGAAAGCAGATACAAGTACTGGAACTTGCATGAATTTGAAGGTTGTGTCTTGGCGAGTGTAAATCTTTTTGCTAACTGGAGGGGGTTCGGTTACTGCAGAGTTAGCAAAAAGGGCTTTGTGTTCAGGTGTGAGAAGATGATCTGCTATAAGCATGAGAAAACGAGCATAGTAACATGATACCCTACGATTTGTAGAATGATCACGTAAAGCAGAAGTTAGACGTCTCAAGAGAATGGGAAAAAGTAGTTTGCCAAAATTGATCCTTTGATTGAAAACAACCGCCAGACCAATATACTGCAGAGTGGAAGTGATGTTATGAAAATTGGATTTTGTGCAGTTGGCAAACACTTTGGAAAGTGTATCGAAGAAAATATCCCATTCAGACAGCAAATTTGATTTAGAAATTTTGGTTAAATTGATCACCCCCTGATAGTGAATAGCATTGAAAAAATTTGTGATATCATTTTCAGAGGGTAAATTACAGAAATTGTCTAGTGGAAAATTTAACGCACGATTGACTACTGTTTCATCAACTACATACTGTGTGTTTGCGACGGTGAATGAAAAAGATTTTGAATCATCGGCCACAGTAGAGGTTGTGCAAATCAGTCTAAGTAGATCGACGTTTAAAATCACATTTGATTTAATAGCAGAGCTAACAATCGAATGGTCATTTAAAAATCTAATCCATGGCTTAAATTTTTCAACATCACATTTTTTCGGATTAAAATAACCAACCTGATTATGCGCGACAATTTGGAAATTGAGAGCCATTTAAAATAATAATAAGACACACGCTTTTCATAATTTTAAGAATAATATTAAGAAAATTCGAATTAATTAAATTAATTTAATAATTCGAATTAAATTAATTATAATCGAAAAATTTAGACAGAAATGTATCTCGTTAAAATTCTTAACTCACAAACGCAGTTTTGAAAAACCAAAAGACACAAATCAGAAATTAAAAATAAAAATAAAAAGTTCAAAATCAACAAACACAAATTGAATTTGAAGGGGCAAACTGATATATATATAAAAAATTTTGAAAATTTTGACAGCACTCCTGTATGTATATATATGTAAGTATATATCACAGGAGTGAAGATTCAGTTTGCTGAGTAAAAACTCGAGCAAGGAAGGAAGCAGTTCGAAGAGAGAGAAGAGAGAAACTGAAGACAAAAACTGTTCGAATTTTTGAGAAGAAATGAACTGTTGAAAATGGTTTAAAACAAAACAAACAAACTCCTTTATATGACAGCTGGTATGACAATCCTGGATTGTCATACCGATTGTCATACCAGGCAAAAGAAGGAAAAGAAAAAATCAACAGAAATAAAGGAAATAACAAAATAAACACTGAGTATATATAACTGGTATGACAATCTGATAGTCATACCGATTGTCATACCAGTATAAAATAAAAGAAAATATATATATATATATATTGTTTATAACTGGCAAGACAATTGATAGTCATACCGATTGTCTTGGCGGTATAAACTATACTGAAAAACACTAATATGACAATTATATAGCGAAATGACTTTCAGCAAGACAATTTCAATTGTCTTGCCGATTGTCATTTTAGTAGAAATACAATCAAATATGTACAGACTCTATAAATGTACTGAAATTATATTACAAAATGGTAAAACTGAAATACAGACCTATAATATTTACAGAAACAAAGACAATATATCAGAATTTATTATTTTTTATTCCAAAAATAGATTTCTATTGAATTTTAGCAAATAAAATTCATAGTAAAATATTTTTAGAGGAAATAAAATATTCTGAGATATTTTAAATTAACAAGTAGGGAAAATAAAAATAGATAAATTAATATATATTACATAGAAATAAGCAAGAAATATGATAAAATGATAAAATAAATTTGCAAATGAATTTTTCATTTAAGAAAAATTCATTTGTAAATTCATTCAAGAACAGATCACAGATATTAACTAAATTAATCACTAAAACTATTCAACATGCCCAATTTACCAACTAATCTGGTAAATGTGGATTCGTCAAGTGGTTTAGTGAAAATATATGCTATTTGTTCTTCTGTTGGAACAAAAAATAGTTCAACAGTACCATTCATGACGTGCTCTCTAATAAAATGATACCTGATGTCAATGTGCTTTGTCCTCGAGTGCTGCACAGGGTTGTTGGTGATGGCTATTGCACTTGTATTGTCACATAAAATAGGAATCTTGTTCAATACAGAGCCATAGTCTCGTAGTTGGTTCCTAATCCACAAGATCTGAGCACAGCAGCTTCCAGCAGCAATATATTCAGCCTCGGCCGTTGAGTTGGAAACTGTTTGCTGTTTCTTGCTGTACCATGAGACTAGCCTGCTTCCTAGGAATTGACAACTTCCTGAGGTGCTTTTCCTATCAACAACACTTCCTGCGTAATCTGAATCTGTATATCCAACAAGGTTAAAACCAGATTCTTTAGGGTACCAAATACCTAGATTTGGTGTTCCCTTAAGATATCTTAAGATTCGTTTAACAGCAACGAGATGAATATCTCTAGGATCCGCTTGGAACCTTGCACATAAACATGTAGCATACATAATATCTGGTCTACTTGCAGTAAGATAGAGTAACGAGCCAATCATACCTTTGTAGCTTGTGACATCTACCTTAATGGAGTTTTCACATGGTCCAAGCTTGACAGCTGTAGTTGATGGAGTCCTTGCTGATGCAGAATCCTCTAGATTGTACTTTTTGAGGAGTTCCTTGAGATACTTGGATTGACAAATAAATGTTCCATATAAACTTTGATTTACTTGTAATCCAAGAAAGAACTTCAGCTCTCCCATCATGCTCATTTCAAACTTGCTGTGCATTAACTTAGCAAATCTCTTACAGAGATTATCATTAGTAGACCCAAATATTATATCATCCACATAGACTTGGACTAATATAGTATCCTTCTTATGTGTTTTAGAAAAGAGAGTTTTGTCTATGACACCTCTAATAAAGCTATTTTCAATAAGAAATTCAGAGAGAGTGTCATACCATTTTCTTGGAGACTGTTTTAGCCCATAGATAGCCTTGAAAAGAAAGAAGACAAAATCCAAATGATCTGGATCTTCAAAACCAGGAGGTTGCTCTACATATACCTCTTCATCCAGCTTTCCATTCAGAAAGGCGCTCTTGACATCAATTTGATAAACTTTAAAGTTTGAAAATGCTGCGAATGCCAGAAATATCCTGATGGCCTCAAGTCTAGCCACTGGAGCATAGGTTTCATCATAATCAATGCCTTCAGCTTGAGAATACCCTTTAGCTACCAGTCTTGCCTTGTTTCTTGTAACCACACCATCTTCATCTAGTTTATTCCTGAATACCCACCTAGTACCAACAGCTTTCTTGTGTACAGGCCTAGGTACCAGTTTCCAGACTTGTTGACTTTCAAACTGATTGAGTTCATCTTGCATAGCAATCACCCAATCTGGATCAGTCAGTGCTTCTTCAATTTTCTTAGGTTCCATCTCAGAAAGAAATCCTGAGAACAAACACTCATTTTGAGTAGCACATCTAGTTCTGACTCCAACATCTGGATCACCAATAATCAACTCAAAAGGGTGAGCTTTATTCCAGACAGTCTGTCTTGGAAGATTTGATCTTGATGACTCGCCTTGAAATTCATTGTGATGTTGTGTCCTACTAGATGATCCTTCAGCATCTCCCCCTGAGTTGTTGCCATGTTGACTTGAAGATTCTCCGTCAGTAGCAGTGGTATCTCCATTGTTGCCAAAGTTTCCATCACTATTACCTTGAGTATCATCAGGATTAACAGGTTCTTCACCAGCAACAACCTCAGGTACTTGACCATGTTCTGATTCTGAATCTGACGTATCATCAAACTTCAGTTTCTCAGAAGGATCTTCAGTTTGGATACTAGGGAGTTTAGTGTCATCAAATGTAACATTGACACTTTCAGTTACTTTGTGTTGATCAATGATATACACTCTATATGATCTTCTTCCATATCCAACAAAAATACCCTCATATGCCTTTGCCTCGAACTTACCACGACGATCATCTCCATCCTTGAGCACGAAACATCTGGCACCAAATACATGAAAGTATTTGATAGAAGGTTTCTGTTCATTCAAAATCTCATAAGGAGTTTTAATGAAGTCTTTGTTGATTAGAGTTCGATTCTGAGTATAACATGCAGTATTGACAGCTTCAGCCCAAAAGTACATTGGAAGACCTGATTCACTTAACATCGTTCTTGCAGCTTCAATCAATGTACGATTCTTCCTTTCTACCACTCCATTTTGCTGAGGGGTTCTAGGAGCTGAAAATTGTCTGGTAATCCCTTTGTCTGTACAGAATCCATTGAGAAGTGCATTCTTGAATTCTGTCCCATTATCTGACCTTATTGCTCTAACAGGGATGTTAGAATCTAACTCAATCATCTTGATATGATCAATCACAACTTGTGGTGTTTCATCCTTAGAGTGAAGAAATAAAACCCACGTATACTTGGAATAGTCATCAACTATTACAAGACAGTAACACTTCTTTGACATAGAAAGGATATTAACTGGACCAAATAAATCCATGTGCAATAATTGCAGAACACCAGTTATGGAAGATGTATCAGTGCCTTTGTGACTTGCTTTCTTTGACTTTCCTTTCTGGCAAGCCTCACATAGTCCTTCTGGAGAGAATTCCAGCTGAGGCAGACCTCTTACCAATTCTCTTTTGACAAGAGAATTCATTGTTTTGAAATTGAGATGAGAAAGTCTCTTGTGCCATAGCCAACTCTCATCTGACGATGCCTTTGCATAGAAACAATTGACTTCAAGTTTGCTTCCAGAGTTCATGTCAGCTACGAACAGATTTTCTTTCCGGATTCCCATTAAGGAGGGTTTTTCACTTTTCTTGTGCAGAATCTGACACTTCAGCTTGTCGAATAAAACATTGTAGCCGTTGTCACCGAACTGACTAATGCTAAGCAGATTGTGTTCAAGTCCTTGCACAACATATACATTTTTAATGATAACATTTCCAGCTAGCAAACAGCCATATCCCTCCGTTAAACCTTTGCTGTTATCTCCAAAGGTAACCACTGGGCCAGCTTTCTCAACCATATTTGATAGCAGGGCTCTATCTCCGGTCATATATCTTGACGATCCGCTGTCAAGAATCCACACTACCGGTTGTACCTGTTTAATGCCCTCTTTTCTTGACGATGAGGTGCTTGCATTACTAGCCATGAGAGCAAGATTCCCAACTTCTTCATCTTCACTGTCAGTATCATCCCAGCTTCTTCCCTTTGCCAGGTACGCCCTTTCAGATTTACTCTTCTGATTAGAATCGTAAGAGTTCTTCCTAGCTTGTTTTGGCTTCCTGCATTCTGTGGCAAAGTGTCCCAACTCATTACAGTTGAAGCATCGAATGGTGCTTCGATCAACCATCCCTGTTTTATACCCACCACTGCTGGTGTTAGAGGATGAATATCCACCTTTCAGGAATCTGTTGTAGTTGGACTTGTACTTGAACTTGGGATTCCTTTTGAATCTGACATTTGAGAATCTCTTGACAATCAGGGCCATTGACTCATCCTCCAATTGCTCCAGTTCTTCCAAGGAATAATAATCATCTCCTGATTGATTTGTAGTAGGAGAATCAAATTCTGCTACTATCACATTATCTTCAACCTTGGAAGACTGTACCATTCTTTCTGACTGTTGAGATTGTTGTTGATATTGTGGTTGTTGTTGTTGTTCATCAGCTACTAGAGCAGTAGACGTGCTGACCACTCTTCCTTTCCCGTAAACTTCCTTCTGCTGAATCTGCTCCAACTCATAAGTCTTTAACACACCATAGAGCCTTTCCAAAGAAATCTCACTCAGATCTCTTGCTTCTCTTATGGCAGTGATTCTATGTTCGAGATGAGTTGGCAGTGTTAAAAGGAACTTTTTGTTGACCTCCCTGATGGAATAGTATTTACCATTAATGTTCAGGTTGTTGATCAATGCATTGTACCTCTCAAACACTTCAGTGATTCCTTCTCCTGGATTGGATTTAAAGTATTCATACTCAGAGGTTAGGATTTCTAGTTTGTTCTCCCTAACTTCCTCTGTGCCTTCATTAATAATCTCAATAGTTTCCCAGATATGTTTGGAATCTTTACAATTCATCACATGTCTATTCATCAGGGGATTAAGGGAATCTACTAAGATTAATTGAAGGCTAGCATCCAGGGAAGCTTCTTCTATTTCAGCAGGAGAGAAGTCCTCAAGATCCTTCACATAAGTTCTCGCTTTGGTGATCACCACATCATTTTCTATTACCTCTGGTTCCATAACCATAGGAATTTTTGGACCCTTCTTCAACACTTGCAAATATTTGGGATTAGCAACCTGTAAAAACAGTAGCATCTTCTTCTTCCACATAACATAATTTTCTTTATCGAAAAGTGGAATTTTAACGGTTCCAACTTTTTGTGTAGTCATTATGAATTTTTTTTAGTGAATAAAAAATTCAAGAAGTGAAAGAAACACAAAAGTCTAGGATCTAGATTTGTACGTTAATCAGAAGGCTCTGATACCAATTGTTAGGTCCCAATTTGTTTGTAGAAGGGGGGGTTAAATGCAAACAATACCGTTTAGTCGAATAAAATGCGGAATAAAATTGTGAAACAAAATTCAAGTTAAATAAAACTTTTATTAAACTTGAAAGGTGTTACAACTACGGTATCGGTTACAAGGGATTAATCTCAAATCAATTATTACAAATCTAGAATAAATTCGACATGAACTTTTTCTATTTTTGTAATTAAAAGATCAAATGCTAAATGCGATTTGAGATTAAGTTCTAGGGATTTTAATCCGCTAGATTGATACACAAGAACAAGATAAGTATTTCTAGTTGATTGGATTTAACTTTACAATCTAGAAATTGATCTTGAAGTTGCAGATGAGATGAAATATTTTTCTGCTCCTTTTTCTTTTGTTCTTAAGTTTTTGTTCTGTTTTTTCTCGATAGTGAAATAATAGACTTCTGCTCCTTTTTATCAAACAGCCGAATGTAAACATGTACTGGCATGACAATCTCTTTGGTCAGCAAGACTTTCGGTATGACAAAATTTACAACTAGCAAGACAATTAAAATGAGCTAGCAAGACTTTCGGTATGACTATTGATTGTCATACCGATTGTCATATTAGTTCAAATAAATTGTCTTGCTGAATTAATAACAGATTTTAATCTAAACAGAAATTCTAATAAGACAATAAATGTATTGGCATGACTTTCGGTATGACTATCAATTGTCATACCGATTGTCATACTAGTTCAAATGAATTGTCTTGCTGAATTTAAGCAGATTTTAAACCAATTAAAATCTTGTAAATCCTTAATATTAATTCTAAATTAATTAATCAATTTAATTCAATTAATCAATAAATTAATCTTTGCAGATATAATTTATTTTCTTAATTAAATTATATGACTTAATTAATTAATAGAGAATTAATACTAACCCTGAGCAGCATCCATTCTTCTGACAATCTTCTGAAAGTCACTGAGACTTATGAATCAATTCCGCCACTTCAATGCTGACACTCGATGTACTGTCTGGTTCATGAGTGACTAACTTCCGTGACGTTTCTTCATGTCTTGACTTTGATATTCTGATTGAATCCTTGTAATAAATGATACCCTGACGAGATCTCTGTCACTTGATTAAATCCACGATCTTGATTTATATCACTGAGGCATGATCAAATTCTTGAACTTCTTCCAGTGAATCTTCAAGTCTGCAGATGAACAATGTTTCTTTATTCTTTGACATATGTTACTTTGTGAGATCTCTCTGATGATAGATCCACTATTTACTTATTACATTCTTATTTGAGTTGAGTTAAATACTCGAATAAACGAGTAGGCTATAACATATGCCTTTCAATTATGTAGATGTTGCATTTGCGGAGGTAGTGCTAATTCATATGCCACATTTCCAACTCGTCACAGTACTTCAAATGGTCCAATATACCTAGGACTCAACTTCCCTTTCTTTCCGAATCTGGTTAAACCTTTCCAATGAGATATCTTTAACAATACTTTGTCTCCGGGTTCGAATTGCACATCTTTTCATTCTCGATTTGCATACTTCGTTTGTCGATCTTGAGCAGCAATTAATCTTTTTTGTATCATTATCACCTTTTCTTTCGTTTGTTGAACTAGCTCTGGGCCAATTAATTTACGCTCACCAACTTCATCCCAATACGTAGGGGATCTACATTCTCTTCCATACAATGCTTCATAAGGCGGCATGCCAATACTCGCGTGATAACTGTTGTTGTAGGAAAACTCAATTAACGGTAAATGATCGTCCCAATTTCCTTTGAAATCTATTGCACAAGTTCGCAACATATCCTCAATTGTCTGAATTTTCCTTTCACTTTGTCCGTCAGTCTGCGGATGATATGCCGTACTCATTTTTAGCTTAGTTCCCAAATGATCATGAAATTGTCTCCAAAATCTCGAGTTAAACCTTGGATCTCTATCAGACATGATAGATACAGGAACTCCGTGACACATCACAATCTCATCCAAATATAATTTGACCAACTTTTCCAATGAAAACCTTTCATTTATCGGCAAGAAATGTGCTGACTTCGTCAATCGATCGATTACTATCCAAATCACATCATGATTAGACTTGGTCTTAGGTAATCCTACCACGAACTCCATCGCGATATGTTCCCATTTCCATTCTGGCATGTCTAGTGGTTGAATTAATCCACTTGGCCTCTGATGTTTCGCTTTTACTCTTTGACACGTATAACACTTACTTATCCATTCCGCAGTTTCTTTTTTCATATTTGTCCACCAATAACTCTCTTTTAAATCCTGGTACATTTTCGTACTTCCAGGGTGAATTGAAAATCTCGAGTTATGCACTTCTTACAAAATCTCGTGCTTAGCTCCACAACATTAGGTATCCAAATACGTGAATTAACACGATATATATCACTTTCGTCCTTTTGAGCTTTGATTTCTTCTCCTGATAACTTATCCTTTTCACGATTCATCACTTGCTCGTGACAACATCGAATCTTTTCCAAAATTCCAGGTTGAAATGACATCGCAAGTATTGTTTCCCCTCCAAATTCTGGAGTCTGAACTTCTATTTCCATCTTTTCAAAATCCTTGATCAATTCCTCCGACGACGTTAACATATTCAATCTTTCTTTGCGACTTAGAGCGTCTGCTACCACATTTGCCTTCCAGGATGATAGTTTATCGCACAATCATAATCTTTGATCAACTCTAACCATCTTCTTTGTCTCATATTCAACTCCTTTTGAGTGAAAATATACTTTAAACTCTTATGATCTGTAAAAATCTCGCATTTTTCCCCGTATAAATAATGTCTCCAAATCTTAAGGGCAAACACAATTGATGCCAATTCCAAATCATGCCTGGGATAGTTTTACTCGTGCGGCTTGAGTTGCCTTGACGCATATGCTATTACCTTCCCATGTTGCATTAACATACATCCAAGTCCTTTATACAAAACATCACTGAATATTACAGATTCTCCTTTTTCATCAGGTAACACCAACACTGGGGAGGTTACTAACCTCTTATTTAATTCTTGAAATCTTTCTTCACACTTTTCCATCCACACAAACTTCTCATTCTTCCTTGTCAACTTCGTTAATGGAACAACAATCTTAGAGAAATCTTGCACAAACCATCTATAGTATCCGGCTAATCCCATAAAACTTCTGACTTCCGTAGGAGTTTGGGTCTTTCCCATTTCATTACAGCTTCTATCTTGGTTGTGTCTACTTTGATTCCCTCTTTATTAACTACATGACCAAGAAATTGCACTTCCTTTAGCCAAAACTCACATTTCGAAAACTTAGCGTACAGCCTTTCTTTTCTCATAATTTCCAAGGAAATCCTCAAATGCTCCTTATGATCTTCTTCCGTCTTGGAATAAATCAGTATATCATCGATAAACAATTTAACGAACTTATCCAAATATTACTTGAACACTCTGTTCATAAGATCCATAAATACGGCTGGCGCGTTCGTCAAACCAAATGCCATTACCAAAAACTCGTAGTGTCCATATCTAGTTCGAAACGCTGTCTTCGGTATATCTTCTGCTTTAATCTTTAATTGATGATACCCAGATCTTAAATCAATCTTGGAGAAACACGAAGCTCCTTTTAACTAATCAAACAAGTCATCGATTCGCGGTAGAGGGTACTTATTCTTAATCATCAACTTATTCAATTCGTGATAATCAATGCACAACCTCATACTTCCATCCTTTTTCTTTACAAATAATACCGGTGCACCCCACGGGGATACACTCGGCCGAATTACCCCTTTATCCAACAATTCTTGCAACTGTGCTGCCAATTCCTTTATCTCGACTGGCGCCATATGATAGGGAGCTTTCGATACCAGTTCCGTTCCAGGAGCCAAATCAATCATAAACTTGATCTCTCTATCTGGAGGTAGTCCAGGCAATTTATCAGGAAACACATCAGGAAAATCTCTTACTATTGGAATATCTTCAATCCTTACGGATTCTTTTTCCACGTCTTTAACATGAGCCAAATAAACTTCGCATCCTTGACGTAATAATCTTCTCATCTCGATAGCCATTAGAAATTTCTTCTCTTGTCTTTTCCCTTTGAAAATCACTTCCTCACCCTTCTTAGTTCTTAACTTCACCTTCTTACTTTTACACTCTATTTGCGCCTCGTGGTTTAACAACCAATCCATTCCTAATATAACCTCGAATTCTCCTAACTTAAAGGGAATTAAGTCAGCAGAAAAGTGCCGACCTTCGATAACCACATCACAATCGGGACAAACCTTATTAACACTAACTTTCTCTTGATTTGCTACCTCTATAATCAAATTAGGTTCCAGAGGGTACACAACACAATTTATCTTATCAATAATACTTTCAGAAATAAAAGATCTAGTTGCTCCAGAATCCATCAATACTTTTACTACTACTGAGTTAATAACAAGCATACCTGCCACCACGTCCATATCTTGCACCGCATATTTCATTGTCATATTAAAGGTCCTAGTTCTGGGTTGAGCTGACGGCGCAGGGAGTGACGACGGTCCACAAATCCTAAGAACATTGGCCTTCTGAACAGGCTCCTTGCAGTTTCTAGCCATATGGCCCACCTTTCCACATTTGAAACAAGCCAAGTCAAGCTTCTTTGCTCCATTTGAACATTCTGATGAGTAATGCCCTTTCTTGTTACACTTGAAACAGGTCACGTCCAACTTATTACACCTTCCCGGGTGTCTCTTTCCATAAACCTTGCATTCTTGAATCTGAGGTCTGTTATCCTTTCCCGGTTGTGCTGCTTTCTGGAAACGGTTCTTCTGGGCTCCGTTACCGGGTTTAAACTTCTGAAACTTTTGGTTCTGACCTCCACCATTCTTGCCAAACTTTCCTCTAAACTTTAAACTTCCTTGCTCTTTCTCTGAGCATTCAAACTTCCTTGTTCTTCCTTCATTTTCTCTCTTTGCAGCTTCACGCTCTCCTTCTACTATCATCGCCTTCTATACCAAGGCGGCATAATTCTTGATCTCCAATAATGCCACTTGACTTCTAATCCATGGCTTAAGTCCCTATTGGAACCTCTTAGCCTTCTTTGCCTCCGTATTTTCATACTCAGGTACGAATCTAGACAGCTCCGAAAATTTTACTTCATACTCCGCTACCAACATATCTTCTTGTCTAAGGTCCAGAAATTTCATCTCCAACTGATCTTGCATATAACTTGGCAAATATTTCTCCATAAATATTTCAGTAAACTTCTCCCATGTTAAGTCCTTTCCTTCCAGCAACGCCTTCGAAGATTCCCACCAGAAGCTCGCTTCATCTTTAAGGTAATAATTCGCATACCGGGCTTTCTTGTCATCCTTAACTTCTGCTAATTCAAATGCTTTTTCCATTTCTCTTAACCACGACTGTGCTTTTATCGGATCTGGAAATCCTAAGAATCCTAGGGGATGAATAGATTGAAAGTGTTTGATGTTTCCAACTTTCGGGGCCACGGGTTGTTGCAAAAGCTGAGCAAGTCTGCTCATCATGGTGGTTTCTGGATTCACTTCTGAGTCTTGGGTTGGAATTTCTTCTTCTTGGTGTTCTGGTGAGTTGGCCATTTCTTAAAAACCTGATTGAGCAATTATTTAGCAATACGATAGCATGGCATATATATCAACATTTATTATGAAATCTCTTTTTGCGGGTTTTAAGCTTTACCCAATTTTGCACATGCAATCCTATTACTACATAATTCTCATATCAGTGTTGTTTTCTCATGGCACAGGGTATGATATTACGGGATTTTAAATATGGTTTTATGAAATCATGGTATTCGAAACAGTTAATGCGGATCTTTAGGGTGCACAATAGAAAACAAAATATATAATGGATTCATCAAACCAAGGGTACATAAATAAAAATCTGGTTATCACAAGTTCAGGAATAAGGTACAATATTATAACAGGGTTAAAGAGAGGAAAAACTGGAAAATATCCCCCTACCTACCCCTAACTTCTAACAACTGTTACTACAAAGTTCTGAAATACGATACAACAAATGAAAAAGGGATCCCGGTATCTGACCAAGTATCCCAAAGCCTACCAGCACTGAGAAACAACATCTACGGGCTCAACCAACAGTCCCACCTAACAACTAATCATCCAGAATCTCTCTCAACACAATCAACATCCAGCGAATAATCTTATACAGCCTCCGGGCCTCAGCATCAGCATCATTAGTGGATGGTCCCACATCCAATCTCCTCCGGGCAACCTGCTCCACCATCTTATTCTGGACTCGCCACTCATCATCCATAACTGAAGTGCTTTTCCTAGTCTCTCGAGCTAGCCTATCCACCAAAGCTCCCAACTCAGGAATACGTGGGTAAACAAAGTCTCGGTCCTGGGCTAACTTGCCACCTATACTGACATGCACAATCTTAGGCATCTCAGACTCTGGCTCAGGGGCAAGGGTCTCTGAATCTGGCCTCAGGAATGAAATCTGCATAGGGATCTCACTACTCTAAGAAGGATCCCCCTCTGGATCTGAACTAAGATACACAGGCTCCTCTAGAGAGGGTGGAATGGGGTCCACTGGGGTACCGGTCAAATTAATCTCTGAATCTGAATCACTACCACTACTGGGATCCTGAGAGAAAACACAAAACAACAACCAAGAAACAATGTTAGGGTTAAATAACGCTTCCAGCTAACTCACACCCTAACTCTAGTCTCCACTTTAGCTAATACACACTTTTCCTTAGACTATACCTAACAGTCTAACTCAATTCTATATGAGTCGAACTCTCTCGCGATATAAATATATACCCAAAATACCTTTTTTAATCCTAACTTGTCTCAGGGACTAGATCCTGTAGCTCTGATACAAAACTTGTGACGCCCTCAATTTCGGGGTTAGGAAATGAGGACCCACACACCTTTAATCTACTAATTAAATAACCATAAACCCCGATTAGCTAGTAACAAGATCAAACAGGATAAAGTATGAGACAAGATTACAACTACCAATCATAAAATATAACTTACAACCCCAAAATAAAACTAAATATACATAGTCGATCCCGGCTTGGAACCGACAGATAACCCATTGTATCTTTACAACTCTCTGGCTAAGCGCTTGCTTACTCAAAAACTTTACTACCTGCTCTGGCAACCGGAAGCCCTCAACACAATAGGGACCACCAGGTACGCTCTTACTAGTAGTGCGCCTAAGCCTGGCCATCTTCTTGCTTAACTGCCATGGTTAGATTAAAACAAGACATATGAGTATAAAACTTAGCAAGTAAGTAAATAGCAGTTCTACAATATAAAATCCACAATATGCTTTACTGATCTCAGGGCATTCTACTTTATCAGTTCTAGGTGGCAGATTTCTATCTTTTAGGTTATAAAAGGGGTTATGAAGAAAATATTGGGCTTTCAAGGAACAAGGCTCAAAGTAGGGTGAAAGCCGACATTCATCACAAATCATTAAAGGATCAAAACAAATCTTTCAAGTGGAAAGCGACAAATCTTTTCATTATAAGGAATCAATTATATGATCAACAGAATAAAAAATCAGGGTTCACAAGCTTTAAGCTCCACAATATCACAATCAAAGCAATATAAATCTTTTTCATTTTCAAAGAATCAATTACTGAATAGGAAATTTAAATTCCTTTTAAAATCATTATGGAACCCTTGATTGGACCACTTTATCTTTCATTTCATAATAATACGGGTGATCAGCCCGTACCGACCTCCATCCGGTCTTTAAGGTACCAATGGCATAATTTCAGCCTTAAACTGGACTGGCCCCGCCAGCCTCTTACTATGAGTGGACTAGTCCCACTAGCCTCTTACGTCTCAATCCAATCCATGAGGAATTCATTTGGAAAACCTTTAGTTGGAAAAAGGTAGGTTTACTAAATTCATTTTACATTTACCAAGAATATGAAATCATTCGGACTTTTTCAAGTCGAAACTCATTCTTAAGTTCAATTTCAAGAATTCAAAGTTAAGGGAATGAATCAGAAATAAGCAAAGTTCAATTCTAGGGATCTTGATCAATGATAACATGGTGCTCAAGTTAGGGAAATCAAAACCGCTTCAAGGATCAATAGAGAATAAGGTAAACAAGGGATGAAGCATCATTACAAGGGGTTCGTAAAGGTACTTATTTGGTTTATAACAGTTCATGGTATTACAAATAATTAGAACAGGAAAAAGAGTTACCAAAGGGGTTGGATCAATAAGCTTATCAATAACAATTTCACAAGATCAAAAACAGGGTGTCTTAATTCAATAACATGGGTTCATTACTTTAACAGTTTAATACTCTACATGGCATGAACAATATCCTCTCTATAACCATTTACACAAGTAATTAGAGTTACTTTCCTGAATTCGCTTTCCTGAAGGTTGAACTACTGCCACCTAGTAAACCTTTCCCTTTTCTAGCCTGAATGCCCTCACGCTCCGAATCTACAATCCAAAACCAAAACCTTAATTAGTTTCTTAACTCACGTTCCCGGAACGCTTAACTTTCCCCTTAAACGTAATACTCTAAGGGTATGCATATATATATATTCTCACCATAACACATATACGCATATACCAACACTCGCATATCCGAACCAAATAGACTTCGGATCACGTATTGCAATACATATATGACATATAACATTTAATCCTTGTATATTAAACTCTATACTCGAGTTATCATATCAATACATAATCTCGTATCAAAACGACTCAAAAACCTTCTTTTTACATCACTTAATTCGAACCAAACAAGCAAATAATCCACATTAATCTTAGAATCTCACATGCATCCACTTTAGCATCAAATCATTCATTTTTGTAGCCATAAATTATTCGGCTTTAACACAAAACACAAACAAAAGATCCAATGATCCTTTTAGACTCTAATCTTGTCAATTATAACCTATATCTTAACATGCAATTCTTATTTCTTTCATATCTATCTCCAATTTATCATAGAAACACACAAGTGTTAGATATATTTGATAATGTCATGTCTAATGTGATTTTTGTTTAGTTTTCAGATCTTACCTAAACAGGACAAATCAGTACTTAACTGGAAATCAGTACTTATACTAAAGTCAGAACTTAAGTGGTCAGAAATTAAGTTATCAGGAGATATTTATCAAAAGATAATATCAGGACTTAAAGGAGACTTTCAGATAAGGAAGGCAACTGATTGAAAGGAAAGAAGATAAGGACAAATGTAAGAAGAGATATGCACGAAGAAGGAATTCTATGAAGAATAGAATACTTGGAAGAAAAGATATCTGATTGATATATTTTAGGAAGCAAAATTATATTCCATATCAATTAACGATTATCTTGTAACCGTGTAGTATATAAACACAGACATAGGGTTTACACTATAAGTGTTATCATTATCGAGAATAATATTCATTGTAACCCTAGCAGCTCTCGTGATATTTGTTCTTCACTGAGAGAGGACAGTTCCATCTTGTAACAGAGTTTATTATATTGAATAAAGTATGTTTTCTGTTACTTGAGTTCTTTAATTCGATTTGATTGTGATAAACATTATATTAAACCCCCTTCTACAGTGTGTGTGACCTAACAAGTGGTATCAGAGCAGATCTGTTAACACACAAACAGTTCAAGATCCAAAAACAATCATGTCTGAAGAAGAAACTCCAACCAAGCCCACCAAAACTGAAGAACCTCCAAAGACTCAAATCCATAGTCGATATGAGACTATTAGAGTTCCAATACTGAAACCATCTGAATATTCCATATGGAAGGTGAGGATGTCTATATTTCTGGAAGCTACTGATCCAGAATATCTTGACAGAATCAATAAAGGACCACACAAGCCAACCAAACTCGTTGTTGTAGTTGCAGGTCAACCAGCAAAGTCTGTACCAAAGGAGAAGAGTGATTACACTGTTGAAGATATCTCTTCAATTGCTAAGGATGCTAAGGTACGACAATTGCTGCATAGTGCTATTGATAATATAATGTCAAACAGGGTAATCAACTGCAAGACTGCGAAGGAAATATGGGATGCTTTGGAGACAAGATGTCAGGGAACTGAATCAGTTAAGAAGAACAGGAAGACAATACTCACTCAAGAGTATGAACACTTTAACTCAAAGCTTGATGAGTCATTAACTGGTTTATATGATAGATTTGTCAAACTCTTGAATGATTTATCACTAGTTGACAAAGAGTATGATCTTGAAGATTCGAATCTTAAATTCCTGTTAGCACTTCTTGAAAGATGGGATTTGAAGGCCACCACTATAAGAGACAACTATAATCTTGAAGAAACAACTCTTGATGAAATTTATGGGATGCTCAAGACTCATGAACTTGAGATAGAACAAAGAAGCAAGAAGAAAGGAGGAAAGTCAAGGATAGTTACTCTTAAGGCTGAGGAGGAATCTCCCAAAGCAGCTACCTCAAGGAAAGGCAAGGGAAAAGCTCTCATCATAAAGTCTGATACTGAGTCATCAAGTTCTGATAGTAATGATGACTCAGAAACTGAAAGCTTGCCTGAGATGGATGTTGATGAAGAGATGATGAAGCTGTGTGCTCTTATGGTGAAAGGAATCACAAGAATTGCATACAGAAAATTCAGGAAGGGAAAGAAATTTTCCAAGAAAGGTGCAAGTTCTGATAAGAAGAGTTTCAGAAAATCTCAAGGCAAAGGAGGGAAGTCTGACAGAGGAGATTACACAAATGTCAGATGCTACAACTGTGGTGAGAAAGGCCACATATCTCCTGATTACAAGAAAGTGAAGAGTGACAAACACAAGACTCTTATCACAAAGAAGAAAAGCTGGACATACACTTCAGATTCTGAATGTGAGGAAAACTATGCCTTGATGGCAAATGCTGATAGCAGTTCTGATGCTGCTGAGTTAAAGGTACCTCAAACTACTTATGCCTTTCATACTGATGATATTAATGAGTTAAGAAGATATCTTAAAACCATGTTCATTAGTTATAGAGATCAAACTTTAACATGTGAAATATTAACTTCTGAGAATCTTGCTTGTAAAAAGAGGAATGATTATTTAGAAAAAGAGTTAGTCATGTTCCATCAAACTCAGAATGATAGAGATGATGCTTTTTATGTTAGAGATGAAGTACTTAAAATGAATGAATCTCTAAAAACTGAGTTAGAAAAGGAAAGAGAGATTATCAGAACTTGGACTAACTCTGGCAGAACAACTCAGAATTTGTTAAGTAGTGAAAACTGGAAAGAGGGCTTAGGTTATGGAGATGATAAGAATGATAAAGGAACTGTAGAAATTGAGCCTATAGTTGTTAAACAAAAGCAAAAGTTGAAACCTGTTAAGTTTGTAGCTGAAAAGTCTGATACTGATAAATCAAAAGTTAAAGAGGAATTAACTTCTGGCAAACTAAAACAGGAAAAGCCAACTGAAGTTAACGTAGGCTTAATGACAAAAAAGCAGCTTAAGCATAAGCTGAAAGATGTCAAGAATGTAAACAAGGTAAAGTCACCTAGGAAAAATAGGAATGGAAAGGAAGGTGTGAATAAAAGTAATGATTACAAGCCTGTTCCTAATGCTCCTAAAAAACATGTTATAACTGTGGAAATTCTAACCATCTGGCTTCTTTTTACAGGAAAAATAAGAACATAAACTCCTTACCTTCAAAGTCAGAAGTTAAGAGTCAGTCTGTTAGATATAAGCCACAAAATCCTTGTTTTCATTGTGGTAGTTTATGGCATTCCATTTATACTTGTAAGGAATATCATAGTTTGTACTATGATTATTATCAAATAAAACCTTCTTTAAAGAAAGTTAGCATTGTTCCTTCTAGTGTAAGTTCTGATACAAAGTCTGATAGTGCAAATGCTGATAAGAAAAATGTTAACATAAACTCTGATGTTAAATCCGCTGCAAATGTTAACAAACTTAATAAGGCCAAAGGATCCAAGAAAGTCTGGGTCCTTAAAACTAATCATTAATGGTCTTTATGATTGCAGGGCAATAGGAAAAACATCCTAGTTCTGGACAGTGGATGTTCAGGACATATGATTGGAAATAAAGCCTTGCTATCAGACTTTGTGGAGAAAGTTGGCCCAAGTGTTTCTTATGAAGATGGCAACATTGGAAAAACCTTGGGATATGGCAATATCAATCTGGGGAATGTCATCATGGAAAAAGTAGCTCTGGTCTCAGGACTTAAACACAATCTGCTGAGTGTTAGTCAAATCTGTGACAAAGGTTATCATGTGGATTTCTTTGAAGAACACTGTGAAGTTGTAAGAAAATCTACAGGCAAAGCTGTTCTGAAAGGATACAGGCATGGTAACATTTATGAAGCCAAGCTTTTAACAAGTACTGATGGTTCTGCAATCTGTCTGTTAAGTAGAGCATCAATTGAAGAAAGCTGGAATTGGCACAAGTAACACTCTCATTTAAATTTCAATAATATAAATGAACTATTCAAGAAAGATCTTGTGAGAGGACTACCAAAATCAGTATTTGCTCCTGATGGCCTTTGTGATTCATGTTAGAAGGCTAAACAAATAAAATCTTCATTCAAGAGCAAGAATGAATCATCAATTCTTGAGCCTTATCATCTACTACATGTTGATCTATTTGGTCCAGTGAATGTCATGTCTATTGCAAAGAATAAATATGCTATGGTCATAGTAGATGAGTTCACCAGATACACATGGGTGTATTTCTTGCACACAAAAAGTGAAACCTCGTCTATCTTGATTGATCATGTCAAGCAACTGGATAAATTGGTCAAAGATTCTGTGAAGATCATAAGAAGTGATAATGGCACTGAGTTCAAGAATTTGATCATGAAAGAGTTCTGCAAAGACCATTGAATCAAGCAGGATTTTTCTGCTCCTGGAACTCCACAACAAAATGGAGTTGTTGAAAGAAAGAATAGAACTCTTATTGAAGCTGCACGTACTATGGTTGATGAAGCAAAGTTACCAACCTATTTTTGGGCTGAAGCGGTGCAGACTACTTGTTTTACTCAGAATGCAACACTCATTAACAAGCATAGAAAGACACCATATGAGATGGTGAAGAAAAAGAAGCCAAATCTGAAGTATTTTCATGTATTTGTATGTAAGTGTTTTGTTCTTAAGACTCATCCTGAACAGCTATCCAAATTTGATTTAAAAGCTGATGAAGGAATTTTTGTTGGATATCCACTTTCCAAAAAAGCCTTCAGAGTCTACAATTTAAGAACAAGGGTAGTCATGGAATTTATCAATGTCTCTTTTGATGATAAGAAGATTACTGGACTTGAAGATTTCAATGATCATGATCAGCTGAGATTTGAAAATGAAGATTTAATTTCTGATACTGTAAATCCTGACAGTCTAAATCCTGACAGTCTAAATCCTGACAGTCTAAATCCTGATACTGCAAACTCTGATGGATTAAACTCTGATGTTATTGAAACTGTGGTGACTACGCCAAAGGAAGATGCACCTGTGCAGGGGGAGCATACTGAAGATACAACCACATCTCAAGAAGCATCAGAACCTACAACTGACTCTTCAAGTTCTGATGAGCCAAATTCTGATAAGTCTGGAAACTCAAATTCTGAAGGATCCAACTCAGAGAGCATAATTTCAGGGGGAGCATCAGAAAATGTTGATGAAGACAGCATGGATCATGGGGGATCATCCAGTTCTAGAGAAAACCTTCCATCTGCAAGGAAGTGGACTAAATCACATACACCTGACTTAATTATTGGAAATCCTGAAGCAGGTGTCAGAACTAGAACATCTACATCAAATGAATGTCTTTATAATTCTTTTCTTTCTCAGACTGAACCAAAGAAAGTGGAAGAAGCTCTTCAAGATGCTGATTGGGTTCAAGCAATGCAGGAAGAGTTAAATGAATTTGAAAGAAATAAAGTATGGACCCTAGTTCCAAGACCAAAGAACAGATCTGTTGTTGGTACAAAGTGGGTGTTCAGAAACAAAACTGATAGTGATGGCATAATTAAAAAGAATAAAGCAAGGCTGGTTACAAAAGGACATTCTCAGCAGGAGGGAATTGATTATGATGAAATATTTGCACCAGTTGCTAGATTGGAAGCTATAAGGATATTTTTGGCTTATGTTGCTCACAAAAAATTTAATGTCTTTCAAATGGATGTGAAAAGTGCTTTTCTCAATGGAGAATTGGAAGAGGAAGTATATGTTGAACAACCTCCAGGCTTTGTAGATTCAAAACTTCCAAATTATATCTACAGGTTTGATAAAGCACTTTATAGCCTTAAGCAAGCTCCAAGAGCATGGTATGAGACTTTAGCTCAGTTTCTTCTGGAAAGTGGATTTAACAGAGGAACTATTGACAAAACACTGTTCTACCTCAACCATGGAAAGGAATTACTTTTGGTACAGATATATGTCGATGATATCATTTTTGGTTCTACAAATGACAGACTTTGTAAGAAGTTTGCCAAACTGATGCAGTCAAGATATCAAATGAGTATGATGGGGGAACTCACTTTTATTTGTCAATCCAAGTATACCAGAAATTTGTTGAAGAAATTTGGAATGCAAGATTGTTCAAGTGCATCCACTCCCACGGCCACTACAACAAAATTGGATAAGGATACTGGTACATCAGTAGATATTACTGATTACAGAGGTATGATTGGCTCACTACTCTATCTAACTGCTAGTAGACCTGATATTATGTATGCTACCTGTCTTTGTGTAAGATTTCAAGCAGATCCAAGAGAACCTCACTTAACAGCCGTGAAAAGAATTTTCAAGTACCTTAAGGGTACAGCTAATCTGGGATTATGGTATCCCAGAAAATCAGACTTTAAGCTAATAGGTCACTCAGATGCAGATTTTGCAGGATGCAAAATTGACAGGAAAAGCACAAGTGGAAGCTGCCAATTTCTTGGAGGCAGATTAGTTTCTTGGTTTAGCAAGAAACAAAAGTCAATTTCCACATCCACTGCAGAAGCAGAGTACATTGCTTTAGGAAGTTGTTGTGCACAGATTCTTTGGATGAAGAATCAGTTACTGGATTATAGGTTAACATACTTTAAAATCCCTATTTACTGTGATAATCAAAGTGCTATTGCTATGACAGGTAATCTAGTTCAACACTCAATGACAAAGCACATCAACATTAGGTACCACTTCATAAGGGAACATATGGATGAAGGTACAGTGGAATTGCACTTTGTTCCAACAGATCAACAACTAGCAGATATCTTCACAAAACCACTGTGTGAAGCTACTTTTACAAGATTGGTAAATGAACTTGGAATGGTTTCAGGTTCTTTCTCTAAATCTGCTTAGTTTATGTTCTGATACATCAGATTTTATGATCAGTATTTACAGATATTACTATCTTTGTGTATTCTGTCCTTAAATTAAAAATTGCTTAAGTGCTGATTGTTGTCTGATGTGAAATTCTAAACTCTGCTAGTGATATGAATGTTTCTGTGACTATTCAATCCAATGAGGATAATTGTGCTAGATGTTGACCTAGTAGTCTACAATATACTAAAGTCCCATATTTGAAATAATTGTTTATGTGGAAATCTTTTAACACAAGCAAATTCTGATATTGAGCTTAGTTAAGTTTACTTTGTGTATCTTATTACTAAGTCAAAAACTAGAATAGTGCTTCTTATCTGTTAAGTTCTGATGTTAGTAAATCTGATGGATGTTCTAAGTGCTGATAAACCTCACTTATTAAAAGAAAAAGAAAAGATAAGAAAATAAAAATCAGGTACTCTTTTGAGATCTAGAGTAAAAATGTGGAAGGGAAGACCCAAGTGCATTGCTGGTATTAAGTAATATGCATCAGAAAAGCAAAATAAATATTTTTCTTGGTGACTTTTCACACTCTATGATTACTGGAGAAATACTCTGATAATAACATAAATTCTGATAAGCAGTCGTAACTCACTTACACTGAGAAGCCACTGTAAAATGGAATTTCAAAAGATGCATAAAATGAGCACAAAACAGTTGAGGTGGACTCATGCATGAACTCATTCTAAAGTAGACTTCAGAATACTAACAGATTTTGAGCAAAGTTCTTAGTTATTCCTTACTTCTAAGATGTACTGAAGTGAATCAGACTTTAATCTTCATCTGATATTTAACTTACTGCACACACATACACTCCATATGAATGATGAAAATTACTGTGGTGATTAATGTGGTTTTAGATGAATAGGTTAAGTGTCACTGGTATAAATTCTGAGGACAAGTTATGATGGAAATTCTGATGATTAAATTCTGAAGAAACGAAATCAGAATTTGTGTGAAGAATTACAGAAATAGGCATTCACCTTTCGAGTTAAGGAATCATGTTCTGATGACTGTTAAGTTTTGATGTAAGTCTAAGTTCTGATATTAAATCCTGATTCTTTACTTGAGTTATTTGTGGTTAAAATCTGAAACAGTCATATTAAAATTAGAATATGTTTGGGTGAGATATAAACAGTCAACATAATTTGGGTTAGTGGTACTCGTATATGCACAATAATTTTTACTTGTTTCGTGTGCGCATTAACTCCTATTTTAAGCTTTCAATGGTTGTCCTTATTACTCATCAATCTAGGGAGTCGAGGGGTCATCATTTTTACTTGGAATTGTTGCCCAGTCCTCCCGTCCCTTGGTATTCCATTGGCTATTCAAACCAACACTTCATTCCAGCCAAAACATCCTTCACCTTCTCACAAACTCACCCTCTTTTTATTTATATCACCAAAAATGTTTCATTTCAACATATTCTTGAACTATGAATCTTTCACTATTGAGTTGAGTTATGCTTACTGGCAACAGGAGTGGCATGTCACTGCCATTCCTGATGAACTCTGGGATTCGGTTCCACAAGAAGTTCACACCGAACTCTTGTTTTTATCAATGGAGTATCATCTCCATCTTGATAGATTGGAAGCAGAAAGGAGAGAAGCTCTCCATCAGCAAGAACGGATTATCCGTCTTGCAGTGCTCTTCGTTAGCAGCAGAAGGAGTTAGTCGTTAGGCTTCTTAGCTTAGGACTAAAGCTGTTGATGTTAGGCATTTTAGACTAGGGCAATCTTGTAATTTCATGCATGTAATTTAAGTTTTATGAAATGTATTCACTTGATAAATTAATGAAATTTTATCTTTTTGCAAGATTTTGTCTCTGTGTCGTTTCATATTCTGATGACATTTTAAATCCTGATACTAACCATATTCTGATGAACTTTTTAGCTCTGATTCAAATCAAGTTCCGATACTGACGTGGCAGTATTTATTTACTTGGTTTATTTATGGTCATTCTCTTATTGGTCATATTTTTACAGAATATTGGTAAAGCAGTAATAATAATTTATTTAGTGGGAACAGTTTTAAAATTTAAAATAAAACTGAACGTCCTTAATTAATGGGATTACTTGGTAAGTGGAACGGTTTTTCTCCTTGAAAAACTGCATGTGATAAGTAATGATTACTGAATACCCGTGCCCATTAATTATCTTTTACTGCTGCATGTCTGACAGGTGTCTCAAACGGCTATTTTTTAACCGTGTATAAGTAAAAGAGAGAAAAGATTGTAAAATCTTTTATTTACCTTCATATTTTATCTCTCTCTTTTTACTTTTCTTCTCTCTCACATCTACTGACGATTTTTCATACAGATATTTTATCAAACACCTTACAGGCAATTTTTTCTCTCACATATTTCTCATGGCACCCAAGGACATAATTTTAGATGGTGCTACGTTTGTTCCTAATAACTTCTCCGCTATTCTTAGCAAGTCAGAAGCCCCATCTAAACTTCACTTCATTCAGGACTTTCTTGCTAGTTCTGATATTGGGTATGCTCTGACCGAACCTGAAGCAGTCTCTGGTACTCAAGTACTGGAGTTCTAGAGAAGTGGTTTATATGATGATGGTGGTGCTCAAGGGTCCCCAAGTAATATTTTTTCATCAGGGGAGGATGCGTATATTGTGACATTGTCTACGGTTCGACAAGCACTGCAGCTACCTGAGAACTGTGTTTATTCTACTGTTGAAGAGCTAGTTCTTCAAAACATGATGGCCAGTCTGGGATATGAGAAGACATTGGCAAAGCTGGACCAGTTGAAGAGATCTTTCATAAGGAGGCAATGGAGTTTCTTCTTTGACTGCATAACCAAGGCTTTCGCAAACAAATGTTCCAATTCCGATGCAATTCCCATCTTCAGCCAACAAATTGGGTATGCTCTCATAAATCAAACTGATGTTGACTATGCAAGTGCTATCTTAGGTTTTATTGGGGATAGAATGACAGAAGATAGAACTACTGTTTATTTTTCTAGATTATGTTAGCTTATAGTTTCTGTTGTGATAATAAGCCCCAATCTGCTAGTGAATTAATTTCATCATTCAGACTAGCTAAAAGTGCTTTTAATGACTTATTATCTACTAATAATAAGAAGGTTGTGTTAAGACCCCTCCTAATTCCTTTATCTGTCAAACAAGCCTTAATAAACTACGATCCAGTTAAATACACAGAACTATATCCTAATGTTCAACCATCCGAACCTCATCCATCAACACCTACCACCTCTACTCAACCACCTCAAACCTCTCAACCTCAACCTTCAGATCCTACTGTGCAGCCTTCATCTTCCAAACCTAAGAGGACTAAGAAAGTACCTCTGACACAACAGAAGATAAGGAGATTCATTTTGCGAGATGAATCAGATGCTGAGAAACAGGTTCTAGTATCAGAACCTGTTGTTATAGAAGCTGAGAAGGTCTCTTCTCAGAAGGATGTTGATATTGGGAGTTCTAGGCCCCTAAAAAGGCTTAGAAAGCGTAATTCTGATGATACAGCTCCTAAAGACTCCTCAAAAGCTAAAAGATTCAAATTATTGGCAAAACGGCCTGAAGATTCTGGTAAAGGAATGGAAGCAGCAGCTAAGGAAGGGGGTCAGGAATCTCTGATCTCACAAGACCCTGTTGAAGCTCACAATTCTCCTAGTGCTGATCCAGACCTTTATGCAACTCATCAATCTCCCATGCTGATAACTAGGGGCCAAGTTATGAAATTTACGTCCATAACTTGGAAGTGCCTCAGGTTTTGCATCTAGAAGCTCCACCAGTTCCAATCACTCCACCACCAACACCATTTCTTGATGCTGATTTTAATCCAGAATTACCTACAACACCTTCTCTGCATCTAGATACTGAAGATCAGATTTTAGGTGAGCATCAGAATATGGCTGTTGATCAGAACTTAGTTGGAGATCAGCCCTTAGAGGATGATGTTGAAGCCTCAATAGCCTCACATACTATTCTTTTATCAGAAGATGTTGCTGATGCTGATTCTATAAGTTCTGATGCTGCTAATGATGAAGTTACTAGTGAAGCTGCCGCTACAAATGTAGATGATGATGCAGCCGGTCCATCAGGACATGCACCTCAACAAACTGTTCATAAAGCTGAGATAGTCAAGAAGTTTGTTACAGGGGAAACACCAGTACCTTGGAGTGAAACTCCTAGAGGAAATGAGTGGACTAAGGAGTGGAACACAGTTACCTTTGTTCCTTCTGAAAAGATTCTTGCTGAGCATCTTGCAAAAGTTGATGAAATGCTGATCAATGATGATTTCAAGACACAGCTGAGAGTTACTGCAATGAGTACAAGGCACCTTCAAGGTCAACACTCAATAACTCATGACAAGGTGAATAAAATTCAAGAAAACTTGATCCAGCAAGATATGAATCTGAAACTTGAAAAGAAAAGGTTTTTCCAACCTACCTTTGACAGAATTGCCTATATTGAGAAAACCCAAGAGAAGCAACAGTCTCAGATTGATGAAATTTTGAAGAATCAAGCTTCTCATCAAAATCAACTCAATGAGATCCAATCCTCAGTGGAATTGCTTGTCTCTCTTTTATTACCTACTGATGCCAAAAAGGGGGAGAAAGTAATTAAGTCCAAATGCAAACCTATTAAGACACTGAAGGGAAAGGATGATGGAAAAGATGATCTGGGATACTCTGGAATGGGTGGAGGTCATGGTCAAGGTAAAGGTCTTTCATCAAGTAGAACTGGAACTACAAGTCAAAGAACAAGTTCTGATACTGGGAGAAGAATAACTTCTGATACTGGTAAAAGGATAAGTCTTGATGAACATCTGGAACTTGATGAGGAGATTTCGAGACAGTTATTTCTGTAAGAAAATCCAGGAATGAACTTTGATAGTCTAAAGGAAGAAGAAGCTAGACTTAAGTTAGAAAAAGTCAACTCCAAATCTGAAGCTTCTGTTGTTCAAAAGAAAATTCCTAAGGCTAAAGGCATTGTGATAAAAGAAAGGGTAAATCCTGAGGGAACCAAGGCCAAATCACAAATGCAGATAGATCCAAGGTCCAAGGGCAAAGAAAAAGTTGGTGAACCTGTAAAGGTTTATGTGCCTCCTATGGATGAAGAATTATCTGTTGAAGATGCCAATCTTACTCTGGTTTCAAAGAAGATTTCTCAAACAACTTCAGACATGGCTCAAGTTGTTCAGAGTCAAGATATAGTAAGTTCTGATATGACATTGAAGCAAGCAACCTCTGACATAGCTCAAGTTGGCTTGATATCAAAAGATAAGTTAAAGGAAACCTCTGAAATTGCTCATGTTAAATCCTCAAAACTACTCCTACCAGGATTCACTAAAGCTAAATAGACTCAACCTTTGAAGACTGCAATAAGTGGTTTTGAAGCAAGAGTTGTTACAGGAAAGGAAGCAAGAGATAAATCTGGATTGGGTAGTGCTGATGAAAGAAGAGTGCAGAACACAACCAATGATCCAACTTCCTTAAGTGAACCAGGTGTTGGAGCAACTCCTGAAAGATTGAATCGACTTAAATCTGTACAGATGGTTTATCATACCTTCTTGAAAGAACACATCTTGTTATATTTCATGACAGATGGAAGGGTTTACCACATAAGGGAAAATGCTATACCACTGAAGTATTTTGAGGAATTAGAACATGTTCTATTCTTACTTCAAGTGAAGAACATATTAACAGAAAGTGCTGCAAATTATTTGAAGAATCAAATTCAGAGACAGAAGAAGCTTTATTCTATAACGACTCGTGTAATCTTTTTGAATTATTTAATTGTGCAATTATGGAAATTAATAAATAAAATATGTGTGCTGGTTTTGACCGCTATGTGTTGTTTGATTATTATCCATATATGATTTATAGTGTATCGGGTTGTCCGCACGATTAATTATGAGATCGTATTGAATTGTTTTCACATTTAAAAGTGGATTTAGTGCAAATTTATTTGCATAAATATTGGGAATGTTTCTAAATTTTTTTTTATGATTTTATAATTACAATAATTATTTTTAGGATTTTATAAAATTGAGAAATAAATATTTTATTAATTATTTATCTTTAAATGATTTTCTGACAGCTTTTATTTGTAAAATCCATATTTAATTCAAGAACTCTTCAAAAATTATAAAACTCATATTTATTTAAGTTGGGAATATTTCGGGAATTTTAAAATTATTTTGGAAATTTTCGGGATTAATTTTACCCGCACGTTGTTTCGTTTATTTGTTAAACGCGGGCATAAAAGTGCATTTTAGAAATCATTTTAAAATTTCGAAATTTATGTTTTTATAAACTTAGGGATATTTTTAATATTTTAAGACTATTTCGAGGTTTTTCTGATTTATTTTCATGCACGGTAATAGTCAGTAATTGTACAAATCAGCGCCGAGCAGAGGGCCTTCGGGTATAAACATTACCACGTGTCCTTTTATTGGACATGCGGCTGGGCTATAGACAGAAGGGGGGGGGCTTATTTCTTCTCCCTGGTTTTACTTGGCCGACTATCAATCTCTCTTCTCCACATCTCTAATCTCTTTCAATTCTTAATTTTCTTTTCTCAAGAACAGATACATACACTCATATATATACATACAAGCTCCCTGTTTCTCTCTTCTTCTTGGTGTTGCTTTACCGACCGTGATTTTCCGGTATTCGTCGTCGCCCTGTCTTTTTCCGGTAACATGGTTGCCGGTTTTGTTCCTTCTCTATGCGCGTTTGCACGCGCGTCCTGTGTTGTCGTGTTTCGGTGTTGATTCTGTTGGGTTCTTGTTTTGTAGCTTCTTCGATTAAAGTATTGCCTGGAAATTTTATTCATTTATTTTCTGCAGAATTAATTGAAGGCAGTTCGTGAAATAAGTTATAATTCGTGAGGGAATTTATTTTGTAATCGGTGAAATTATGTTGGAAACCCGAAATTTATTGGGTACCCGTAATTTTATCGCCGTTGACGATGAATTTCGGTGAGTCAACAGTGGACGATGATGACACGATTCTGAGTCCTAATATTTTAAATAAATAAAATTCATGTGGTGTTTTATTCTGGATCGAATTAGTACTTAGTAAATATGGAATCAGGGTGATTGAGTTGGATGTGATTATTAAATTATATCGGTAATTGGAATTTGTGAGTTGTGATTGATTGTCGTGTATTAAATTGGATTGTTGTTATTGAATTGACGTCGATTGATGTTTCGACGGGTAGTCCGATAAACAGAGGAGACGCTGCCCAATTTCCGGAAAAATTTACCTACAGCAATACGGGCACGTATCTAACAATTATCGGGACGTCAAATGGTTATATAGATATATATGTGTTCTATATGAAACTTGGTTGCACGATGTGATAAATAATTTGCTAAAAATCCATAACCCCGATTTGTAAAATTACAAGTATACGTATTTTCGGAAAACGAACATCAAACCGATTTCTCGAGAATGTGAACCCTGACTGTTGGGTGTGTTGTTATATTATAATAATCCATATAATTACGAGTCGGGTTTGAATATCGTTGGGTAAGAATTAGTATCGAGGATATGTCAAGCATACCTAGACGTCTAACGTAGGGCATTTCGACCCTGTAGGTTATGGTCAGGAACCTGAAAGTGGACGATGGACTAAAGATAACATAGTGGTCAGTCGACGAGCTCAGTAGAGTTTCAACAGAAAGACCTGAGTGTCGAAGTTGAATCCAATGGGATCTAGTGGTTGGACGTTAGAACCTGAGCAGCAGAGTCGGCTCAGAGTTGATCAGTAATAGTTGTAAAGCCTTGTAAGGCAAGTACTTCTGAACTTTGTTTCAAGATATATCACAAATATTTTTGAACTGTTTCATAACATGTCGCTATTATTCAAAATAACTCATGTTTTATATTGCAAGTGCTTTAAACTACTTACCCTTGAACCCTGATCTTTCTTGATCTTGAGCCGTAAGCCTTATTCTTTGTAAACCATCCTTTGTTGATCCTCAGACACCAAACTACACAAATATGATAATACTCCCCAAATGTATAACTACCAAGCACCAAACACTGGAAGAAAATTGTTTGAAAACACAGAAACTTTTATATCCCAACCAATCCATATAACACCAAAGAACTATACTTTCAAAAATCATTACTGAACTAATACCTGATGCTTATACAAACGGAAAACCGATTCTTATACATACCCCGAAATACCCTTGAGATATCCATGAATTTCCTTACATTTTTATGCAAATGTTTAACCATCATCAATTATGATCTTGTTTTATTGAATCATATTGTTATCATATTGAACTGCTTTAGGATTGGATAGTTTTTATATATGTGGACCAGATTCGTGGTCAGACCATACCAATGGTCAAGTTAGGCCAATGTGTGCCTTGGATCCAGTAATTGGAGCAGTACTGTGTGCTTGCTCGGGGTTAGTGCGTGACTGATCAGCAGCCTAACCTTGGTTTTTAAAACTTAAAATGAATATCCAATTCTAATGATGAGTTAAAAAGAAACTTGATTCCTTTGAATCATCTCATTTGATCATTGTTTAACCTCAGTTATCACTATTATGACTTGCTGAGCTAGTTAGCTCACCCTTGCGATTCTTTTATATATTTTACAGTTGAAAAGAATATGGATGATAGTGAAGTTCCTCAGTCCAAAGTGCGGGCTAAGATTCCAGTTGAGTTGAATCGAGCTAGCAGAAGCTTCATGCGGTATAGAAATAGTCAGATTGTAAGAATGATTTTATTATCAATTGTAAGTTAAATTAGTTGGGATTTGGTACGTTATAATAAAGGTTAAGATTGTGGCTTGTTTTCATACTTTAACCTGTTGTGATCCGTGGTTATGTAAAGCAGGGTCATTGCAAATAATATTTCTTATTCAGGTTTTTATATTGTATATTTGTTGTGGACCCCAAACTTCTGACCCGGGGTTGGAGGGCGCCACAGGTTGGTATCAGAGCTACAGGTTATAAGTCACTGAAATAAGCCTAGATTGTCGGGATTGGGTAGAGGGTTAGGATTAGGAGTAGGAAATAGAAAGATAAGACGTTGTGAGGTTGAGTGCGATGGTATAGTAAGTCTCCGGCACAGTTTGTATTGCGATTCGGGATTCTCAGCTTGCGACGTGATTTCCAGACAACGGCAATGGCAGATCCTGATTTCCCAATGTCATTCGATCGTTTGGCGCTTTCCGTTCGAGGATCGTCATCTTCTCTCAGATTTGATTTGCACCTTGTTCCTCCACCAGTATTAATGGCACTACCTTCTGTTATAACGGCTGCACTTCTTCAGGCTATTCTACGCTAAAATTTTTCCGCCTCTTGATACGAGATTACCTATTCAAGAACCTCCATCTGTTTATTCTTGTTTCACTGGACATTCAGCTGTGAGTGTATCTCTTTAGTTTACCCTACATTCTGTTCTATACCCCCAGTTTAGAACTTGTCTTATGAAGCGATTGTACCTACGAAGATGGATTCGAGAGCTACAGTAAATGGTGAGCGCTTGAGATATAAATAAAGGTGAGAAGAAGTTTAGAGAAAAGATTTAAGTATTTCAGAGGATAGTTGTTATCGGGTTAAAAGAAGCCATTAGTGACTAAGCCACCCGTGAATAATTATGGGATGAATTAGATGAATTTTGAAACAGTTAGGAAGAAAGGTATAAATCTGGAATTTTTGGTGGAATTAAATGATGGTGCGGTGATAAATACGATATGTAAAGTAGTAATGTGATGTGATATGAGCAAATTTTGGTTCTATGAAATAGATTTGTTGATTATTGGATAGTCTGTTCCACTTAACGATTGCAAAGTTAGTAACGGGAGTATTACCGGTATGGAAATTTTAATGTGAAGCTACGAATATGATAACATGTAACAACACTTGAAGTGATCGTCGATTAAGGAAGGCAAATGGATCCAATAAAGGAGAGAAGGTAGATTGAAGTGAATGGACCTTTATATAATCGTTCCATTAATTTGGTACCTTGTTATAGGTCGGAAGGACAACAACTAACTGATATAGTAAGGACAACCAGGTTTGTGATTTTCCAAACTTTTAAATAAGTTTTTGAAAAAGATTTTCCTTTACAAATTTCTAAAAGCCTTTTTGAATAAAATAAGTTTTAAACCTTGGTTGTCAAGTTACTACTTGAGTTTCTTGTTTGTTAAAACCCCGGATTATTTGGAAGGATGCTGTTTCAGACTTAGTATTGTTAATTTCGAGAACGAAGTAACCTATGATTATGAAGACGTTGATTATTCCTAACAGTAAAGTGCAAGTATTGTTTGATAAAATCTACAACAGAATCTGCGTATGGAGTAATCATTCATCCAGTTACAGAGGCCATTAAAGTTTAAAAGAATTCATTGATTAACAGAAGCCTGGGTATGACCGAAGAAGATTGGGAAGATTTCCAGACCTTTTTTTTAAGCAGAATATTATTAACAAAAGGATCGTTATGTCGAATGGTACGTGGTTATTCTAAATTAAAAGAGGAATCTCAAAGCTACCGGGTAGGAACACCATTATGATCGAATTGTTAAGGTATTATACGTGAAACTGCGATGTTAAAGACGCAAAATTTAGCAAGTAAGAATTCATTATAATGCTTGGTTGTGAAGACATTTCAGCGAACTTTCTAAAGTTGTTGTATGATGCAATTGGGATATGATCGAACAAGCTCGAAAAGTGAATACAAATGAAATATGGATGGTAACCAATGGTATCGTTCTTGTCTTCAATATTACCGCGTATATTCCTTTTTCATTCCTAAAAATGTATGAACTTCTTTTCTTAATTCTTTATGATGATATCAAAAAGGAGGATATTCCATACCTTTCAAATTTATTTGCTTTCCTCAAGTTTTGCTTTCTGGTTGGGACAAACAGTGTTATGGTGAGACACTTTGTCAGAATGACGAAGAGTCGGGTGGGACGCCACCTAATCATGTGTTGTATGTCATATGGTACGAAAGACTGGCCATCTTAAGTACCAATGTGGTTGTCTCATTCATATTCAAATACTTACTTCTTCTTTCTTTTCAACTCTAATTTTTGTTGAATTTTGAATCCTTCTAGTTGTTTCGTTGTACTGTCATTCTTCGCAGGAGGTTTTCAAGCAGAAATCAACGTATCCTGAATCAAGCGGACGAAGTTTCATCTACCTCTTATGCATGAAAAGGAAACACGGGTACATGACGAGGATTGCAAATCACTAGCCCCAGTTCGGGATGCACTAAGAGTCAAGGGAATTTACTCCAATAAGGAATACGACTCCAGAACGATAGTTTATGAATTGTCTGTGAAATAGGTTATTCAGAATACGTATGCAGTGACGTGAATGATTATGGTGAATACCTTATGCGTTAAAGTATTAAAAGATGTGAGAGAAACTTAATTGTTTATCTCCCAAAGTTTGGTTGATAAGATAAATTACCCTGTTGAATTGATATGATTGTGATTAAAGGACTAGCAAGTCAAGAATGTGTAATTGCTAAATAAGTAAGTATCAATGGTGAAAGTGAGATTTCCGACAATAAGTTTGTAAGGATTTGATATTATTTTAAGGAATAAATTAACTAATTAAGCGTGATGTCCAGATGGATCGTCATGATGAAAAGATAGTTCTGAAGATGCCAAATAAAAAGGTGGTTAAGTTCAGAAGATGAGAGAAGGTAAAGTATTTGTTAACGATGACTTAAGATAAGAGGTTACGGTGACCAAGAGGTAAGCACTATGGTGATTATGGATAGAAGTTAGGAGTAAACAGAATTTGAAAATTTTATAGTCTCAAGATATATTCCATATGAATTACCAAGATTTTCTCCAAATAGGAAAATGAAGCTCGCGATTGACTCAACACTTGAAACGAAGCCAGTGACCAAGGCCTTCCACAAAATGGCATCAGTTAAAATGAGGAAATTAGCAAAGCAGCTGCAAGAGATGTTAGAAGAAGGAGCGATTAGACCTAGTGTACCCCATAAGGTGCACCAATATTAATTATTATAAGAAAGATGGAAGTAGGAGATTACGCGTCAACTAGCGGAAGCTCAACAAGTCTACTAATAAGAACAAGTATCTGTTACCTCGGCCCAATGATTTGTCTGATCAAACAAAAGAAGCAAAGTACTTTTATAAGACTGATTTAAGACTTGGTATTTCACCAATTAAAGATTAAACCTATGGATGTATTAAAGATAATTTTCAGAACCAAGTACTGTTCTCGTATTGTCATTTGGATTAACTGATATACCAGTGATATGTGAACTTGATGGACAGAATCTTTAAGGAATATTTGGAGGAGCTGTAGTTGTGATACTTAAAGTCAACGAAGGACCAGGCAAAGCATTTAATGATGATTGGAAAGTTAGAAAAGAAAGAAGTTGTATGAAGTATAGTTTTTAGTGTAAATAATCAATGTGGAAAAGATCAAAAGGGATTCAGTAGAAATTAAGGTTACTATGAATGAAAAGAAACCAGAAACACCAACAAAAGTAAGAAGTGTTATCATAAGCCGGTTACTTTCGAAAATATTTCTTGGAAGTTGCCATATCTTGGACGAAGCTAACCAGGAGAAGCAAGAAGTTTATATGAAGTAGAGAAGGGTAAAGAAAGTTTTACGGAGTTAAGTGAAAGAATGGTTACAACACTTGCTTTATCATTTTGAAAGTATCAAGGAGATTTGGTAGTTATAGTAATGCTTCTCATAAGGGAGTAGAATGTGTATTGATGCAACACAATAAATTTATTGTATACGTACCTAGACAACCGAAACCTTATGAGCAGAAGTATCTTATTCTTAATTGGGACTAACAGTAATAATATTTGTTTTGAAAGATTGGAAAACATGATATGTATGGAGAAATATGTAAGATTTATACAGACCATAAGAGTTTGAAGTATTCACGGTGAAAAGCGAATGTAATGGCAAACGATAAGCTAAAAGGAGAGAATGAATATAAAGACTGCACCAGAAGAATTAACTATAAAATTCTAGAGGTTGGAATGGAAAGCTAAAGTTTATAATCCAAAAGGAACAAGGATGGATAGTATGACCTTTCAGTTGAAGTTGTGAAGGGAAAGATAAGATGTCAAGATAAGATAATAGATCACGGTGTTAACAGTTAGTAAGAGGAAATTTATGCGCCCAGAAGAACGATCACGATATTTCCCGATTTCTTTCAGCACTTGGATACTACAAGTAGAAGAATTAAGAAATAAGATCCCACATGGAATTCACAATATTAAGTATTTAATTATCGAAGAGACGCCAAGATATACGGAAATTTAGAGAAAAATAGTGATAACCGGGTATAAGAAGCGGATTTCAAAATAGATTGGGAAGTGTTAGACATGCCAAATAATTAAAGCAAAGTATCGGAAGCCTAATAACCAAGGAAGACCAAGGAGTGATTTTACAAGAAGCGAATTGTAAAATGTTTCAGTAATGTTGTCGGAGAAGAGAAATAAAATTATGAGATTATGTACTGATTAGCGGGAGTTCAACGAATAAGAAGAAGTGAGACCCTATAAAGAATTGACTACTTATGAGACCTAATTCAAGAAGTATGTTATATCTCGGAAATTAACTTAAGATCCGACCCGAGAATATATCAGAGATTCCCATTAAAGTGAGTTAAGAGCATTACAAGCTCTGGTGATATTATGTGAAATAGTAAGTGTATCAGGTGATTATAAGGAATTAAGGATCATGGTGTATAAGGAGTACTTAGATAAGCAAACTGTATTTATTGATAACATCATCAGTTACTCAAAGAATAAGAAAGCCTGCGTGGGATACCCAAGAATTTTTCTCCAAAAAAAAAATTAGAAGGAAAGCAACTATACATTGAGTTTTCAAGAATGAAGTTCTGACTAAGGGTAACAAAAGATTCTCGAATTGATCCACGAACAACTACCTAAGCAAAACTATAGGGTAACATATGCATTATGCCGACAGAGAAGATTGGATGTAATTAAGACCACCGAGGAGTTAATAGATGAATAGGAAAGAGTGGAATCTGAAGCTAAATACTTAAAGGTGATAATACGTGGATATACGAGACTACTTTTCAGCCATAACTGATGGAAAAGAGTAAGAGATGTTCAAATGTCTGGAAATCAAGTTGAAAATGAGCACCGCCTATCATCCTTAAACGGAGAGTCAAAGTACGAAAGTGATTCAGGAACTGTAAGATATATTGAGAGATTAAGTTTTTAAGAAAACACTGGAATGATTAATTATCATCGATGTCAGCTTTGGAATGCTACTGTACCAAGCTTCATGTGAACACGAGTGTAGGTCCCCATTTTTATTAAGACAAGGTGAGAGAAAGGAAGTTGTTAAATTCTAAGTTAATTCGACACACCAAGAGCGTAGTGCTATTAGTTGAAGCAGCTCGGAGTAGACAAAGAAAGAAGACGAAATTGTATTAAAAGAAAGTATGAGTAAAGAAATAGGACCAGTAGTGTTAGTAAAGGTGTCGTCTTGAAAGAGATTGGATAAGTTTGAGTAGAAGGGACAAGCTAAGTCCTAAAATTAGTGAACCATTCGAGGTATTGATAAATATAGATAAAGTTGTTCATAAATGTTATGACCGTTACACCCGTGTGTACACATAATGTATTTTACTTATCAATGTTAAAGTGATAAGTATTGGGTTTGAATTAAGTGATTGATCAGGAGCCAATGAGACTCTAGTCCAAGTCGTTCTGCATATAGTGATCAATCCAAATTCTTGATCGTCAAAGGCAAGTCCTTGGAAATGAGTGCATACCTATTGTGAGTACGTTTGAACCCTCGAGTAGAAGGGTCTACTTAGAAATTAGAGTCAGATATGCTTGACAAATATCCTCACTTGTGTAACTAGACCATATTCTGAGGACAGAATCTTTTTAAGGGGGAAGGATATAACGACTCGTGTAATCTTTTTGAATTATTTAATTGTGCAATTATGGAAATTATTAAATAAATAAAATATGTGTGCTGGTTTTGACCGCTATGTGTTGTTTGATTATTATCCATATATGATTTATAGTGTATCGGGTTGTCCGCACGATTAATTATGGGATCGTATTGAATTGTTTTCACTTTTAAAAGTGGATTTATTGCATAAATATTGGGAATGTTTCTAAATTTTTTTTTATGATTTTATAATTACAATAATTATTTTTAGGATTTTATAAAATTGAGAAATCAATATTTTATTAATTATTTATCTTTAAATGATTTTCTGACTGCTTTTATTTGTAAAATCCATATTTAATTCAAGAACTCTTCAAAAATTATAAAACTCATATTTATTTAAGTTGGGAATATTCCGGGAATTTTAAAATTATTTTGGAAATTTTCGAGATTAATTTCACCCGCGCGTTGTTTCGTTTATTTGTTAAACGCGGGCATAAAAGTGCATTTTAGAAATCGTTTTAAAATTTCGAAATTTATGTTTTTATAAACTTCGGGATATTTTTAATATTTTAAGACTATTTCGAGGTTTTTCTGATTTATTTTCATGCACGGTAATAGTCAGTAATTGTACAAATCAGCGCCGAGCAGAGGGCCTTCGGGTATAAACATTACTACGTGTCCTTTTATTGGACACGCGGTTGGGCTATAGACAGAAGGGGGAGGGCTTATTTCTTCTCCCTGGTTTTACTTGGCCGACTATCAATCTCTCTTCTCCACATCTCTAATCTCTTTCAATTCTTAATTTTCTTTTCTCAAGAACAGATACATACACTCATATATATACATACAAGCTCCCTGTTTCTCTCTTTTTTTGGTGTTGCTTTGCCGGCCGCGATTTTCCGGTATTCGCCGTCGCCCTGTCTTTTTCCGGTGACATGGTTGCCGGTTTTGTTCCTTCTCTGTGCGCGTTTGCATGCGCGTCCTGTGTTGTCGTGTCGCAGTTGTTGTGATTCGGTGTTGATTCTGTTTATTTCTTGTTTTGTAGCTTCTTCGATTAAAGTATTGCCTGGAAATTTTATTCATTTATTTTCTGCAGAATTAATTGAAGGCAGTTCGTGAAATAAGTTATAATTCGTGTGGGAATTTATTTTGTAATCGGTGAAATTATGTTGGAAACCCGAAATTTATTGGGTACCCGTAATTTTATCGCCGTTGACGATGAAATTCGGTGAGTCAACGGTGGACGGTGATGACACGATTTTGAGTCCTAATATTTTAAATAAATAAAATTTGTGTGGTGTTTTATTCTGGATCGAATTAGTACTTAGTAAATATGGAATCAGGGTGATTGAGTTGGATGTGATTATTAAATTGTATCGGTAATTGGAATTTGTGAGTTGTGATTGATTGTCGTGTGTTAAATTTGATTGCTGTTATTGAATTGACGTCGATTGATGTTTTGACGGGTAGTCCGATAAACAGAGGAGACGCTGCCCAATTTCCGAAAAAATTTACCTACAACAATACGGGTGCGTATTTAACGATTATTGGGACGTCAAATGGTTATATAGATATATATGTGTTCTATATGAAACTTGGTTGCACGATGTGATAAATAATTTGCTAAAAATCCATAACCCCGATTTGTAAAATTACAAGTATACGTATTTTCGGAAAACGAACATCAAACCGATTTCTCGAGAATGTGAACCCTGACTGTTGGGTGTGTTGTTATATTATAATAATCCATATAATTACGAGTCGGGTTTGAATATCGTTGGGTAAGAATTAGTATCGAGGATATGTCAAGCATACCTAGACGTCTAACGTAGGGCATTTCGACCCTGTAGGTTATGGTCAGGAACCTGAAAGTGGACGATGGACTAAAGATAACATAGTGGTCAGTCGACGAGCTCAGTAGAGTTTCAACAGAAAGACCCGAGTGTCGAAGTTGAATCCAATGGGATCTAGTGGTTGGACGTTAGAACCTGAGCAGCAGAGTCGGCTCAGAGTTGATCAGTTATAGTTGTAAAGCCTTGTAAGGCAAGTACTTCTGAACTTTGTTTCAAGATATATCACAAATATTTTTGAATTGTTTCATAATATGTCGCTATTATTCAAAATAACTCATGTTTTATATTGCAAGTGCTTTAAACTACTTACCCTTGAACCCTGATCTTTCTTGATCTTGAGCCGTAAGCCTTATTCTTTGTAAACCATCCTTTGTTGATCCTCAGACACCAAAATACACAAATATGATACTACTCCCCAAATGTATAACTACCAAGCACCAAACACTGGAAGAAAATTGTTTGAAAATACAGAAACTTTTATATCCCAACCAATCCATATAACACCAAAGAACTATACCTTGAAAAATCATTACTGAACTAATACCTGATGCTTATACAAACGGAAAAACGATTCTTATACATACCCTGAAATACCCTTGAGATATCCATGAATTTCCTTACGTTTTTATGCAAATGTTTAACCATCATCGATTATGATCTTGTTTTATTGAATCATATTGTTATCATATTGAACTGCTTTACGATTGGATAGTTTTTATATATGTGGACCGGATTCGTGGTCAGACCATACCAATGGTCAAGTTAGGATAATGTGTGCCTTGGATCCAGTAATTAGAGCAGTGTTGTGTGCTTGTGTGGGGTTAGTGCGTGACTGATCAGCAGCCTAACCTTGGTTTTTAAAACTTAAAATGAATATCCAATTATAATGATGAGTTAAAAAGAAACTTGATTCCTTTGAATCATCTCATTTGATCATTGTTTAACCTCAATTATCACTATTATGACTTGCTGAGCTAGTTAGCTCACCCTTGCGATTCTTTTATATATTTTACAGTTGAAAAGAATATGGATGATAGTGAAGTTCCTCAGTCCAAAGTGTGGGCTAAGATTCCAGTTGAGTTGAATCGAGCTAGGAGAAGCTTCATGCGGTATAGAAATAGTCAGATTGTAAGAATGATTTTATTATCAATTGTAAGTTGAATTAGTTGGAATTTGGTATGTTGTAATAAAGGTTAAGATTGTGGCTTATTTTCATACTTTAACCTGTTGCGATCCGTGGTTATGTAAAGCAGGGTCATTGCAAATAATATTTCTTATTCAGGTTTATATATTGTATATTTGTTGTGGACCCCAAACTTCTGACCCGGGTTTGGAGGGCGCCATATATTCTGTGATGTCTGACAGCACATACTGTCCCAAGTGCAGAGATCACAAGGGTGATATTGTTGAGATGAAGCCTAACTCCGCTAAGATTATAACTACCTTTCTAAGTTATAAGGCTGTAGAATTCAATCTTGAGTCTGACAAGGCATATTTGATCAGACTGGATCAGGATATAAGGAAAACTAAAATAAATGATCTCAGGGCTGCTATCTTTCAAATTGATGAAGATACAGTTGTATTGAAAAATACTAAAAGGAGGATGATTGATGAACTTAAATATGCTGAGAGATGTTTGTTAAAGAACTATCTTAGAACAACTCCTAACATCAAAGAGATAAGTAATTGAAGCCAAGTCAAGATCTACAACTGCTCAAATTCTGATGTGTATACAGACTGAAGCTGTTATCGCAAGTTAAAGTTGGTAAAGCTTTAAGGACTGTAAGTTGTAGCTATCTAGTCAAATTTTCATGCATTTGTATTTAATGTTTTTGACATCATCAAATATCTGTTAAACTTGTATATTATGCTAATTTACAAGTTGGGGGAGATTGTTAGATATATTTGATAATGTCATGTCTAATGTGATTTGTGTTTAGTTTTCAGATCTTACCTAAACAGGACAAATCAGTACTTAACTGGAAATCAGTACTTATACTGAAGTCAGAACTTAAGTTATCATGAGATATTTATCAGAAGATAATATCAGGACTTAAAGGAGACTTTAAGATAAGGAAGGCGACTGATTGAAAGGAAAGAAGATCAAGACAAACGCAAGAAGAGATATGCATGAAGAAGGAATTCTATGAAGAATAGAATACTTGGAAGAAAAGATATCTGATTGATATATTTTAGGAAGCAGAATTATATTCCATATCAATTAGCGATTATCTTGTAACTGTGTAGTATATAAACACAGACATAGGGTTTACACTATAAGTGTTATCATTATCGAGAATACTATTCATTCTAACCCTAGCAGCTCTCGTGATATTTGTTCATCACTGAGAGAGGACAGTTCCATCTTATAACAGAGTTTATTATATTGAATAAATTCTGATTTCTGTTACTTGAGTTCTTTAATTCGATTTGATTGTGATAAGTACTGTATTCAACCCCCTTCTACAGTGTATGTGACCTAACAACAAGCAACACTTTAAGCACATAATCCATCAAAGTTTCTATAAATCCAACTTATATCATTCGAATTTTTCAAGAATCATCACATGCAACACCATAATTTAACATGCAAGTATAGGGATCATTTATACTCTTTAGTTTATACCAAAATTCATCCTTTAAAACCTTTTTCAAAGAAATTTGAAGCAAAATTAATCCCTCAAACCAAAACTCTTTATAAGCATGAATCGAAATCAAAAACCCATTTTTTAAAAGTAAAAATTCGAACTAAAAACTCTTTTAATCAAAACAAAAGATTCTTTGATTCTTAAATCTTAAGCACGTTAAGCAAATGACTACTCCTTTCCTTTTTACTCAAAAATTCGAACCAACTCTAGCACAAAACCAATCAAGTCACTTGAAACCAACTTAGTGCTACCATTCATACTATCACACAATAAAAATCATCCTTTCCCCTTATTTTTTATAAAAATTCGAACCTAGCAAAGGTTTCAAAACCAAAAAAAGCCTAAAACATTGACATGCAATAACTTTTACGGACATGCATATGGATTCTTATGACATGCATACCATTTTAATCATCTAAACACCAAGATCACTTACTAATAGACCTTACATACAATCTTCTAAACATACCACTTCATTTACCAACAACACTTCAAGAGATCATCAAATATCAAACATGCAATTAGTATCTTAGCAAGATCCTACTATAGCACTTGGAAAATCATACTTTGAAAGTCCACCGGCTCTCCTTGGATCATGGCCAGTGGTGGTCGAACTTAAGAGTGCCCATAACGGGCCTCCTCTTGAGTTTTAAACCATAAAATCACTTTAAACTTCTCTTATGATCATATATCAAGAAATCATATTTCCTTGAACACAACCATGGAGATTTAATTATGAAATCTACATAGACACTTACATGCAAATGGTGTTTGAGTAGTATATCGAAAATAGAAACTATGGATGGTGAAATCTTTGAATTTAGATGAGTATTTGTTGTTGCATGCAAGAGATAGAAGAGAGATGGGGAGAGAGCCGAGAGAGAGTGATCGAGAGATAGGGAGAAAGAATGAGAGGGAAATAGGGGTGCTCACGGGAAAGAAAAGAAAGAAGGGGGGGGATGAGCTTGTATTTGTATTAGGGGGCAAGGGTAGTTTAGCAATTAACTAATCCTTTTCTTTGTTTGATTTACTCTTTCGTTTTACTCTAATAAAATCGAAATGGAATATTAAATATATCTCTCTCGTAAATTTGAAAATTATTGTGAATGACAATTTTAAGACGTAGATCTCAAAATTAGCTTTCCAACCATTACTCATAATAAACTTTTGAGCGTACGGTTGATTTTTACAAATTTATGATAATAATAGCATTTTAACATATAAAAATCATTTTAAAATGAAACGATCATGAAATAAATCCGTCTATCATTTGTAGAAAGTCTCTAGGACTATTTCGAAGATAACAAAATAAATCTCATGCCTTTACCTTACTCAAATAATTTTATAAAAATGTGCAAAGGTTAAATAAACCTTATTTAAATCAAACAATTCCCTTAAAAATATCAACAGATCATGTAATCACGCATACAGACAAGCAAGCATGTATACTCGCACATCACAACTTATGTTTGATCATAAAAATTTCTCTTTTTATCATTATTCCTCTTTTCGCGTACCGGGTCACGTTCTGCCTGACGGCCCGACGCTCAGCGTTTCAATTATGCTTCACAATATCATTACCGATCGACACGTCACTAGAACGCAATACTTTACTTAAACATTCATTTCACATAATAACAAATATTTCACATTTTAAATACTTTAATCCCTTTTCAGGACGGGGTCCGTTCTACCTGACGGCCCGACAACATAGCTTAACAACTAAGCTGACTCTTTAAATTGGAACGCGTCTATCTAAGCTCCCAGATACTAATATATAATAAAGACAATTAATCATCACTTAATCACATATTTTATAATCACGGCACATAAATCATACTTTATTTACTTAATTACGTCGCAAAATTCTCAGTCGTCATAATTTAAACTAGAGATCAAGGACAGAAAAGGAACTCGAAATCAAGTTGTAGATCATCTCTCGCATTTAGAGAATCCTATTGCTACTTCATTGGATAAGACATTGATAAATAAGTCTTTTCCCGACGAGTAGCTGTTTGGAGTGCAAGAAGAAGAGCCATAGTTTGCAGAAATTATGAACTACCTTGTGAGTAACATCATGCCCCCGACTTATCTTATGCTCAAAGGATGAAGTTTCTACATGAAGTGAAGTGGTATATATGGAATGAGCCATTTCTTTTTCGCTAGAGAGCTAACCAAATCATCAGGAGATGTATTTCTTACAGCGAAACGGGGGGAATCTTGCGAGATTGCCACTCAACGGCTTATGGAGGACATTATGGTAGAGAAAAGACAACAGCTCGTGTTCTTCAAACAGGTTTCTTTTGGCCAACATTATTTAAAGATGCGCATCAGTTTGTTTTGAAATGTGATCGATGTGAATGTGTGGGTAATATGACTAAAAAGGATGAGATGCCTCTTAATGTGCTTCTCGAGGTTGAGGTCTTCGATGTTTGGGGAATTGACTTCATGGGGCCATTTGTCTCATCTTGCAACAATCAGCATATCTTGTTGGCAGTTGATTATGTGTCAAAATGGGTTGAAGTTAAGGCGTTGCCAATGAACGATGTGAAAGTGGTGCTTAATTTTCTTCACAAGCTGATATTCACAAGGTTTGGAACTCCAAGAGTCATAATCAGTGATGAGGGGTCATATTTTTGTAACCGCAAGTTCACTACCATGATGAAAAGGTATAATGTGAATCATCGCATTGCTATGGCTTATCATCCTCAGACAAATGGTCAAGCTGAGGTATCTAACAGAGAGATCAAGCGTATTTTAGAGAAAGTAGTGTGTCCATCAAGGAAGGATTGGTCTTTGAAGCTTGATGAAGCTGTTTGGGCGTATAGAACAGCATATAAAACTCCATTGCGAATGTCACTGTTTCAGTTGGTTTATGGTAAGGGGTGTTATTTGCCAGTGGAGCTCGAGCATAAAGCTTATTGGGCTTTGAAGAAATTGAATCCGGACTTGGATGCAGCTGGAAAGAAAAGGATGCTTCAATTGAACGAACTTGACGAATTTCGACTTCAAGCTTACGAGAATAACAAAATGTACAAGGAGAAAGTCAAGAAATTCAAGAGTTGGTTTATGGTAATGGGTGTTATTTGCCGGTGGAGCTCGAGCATAAAGCTTATTGGGCTTTGAAGAAATTGAATCCGGACTTGGATGCAGCTGGAAAGAAAAGGATGCTTTAATTGAACGAACTTGACGAATTTCGACTTCAAGCTTACAAGAATAACAAAATGTACAAGGAGAAAGTCAAGAGGTGGCACGATCGGGGTCTAGTGCTCAATAAATTTGTGCCAGGGCAACAAGTTCTTTTATTCAACTCTCATCTCCGTCTTTTTCCTGGAAAGTTGAAGTCAAGATGGTCAGGTCCTTTCATAATCAAAACTGTGTTTCCACATGGAGCGGTGGAAATTTTTGAGAATGATCCGGGCCAAGCATTTAAGGTAAGTGGTCAGAGGTTAAAGCATTATTATGGTGATACGGCAACCCGCGAGATGGTTAGTGCTGTTTTATTGTCCACTTGATCTCGAGATTCTACGTCGAGCTAGCAACGTAAAAAAGTGCTTCTTTGGAGGCAACCCAAGTATGTTGTATATTAGTAGGTAGAGGAGCAAGAAGAAAAGAGAAAAATACAAAAAAATCAGAAAAAGAAAAAAATTCAGGGCCAAGTACAGAAGCTGGGCGCGACCGCGCTGATCTAGCGCGCGATCACGCCATTTTTCCAGTAGCTGAGTGCACCCGCGCTGTCCTATCGCGTGACCGCACTGGCTTTCTAAAAGTAGAGCGCGCCCACACTGTCCTAGCGCACGACAACGCCGAGTCCCTGTTCAGAAAAAAATAAAAACAGCAGTTTATTAGAGAAAATCGGGATTTTAATTCCAAAATCAATTTTAACCCCATTTTTACTCTTCCACACCCCATAATTCCCTCTCCTGTTATGGATTAAAAACTAGGGTAAATGATTGTTGTATTTATTACTAAGGAACGTGAGCTTCGAGGCTCGATTTGACTGTTCTTGTGCTTCGTGACTCAATCTGCCTTAACAAGATGCCCACGTACCTTGCTGATTGCCAAGGATCAAGTCAAAAAATGTAGTTCTGATTTGTGGGGTGAGGCCCCTTATATAGATGTTGGGAGTCCCTGAATTGGACTTGGTGTAGGAGACTTGGTGGTCAAGTCTCAGAATTAGAATGGACTTTGGAGTCCTACGAAGTAGGAAGCTGATTCCTTATCCTATGAGGTTCCTTGGAGGCCAATCTACAAAAATTTATATCCCCACCAGGACTAATCTTAATAGCTTTTTTTCTCCCTTATTAATTAATAATGAAATTAATTGATATTTAGGGTTTTGGGCCTTCTTTGTTCCATCAGGCCTGATATGGCCCATCAGGCCTGATCAATGTGTTAACCTTTTTGGTTTGAATGCCATACATTTTCTAATTGGGCCTTGTCGCCCAAATCATGTGTAATTAATGCAATATTAACTATGTAATCAGGATTTATTTATTCCCTGTCATTTGCCCCCCAACTTTTGGGAAACAGTGACTAGGTTTCGCAGAAGTTAAGTTCATTCGTTCCCTTGCAGGGTATCATTTTGCATAAAGTGTGGAGCGACTTACACATTTACAACGATTTACTCTAATCCCTATTATTTAGGAATTAACTTAATTTCCAGGAATTTTCCTGAATTCTGTGATTTTTCCTTAATTTTCTGGAATTTACCCTTAATTCTGAAATTTATCCTTAATTTCCGGGATTTTTCCTTTAATTCTGGGATTTTTCCTTAATTTTCTGGAATTTTCCCTTAATTCTGGAATTTATCCTTAATTTCCGGGAATATTTCCCTTAGTTATGGGATTTTTCCTTAATTTTCAGGAATTTTCCCTTAACTCTGGGATTTTCCTTAATTTTCGGGAATTTTTCCCTTAATTCTGGGATTTTTCCTTAATTTTCAGGAATTTTTCCCTTAACTCTGGGATTTTTCCTTAATTTTCTGGAATTATTCCTTATTTTTTGAAAATATTTTTATTTTCAGGAAATATTTTAAGGAATTTCCTTTTATTCTTATTTTTTCCAGGATTTTTCTTCCTTTTTTCTTTTCTTCTTCTTTTTTTATATCTGGTTCGACCAGGAATCCTGTTCGACAAGGATCCTGTTCGACAAGGATCCTGTTCGACAAGGATCCTGGTCGAATTGGCCACCACCTTGTCCTGGTCGATAGGATTTCGAGGAGGATCATTTCAAGCAAGAATCCTGGTTGAATTTCGGCCAGGATTTTTCATATATATGTATATATATTTTTTTCAGGAACATTTCGGTCAGGATCAATGTTTTTGACCGAATTAACCTCCTTTTCTAGCCTTGGTCGAAGCTGTTTCGACCTCAGAGATTTCAGTCAGAAATTATTCGGGCATTCTGGTCGAATGAAATAGCTATTTTAAATATTTTTTCTCCCTTTTCGACCAGGAATTTTCGGTCAGGATTCGTTTCTTGACCGAATTAGCTCCCTTTTTTGGCCCTGGTCGAAGCCTTTTCGACCTCAATTAACTCGACTAGGAATATGATATGAACCCTGATCGAATTGGGTCAAGAATTTGGAATATATTACATTTTTGTGACTCCATATATTTGATTTGGGCCCTAAATTTGGGCTGGATTCCTTCGGGCTCCTGATTTGGGCCTGGATTCCTTTGGGCTCCTAATTTGGGCCTGGATTCCTTTGGGCTCCTAATTTGGGCCTGCATTTGGTCTTCCCACCCAATTTTTGGCCCCTTTTTCTGGGCTTGATTTGTTGATCCCTTTACTGGCCTTTTTCTGGACTGGGCCTTCTCTTGGATAGCTGGGCCTTTTTCTAGGCTTTATTTACCTGGGCCCTTTTATTATATTTTCTATCATGGGCTTTTTTACAGGTTTTAATACCCAGACCCATTTAAACTTGAGTTGGGCCTTAATCCTTAAGCCCGACTTCCAGAATATTCTGGAATTTCTAGACTATTCCAGATTTTTCCAAATAATACCATAATTTTCTAAAAATTTTCCAAAATTTTCTGGAACATTCCAGATTCTTCCATTTTTGGGCCCAAATGGGCTTTTTTTAGGCCCAATTTTCCCTACCAAGGGCTATATAAGAGTGAGGTGTGGGGGGTGTGATTTCACACTTCTCATTTCATTCTTCAATCTCTTCTATCCTCCCAACTCTCTACACCCCTCTTCCTTAGTTTTCCAGCCTCCCTTCTTTCCAAGGTTTTCAGGTCCTTTCAAGCTCCATCAATGGCTGATAAGAATTCCGAGAGAGCGGCCAAAATAACATCGGCTTCAAAACGAGGTAAGGGTGTCGAAATCCGCTCTTCTTACATGTCTTTAATAGATATGATTAATACTATGGGGGACGAATATTCTTCCACTGCACATCTTGATTCTTTTAATCATTGCAACACTTGGCACGATATAGATTACGATAAGTTAAACGCTCATTATAACGTTCGTCCTCCCCTTAGGCTAAATCCAATTTCTGGTGGCGACTATACTTGCCACTGGAAACCCGATACTCTTTTTATTTACACAGATACCCTTGATGATGGGCTTAGGTTTCCTTTTCATCCCTTCATTCCTCACCTTCTAGCTGATTTACAAATTAACCCATGTTAGCTTCCTCCAAATGTTTGGATGAACATTTTATGTTTTATGGTTTGCTGTCTTAGGGAAGGTTTTCCCTTATCTGTAGCTGTTTTTAGGAAGGTTTTTCAATGTTACAATAGTTCTTCTGGTAATTGTGGTTGGGTCTATGTTAAACAAAGGCCCAAGTGTAAGATATTTTTAACAGCGCCTCCATTCCCGACAATAACCAAAATTGGAGGAATAGTTTTGTCGGGTTAAGGTGGGAGAATGGCGACTGGGCACACTCTTTAGATCCGAGGAAACTATCATTTACAATGAGCTTACTCGGGATGACGGTACTACTACCAGCTGTACTCTTTTAAAGGAGTTCTCCCTCATCCATGTGGGGCTATCCTCTGTTTCTCAACAGGGTATTTTTCTTCCCTTCTCAATTTTATTTCATTTCATGCATTATTAACACCACTTATTTTGTTTTTTCTTTTATTTTGCAGCTGCTAAGGAGATCAACGAGGATAACGTGCCTCTCATTGAGGAGACTGCTAGGATGAAGAAGGCTCGTCTTGCGGGACTAGATACTCGAGGAAAGGCTACGGAGCCTAGCTTCCTACGGAAGCACAAGGAGCCCATGGTGGAGGTTCCAGCTGAGGGAGTTGAGGGCCATAGTACCCCTATCACTACTACTGCTCCTGCCCCTACTGCTACGGGCGCCTTTCAGCCTCTCTGGGGATTCCGCCGAGGGGATACCGTGGTTAGATCCACGAAGCATGCCTGGGATTGGTCTTATCATGGCGTAACTCCCAAGGACTTCACTGATGTGGTGGCTACTCCTGACTTGGAGAGGATAAAGCTCATGGGAGCTCAGTCCTTAGCCTCTGTATGATTATTTCTTGGAATTTATTTTTCTTTCTTACTTGTGGCATCCAGTTGCCTTACAATTTTGTTTATCATTTCGTTTCAGTCTAACGCCTACTTCCAAGGTGCTGTGAGGCAAGATGAATCATGGAAGAGGGCTTCTGACAAAGTTGATAATGCCCTCAGGAGGCAGCAAAAGAAGTATGCTGCTTTAGAGCGGAAGCTAAAGCGTAAAGAGGAGGAGGAGTTAGGAGAGTCCAATGCTGAGCTGGTGGTGCTACGGGCCGCGAAAGATAAGGCTATTGATAAATACTTGGACTCGAAGGAGTTTACCTAGTCCATGAGGGTGAGGGATGATTCAGTCTTCCCTGGGTTTTTTAGGACTAGCTGGGACACGGCCCTCGGGACCGTGAACGAGGCCTGTCCTGATATTAACCCGGTGGACTATGTCTGTCTCAATGACGAGGCTTTACTGCAGAGGTTTCGTACCCGAGTGGTTTTCTCGGATCGTATCCCTCAGGACCCGCTTCTTCCTCCTCCCCAGTCGTCTTCCAGGACGGCTGAGGATGATAGCTCTTCCTCCTCCGAGACGACAGAGACTTCCAGCGAGAGCGGAGGAGATGATGATGTGGATGCCGAGGGCACATCTGCTCCTTAGAGCTTTTCCAGCGCTGCGTGGCTTATCTATTTTATCTTGTCTTCGAGACTTTATTTATCAGACTTTGTATTATTTATTTGAACTTGTTTTATTTATCAAACTTTATGGTTTCATCTCATGCACTTAGTTTACTTGTTTTGTTTCTAGAACTCAAAACATATTTTGAAAACTTTATGAATTTCATAAATTGTTGGGATTCATCCCTTACACCAATCTTAATAAACCTCAAAACAAAACTAAAATATGTAAATCCTAAGCAAGCAAAGCTCCAAGGTGCTTTTCAACCTACTTGTCATCTTGACAAGTGAGAATCGTGCTCAACCGTCTCATATATAGTGAATCTTCAGGTTTAGAGCATGCCAAGTTCTTGGGACTTCAAAACCATCCATAGTCTCCAGCTTGTAGGTTCCTCTACCTTGAACGCTCTTAACCTTGTACGGCCCTTCCCAATTTGGGGCAAGTTTCCCTTTCTGCCCTACACCGGAAGCTTCCACATTCCTTAAGACTAAGTCACCTTGTTTGAAGAACCTTTCTTTAACTCTTAGGTTGTAGTAAAATGAAGCCTTTTTCTGATATTCCACTATCTTCGCGTGTGCCTCATCTCGCACTTCATCAATTAGATCCAGGGCTAACCTTTTCCCTTCCTCATTTTCCTCAGCATTGAAAGCTTGAATCCTGGGGGAAGAATGTGATATCTCTACAGGAACAACTGCTTCTGCCCCATATGCTAACATGAGGGGAGTTGCTCCAGTGTGACTCTACAGGTAGTCCTATAGGCCCATAGTATTGGGAGTATTTCATCCACCCAGTTATTTCTCGACTTCTCGATCCCCTTCTTAGTCCATCTAGGATTATTCGATTCGCCACTTCTGTTTGCCCATTGGCTTGCAGGTGAGCCACAGAGGTGAATCGTAACTCAATTTCATTCTCCTCACAATACTTCTTGAATTTCTCATTGTTGAATTGTGTTCCATTGTCAGTGACTAGGATGCGGGGAATTCCATACCGGCACATGATATTTTCCCACAAGAATTGTGCAACTTGCTTAGTTGTGATTTTGGCCAAAGGCTTGGCTTCAATCCACTTAGTAAAATAATCAATGGCTACAATCAGGAACTTCCTTTGTGTCGTGGCCATGGGGAAAGGCCCCAGTATATCCATTCCCTACATAGTAAAGGGGATGGGTGAGTTGATGGAGGTCAGCATCTCGGGGGGGGGGGATGTCTAAAGACTGGTGCGTGCTTCTGACAGCGGTCACAGTTTTTCACATATTCTTTGGCATCAGCCATCATTTCAGGCCAATAGAAGCCTAAACGGGTTATCTTATGAGCTAAGGCCCTGCCCCCAAGTGTTGCCCACAGATACCTTCATGTACTTCTTCAAGGGCCAAGCATGCCTCATCGGGCCTGAGACACCTTAAGTAAGGAACCACGAAAGATCTTTTGTATATGATTCCATTTATCAAAGAGTATCTTAGTGCTCGAATGGCCAATTTTCGTGCTTTTGTAGCATCGTTCGACAACCATCCGATTTGAATATGAGTTTTAATGGGATCTATCCATGACGTCCCCAGACATATATGAGCTACAAGCTTAACATCAATGCTTCGTGTCTTCATAATACGGAAGTACACACTTCCTGAACTTTCCTTTATCTCAGATGAAGCAAACTTTGATAATGCATCTGCCTTAACATTTTCCTCCCTCGGAATGTGCTCAACATGGCATTCATCGAATTGGGTCATCACAACCCTTACTAGGCATACATACTTATCCATCGTATCATCCCTTGCCTCAAACTCTCCCTTTACCTGGGATATGACCAGCTTCGAGTCTCCACAGACTTTTAAGTTCTTGACTCTAAATGTCCCTGCTAAACCAAGAACAGCTATCAGAGCTTCATATTCCGCCTCATTGTTTATGTTCGGGAAGTCTACCTTCATGGAATACTCGATCAAGAACCCATCAGGGCTTTGTAAAACCAAACCTGCTTCACTTGAATTTGTTTTCGATGCTTCATCAAAATAGAGCACCCAATATTCTTTCTCCTTATCATCCTGTTCTTTGTCCCCCTTATCAACTTCCTTGTCTTGAGGTATGGTATCTTCCTGCCCCCCGACTTCTTGGTTGGGTATGGTACATTCCACCACGAAGTCAGCTAACGCCTGGGCTTTTAATGTCGTCCATGGCTTATATCTGATGTCGAATTCTCCTAGCTCTATTGCCCACTTGATCAACCTCCCACTAGCCTTGGGACTGTGAATGATATTTCTCAGGGGTTGATTTGTTAGCACCTCAATTTTATGAGCTTGGAAGTAAGGACACAACTTTCTTGAAGCCATTATCAGGGCTAGAGCAAACTTCTCAATAGTTAAATAATTCAACTCAGCTCCATGCATAATTTTGCTGACATAGTATACGGGTTTCTGGATTTTCAGTTCCTCCTTAACCAATATAGCGCTCAAGACATTTTCTGAAACGACTAAGTACAAGTATAAAACTTCATTCAAAGCTGGTTTGGCCAACAACGGGGCCTGGGCCATATATTTCTTTAATTCCTCGAATGCATTTTGGCTTTCCTCACTCCATACAAAATCCTTAACCTTCTTTAAAGACTTGAAGAAAGACAAACACTTATCTCCAGACTTGGAGATGAATCGTCCTAATGCAGCAACCCTTCCAGTGAGCTTTTAAACATCTTTGATAGTTTTTGGTGGTTTCATGTCCAGGATTGCCTTTATTTTATCGGGATTGGCCTCAATTCCTCTCTTGGAGACCTCAATCCCAAAAACTTTCCAGATCCTACTCCGAAAGCACACTTTGTAGGATTTAACATCATCTTGTGGTACCTCAGGACCTCGAAAGCTTCCCTCAAATGGGTTATATGATCAGTCTTCACTAGACTCTTGATTAACATGTCATCAACATAGACTTCCATGGTCTTGCCAATAAGATCCTTAAATATTTTATTTACTAACCTTTGATAGGTGGCTCCTGTATTCTTCAGACCAAATGCCATAACAAGATAACAATAAACACCAAAGTCAGTGATGAATGATACCTTTGGAATGTCGTCCATGTGCATCTTGATCTGGTTGTATCCACTAAATCCATCCATGAAGCTCAGCATCTCCTGCCCAGCAGTGGCATCTATCAAAGTATCTATCCTTGGCACCGGGAAACAATCCTTAGGGCATGCGTCATTCAGATCAGTGAAGTCCACACACATTGTAACACCCCCAGATCCGGGGTCAGGGATCCGGGTCGTCACGGTCTTTCTTTCCACAATATCCCTTCACTTAATTAACAATAAATAACTTCATGCTGTGACCCCACCCTAACACACACCACAACCCGTTATAGTCTCAGAGATGAAATTGAAATAAGTACAAGTCTTTGAATCCACAATTTAAAAGTTATTACAACCCAAAAATGATTACTTGATAAGTTTACAATTAATTGCCATTATCTGCCACAAGTTATAATTATACATAATTGATTCCCAAAAGTAGAAGGTCTGATCTACAAATAAATCTACCTCTGTAGCTATAGCAGCTATGATCTCAACGGGAAGGCGCAGGGCGCTTCCCATGCTCTTGCGCTGGGTCTGATTGAGTCTGGCCATCTTTCCTAACTGTTGTTGTGTGATGAAGAAATAAAGCAAGAGTGAGCATTACAGCTCGCAAGATAATATATAGTGTAAACAATAATGCAAGTATCTAAATGGATAACTTACTAAAATCCTTTATCAAGTGTAAGATAATTACTTACTAGATATAAGCAAAAATAAGGGATGAAGTTACCAAATACTTCACTATACTTATATCATTTATAAGGCTACTTAAACTACCACTGTTCAAAGTATTATAGGTTTAAAAAGGGTCATCCCATAGATGAGACCACAAGTTAAGACTTGAATAGATTCAATCTCTGAAATATTATTGAATGAAATAAAGTTACGAGATACTTTATTTAGTCCCGATATATATATCCACATATATATCTCTTAAACATTTCCTGGAACCTCTGTTATGTAAAGTATGAACAGAGTTTGTAACATCCAATGAATTTTGGAAAGGAAAAGAATTTTGGCATAAACCCGATATCTTGCTGATCAGGCAAAGATACCAATAAGTAATCTTTTCTACTAGTAGATGGATGAATCCCCCACCGGTCATCACCCTGGCCACTTAAGGACCTTGTGCTGGACCGCCACCCGGCCTCTTACGCATACTGCCACCCAGCCACTTACACTTTGATAGACCGTACCCCGGCCTGTCGCTTATGCCGACTCAATTAGAGGGACTTACTTCCCGAACGTTGGTCAAGTAATCAAATTGTTTTCTCAAAACAGCAACCACGTTGCGAATGTAAAATACACCACAGAGCCGGATCCCCCAGGTTTTGAGCGAGTATTTAAATCCCCTTCTAAAGGAGGATCTTAAATATAAAAAAATGAGTTTTGGGATCCGCCCTAACTTTTAGAAATCATTTTGAAGACTCGAAAACATTTTTAAGAATATTTGGAGTACTGCTGATTTATTAAAATAAATCAGTCCCGATATATTAGAAATATCTGAATATTATTATTTAAATAATATTCTCATAAAGATAATCCTTATAAATATAATCGAAGTAGAAGTTTTAAAACTCATACTTGAAATGAATATTAAATAACCAAAGATATACTTATACGAAAGTACTATCTTTATTTGAATAATCGAAAATAAGTTTAATTATCGAAACATTATTCTTTAATAAAATAAAGAATATTATTAAATAAAAAGCGGAGTCATAATACCTCGAATGAATATTATAAATAATATTCATTAAATAAAATAAACGGAGTCATACATCCTCAAATGAATATTCAAATAATATTCATTAAATAAAATGAAGTTATCGAATAAAACTTATTCGATCAATAGTTTTGAAAACTATATCCATATATATATAAATATATATATATATATAATATACTCGGGAACATCGACTCCCGGTTTAGAAATATGTTCACCTTTGGGTCCCCTATACTAAGGGTATATGCCACTACTGCTTATCTCTAGCATAGGTATTATGCAACTAATAAGCATTTGAACCAACAGATATATAAATCAAGAATACGAAACAGGCATGCATATATACCATATCACATGCTCCAATATATCGCAAGAATTTGCTAATAACAAATATGCATTTATCACAAGATCATGCATATACACATATACATCACAACAACAGTTTATACGGGTAGAAAACTTGTCTGAGCGACCGGGGGTTATAAATGGCTTGAGACGAGTCGGGTAACCTATAAACAACATATAAGTTTGAATTAAACCAAAGTCACTTGTAAATCTATACTTTAAACAAATTAGACTCCAACGCTCGCTTTGCGCTTACTGATTCTCTTAAGTCACTCGAGTACCCTCGGCTCCACCATTTTTAATAAATTAACCATTAAGGTTTTTAAGGCGATTCTTTCATGAGTACATAAATGTTTCATACCCCAATTATTCATTTAAGGTCCTTAACCAAGGTTTCAAAGTAAGGCGAGGGGTAATGGTTCGGTCTCGAAACGCCGTTACTTAAAACGGTCGTTTCTCCTAAACCGTACATCGGATTCAAACGAACCACATATCAAAAAGAAGCTCGTAACATGAAATATCTAATCATGGCAATGGTCAAAACCTAACAGGGAGTTCTCGGGTCCTGATGTTAAGAGCAAAAACAGTCTAAAGTAAATCTGACATTACGACGACTATGTTTACGCGATTTCCCAAATTTTTACCATTCCAAATCATATAAATCCAACTACCAATCAAAAACAAATCAAGATACACATCAATTCTACTGATTTCAGTTATAATAAGTCAAGGATCTCAATCCAATCATATATTATAACATCTCCAAATTCAACTAAACTACTTAACAACTAAGCTCGATTCATGCTTATCATTCAAATTACTACTCATCCATCCAAACCATCTCCAAACTTCAACATTCAAACTTATTACTAAAGGATGTGAAGATTTATACATTTCTTGGAGGGTGTAAAGTTACTAGGAAGCCTTATGGAGCCTCCTACAAGCTTGATATTTCCAAAGAAATCAAGAACACAAAGTTAGGCTTTAAAGTTTCTAAAAGTCCGATTGAAAGAACTGTACAAATGAGGGTCTTATCATGCTTATTTGGACAAGACTTGTGAACAAGAGTTGTAGACCATCTCAATACCGTTCCAACGAGCTATAGAAGACAACATTTGAGTGAGTATTGAAGGAGATATGGCAGTTTGAAGTTGATGTGTTTATTTTGGCCGAGAGCTTGATGAAGAAAAGGGAAGAGCTTTTGTGTTTTTTGTGATTTGTTTTGATTTGCCTTGGTTGGTTGACTTTTGTTTTGTTTTAATCATTTTTAACCATGAAAAATTGTGTGGTTATAAATCAACCACACTTCTTTCCCTTATGTCATGCTTTGGTCATCATGTGATGTCACCCTCCACACTTGTCCTCTTCTTGTTGCTTTGATGATATCATCATCCCTAACCTCCTTGATTAACTCTTAATTGCTTGCCTAATGACCGCTGATCTGTTATACAGTTCGCTTAACTTTCGTTTTCGTTTATCGTTTGAGGGATCATACCCGGGATCTTATTACTTAGGTTTCTTTCACCTTTCTCAATACATTATATTCTTTTCATGATCCTCTCTTTTAATCCTTGAATTTAAATCATTTTTATTTTGTTACCTTATACTCAATTCTTTCTGTATCTGGTAGATTTTCGGGAAAAAATCAAAGTGTTCGAATTTGGATTCTGACGATCTTTACATACACTTATTTATCATATAGAGTACTAATAATATCCCAGAAGATCAATAAAAGAGCCCCTACATAGTGTTACATGAAAAGTTTTCTTATTCAGCATAATCAGCAAAACACTATTCATAAGGGTTTCAAAAATTCCAAAAATTGGGGTTATTACAGTCTCCCCTTCTTAAAAGGATTCCGTCCCGGAATCAGATAGAAAATGAATAGGGATACTTTCTTAGCATTGCACTTTCTAATTCTCAAGTAAATTTTCCCACATTGTGGTTCTTCCATCAAACTCTGAATAGTTTGATAACCCTTCTCCTAAGCACTTGTTCCTTTTTCAATCTATAACCCTTCCTGGTTGCTCCATATAGGTTACGTCGTGTTGCATGTCTATGCGATGATATGCCCTTATTTGTCTGGCATCCGAATTATACTTCCTTAATATTGATACGTGGAACACGTTATGAACTTGCTACATGTTCGGGGGTAGGGCTAGCTCATATGCTAACTTCCCAGTACGTCTTAATACCTCAAAGGGTCCAACAATTCGTGGGCTTAGCTTTCTTTTCTTTTCGAACCTCATCCATCCTTTCCAAGGGAATACCTATAACAGCACTAGGTCCCCTACTTCCTATTCCTTGTCCTTTCATATCAAATCAACATACTTCGTGTGCCCATCTTGGGCTACTACCAGCCGTCCTCTAATTAAATCTATTATATCCTTGGTCCTTTGGACCACTGCTGGTCTAAGCATCTTGCGCTCTGTAACATCATCATATCATAAGGGAGATCGACATTGTCTTCCCTTAAGGATCTTATAAGGCGACATCTCGATAATGACATATGATCTATTTTCATAAGAAAACTCAATCCGCGTTAAGTGATCATTCTAAATTCATTCAAGTCTATTGCACAGACTCTCATAATAGCTTCTAGCACTATGGCTTTTGCTTCTCAATACCCATTCTTTTCCAGTTTGTAGTCATTACTATCTTCCGTACAGAATACTATACTGGTTACACTTTTGCTCGTTAGCGTTCTATAACCTTTTAATAACCACGTCAACCTTAGTATCACGAACGCGTTAGAATCGGAATACCACCGTACTGATACTACTTCCTTTAGCTGCTTCCATCTTCGAAAGTTTGGTCCTTCATATAGAAGTAAAAGAATTTATTGAGAGATCACTATGATCATGAACACTTGTTATATCGCATAGTTAGTACAGAAGGTGGCCAGCCTTTAGTACTTGACAAGCAATTAAACAATATATGGTATCCTACTAGGCTTCTATCACACAGATAGATAGTCATTCGGTAATACCTCCCCTTCTGGAAGGGTTTTTCTTCTCAGCTTACATGAAATGAAAAGAAGAGAAAAGAACGAACTGAAGAGAATTGTATATTCGTAAAAAAAAAAAATTATTGCCATAAAATATCTGGCTTGGAATCTACCTCTGAACTATAGAGGTTTGTCATAGGAGAACAAAACATATATGTATTTATATCAACATTAAGTATTATAGCATCGTATTTCACATGCCTAAATATTTTTGCTATTCCGTCCATCATTCTATGGACCCATGCTCTTCCTCGAGCTTATACACAATCACCTTTGAAACTTCCTCGATATCGAAAATCGAATCTGGGATCTCATTCTAGACATCATCGTTACTAGAATTCTATGTTTGCACCGCAACCTTCCTCATATAGTAACACGACTCTCTTTTCATAAGAGGGAATAAATATTCAATAGGTAGATACTCTACTTAATTAGTCTACCAATGATAACTTATGCACTACCACAACCCGATTAGTTGTACTCAATCTCAACATCCATTCCAATACAACTCTCACGGTTGTAATCAGCTCATTACTCGCAGAATCATTGTTGCATTACTATGGTCCATCACTGACCTACTGTCGTCATTCACTTTCCATGAAATCTTAATATCTAACCATACGGAGTCCATACATGTCGTATAGAATACTTCTAAGGAGTTAACATAATCACCAATCATAATTCATGAAGAACACTCCAAACTCTGACGTACTTTCATGACATGAAGTAGATAAAATTGCAGAAGAGTTTCAATCAAAGCAACGATAGCAGGTTAATACCCTTCTTAATCATATGCCTTCAATAGAAGACTTAACTCAAAGGTTCGTTTAGTCCTTCTTGAAACATGGTCCTGGCTTATCTCAAGATAGTACCTTCTAAGATAGATAGCCCGCTCATGGCAATTACATGAATTAAACCTTTACCCAACTACTATTACGGTTGAGTATTGCACAGTCATCAGAAGGAATGTCAATCTTCCGAACCGTAATACAACCTTCCCGGCTTCAACCATCATCACTGTATTCCTCTCGCACGAGCGCCTATAATTATCCTCTTACATTTAAAGTGTCGGCCACCTCTTTGGCCTTTCCTGATAGTAAAATTTCCTTAAAATCAATGTCATTTTAACCACCTCCAACTAAATTTTCTACCTCATTTCAATCACTGCTTATGTGAAAATGTTTTTCTTAAATCCTGGTGAGAGAAAATTTTTTTACCATTTTTCTATAAGTTATTGCCTTAGTCTTTAGAGGTTAATCACTGTCACGACTGACTCTCAATCATACTTAGAACATCTTTTATCTTAGGTCCTAATTGCCCTGAACAATTTCGACCTTTACTGGTTCGATCCATACTTTCTCGTGGTTTAACACGTGCCCCACTTGGCATCATTATAATTACGTCACATTTCCTTTATCAAAATTTCTATTCTTGAGAATTTTGAATATTACCTTTCTCCTTGTAAAACCTCTAAGGTTATCCTTGAATCGTTCCTCCTGTATTCCCTAGATACAGGACAAATTGAAATACCCTTTACTAATACTAGAACCATTGTCTATGTACTTCTAAAAAATTTCTTTACTGATCTTTAAAGGTTGTTGCTACCTTGATCCTTTCCAATTCATACTGTCAAAACTCATGTTGTCCCTATTAAGGGTGGAATGCCAACCTTTATGCATTCCCCTAGGATTCATTTTAAGTTACCGATGTTCTATCTTTAATGCCACCTTTAAAAAGGTACATGCATCCTTCCATGGATAAATCAAGTCATATATCCCTGATAAGGGTGTCTTATTCAATCATTTCCACCTTGATAGTATATGCCTAATTTCACAATAACATATGTATTCAAAATGAGGTCAATCAATATGGCCTCCAAAAGATAACTACGGTTATCTACTTTTCTTGCTTGACTTGGTAACGATAACAAGGATGTTCTGGAAGATATTGGTCGTGTTCAACGTGAACTTCTTCTTAATAATTCCGTATTTAATTTTGTTGTTTATCTCAACAGTCATCTCAATGTTGGGATATCTCTCATACCTGGCGTCTCCCTTCCTGGGTATCAAGCCACCGGTCTTACACTTCACATTCTTGAAGGTCACTTCCTTCATCCAATTTTCCTAATTTCTTACTTCCTTATCTCCTCAGTCTATCCGCGTCCCAATATTTATCCTTCGAACTATCTCAAGGTTTCCTCAAATCCTCCCAACTTATAGGGGATAAAATATATGTATCTCTTATTACTTCAATCATCAACTTTAACTCATGGTGAATCACCCTCATCCTGACGATTACATACTTTTCTATTTCTATTGCTACGAGTCTTTAGGGTTTCCTCATACCCAACTCCCTTATCATTCCTCAAACTCTATTGCCTTTATATTCCTTTCCACTTCAGTTTCTTTTTATTTTCCTTTCTCTTAACATTATTTCATGAACCCACTAATCATTGACTTCAAGCATCACATCGTTCTGGGATTCTTGTCATCAGAACGAATCTTGACAACTTTTACAACTTAGCTTCATATTTCATCATACTCGTCCGCCTTTGTTCTGATTCTAAAGCTTTTAGACTATCTCCATAACCTTGGGAATTACTTTCCCGAAAACAATTGACTGAACTTTAATCAGTCTATTCTAACCTCTGGCTCCATGCCTTTCCTGGTCTTTCACCAGTGGTGGCCCTTCTCTTAGGAAGGTAAGTGACAAAAATAGTCTTTTGTGATTCGTCCATCATTTAGAATCTAAAATGATTCCTATATTTCCTTTAGCCAGGCTCTTGCCTCGACTGGGTCAGTTTGTTCCTTGGAACTCTAAGAGCTTAGCGACTTAAAGAACCTGAAAGAATTTCTCACCGCATTGTTTTCTCAAGGTGGTGGTTGGGAAGAAAAGTATAAGTTCTGTTTAGACAGGTCCATGAATTGTCGTATAGGAGTACCGTCTCAGGTCCCCTTTCCTTACTCGACTCCCATTTCCATAGTCTGAACGTTCCCTCATTCTCCCCATAATCGGGGTCATCCTACATATTTTAAATCCTCATTTTCCACTCCATTATGTTATGGGTTCCTTCTATCTTGATGGCGACCTCCCTGACTATCACGTTCAGGGTTTGCTCTAAATCTTATTCCTTAAACTAGATTTCATCTAAGATTTCATCTTTAAGCTCTTGAACATTTGGAACCCAAATTCTGTAGAAATACCTCATTATTCCCTTATCATCTTTCTCGGTATTAATCTCTTATCTATTTGTTCGCTCTCTGCCTTCATTCATCACTTTTTCTGGCATAATATGTTCTTTTCCAATAATTCGGGCTGTATTACAATCTCAAACAGCTTTTCGGTACCGGCTCCGATTACCTTCATATCTATTTCCATTTTCTCAAAATCTCTTATCAACTTTCCCAAAGACATTATCATCTTGAGTCTCTCCTTTACACTAAGGGCATTAGTCACCATTTTGGCTTTCCCTGGATGATAAAGAATCTCATAATCGTGAAAATGCACTAGAGCACTTATGGCGCATATTGAGCTCTTCCTGCGTGAAAATGCACTAGAGCACTTATGGCTTGTGTAAATCTCCCACTTCTCTCCATACAAGTAGTGCCTCCAATATTTAGGGCAAAACTATTGCCACGAGCCCAAGCTCATGGGTGGGGATATCGAATTTTATATTCCCTTAGATGTCTTGACGCGTACGCGATTACCTTGCTATGCTATATAAGAAGCACCTTAATTCCTTATGCGAAGCGTCACTACAGATCACAAAATCTTCTTTTCCATCCGGCAATGCCATCATAGGGGTCGTCACTAATCTTTGCTTCAGTTCTTAAAGGCTGTTCTCGCATTTCTCTGTCCATTCGAACTTCTCAGTCTTATAAGTAAGCCGCGTTAAAGGGGCTACTATCTTTACAAACTTGAACGAACCTCCGGTAGTGACCAACCAATCCTACCTCTGGTAGTTTCCCTAACCATGGTCATTAATTCCTGAATGGTCCTTTATTCATTCTTGTTAGGATCCTCCACGAGATCCTTTTCAGCAACAATCCCATCTAGGACAACATCCTCAACCACTACATCCTCAATATGAACATCATCCGGTCCTGCGTTAGGACGCTCTATCGGATCCACAATCCGATCTCCAATTAGTAATAAAACATCATCGCGCTGTTGCTCCTCAACCTCAGGGTTCGGAGTCCCGCTACCATCTACGATAACGAACTATGCTTCTATCACGATATTTATAAGGGTTCCCATAAGGGTTTTAACTGTCAGTACTACATTAGGTAGCCCGACTATGAACTTGGCAAGAGTTCTTATTATCTTAATGAACATATTATCTTAACGTCACATCATCTCTGAGGTTTATAACGCTTAGCTCTGATACCACTTCTGTAACACCCCCAGATCCGGGGTCAGGGATCCGGGTCATCACGGTCTTTCTTTCCACAATATCACTTCACTTAATTAACAATAAATAACCTCATGCTGTGACCCCACACTAACACACACCACAACCCGTTATAGTCTCGGAGATGAAATTGAAATAAGTACAAGTCTTTGAATCCACAATTTAAAAGTTATTACAACCCAAAAATGATTACTTGATAAGTTTACAATTAATTGCCATTATCTGCCACAAGTTATAATTATACAAAATTGATTCCCAAAAGTAGAAGGTCTGATCTACAAATAGATTTACCTCTGCAGCTATAGCAGCTATGATCTCAACGGGAAGGCGTGGGGCGCTTCCCACGCTCTTGCACTGGGTCTGCTTGAGTCTGGCCATCTTGCCTAACTGTTGTTTTGTGATGAAGAAATAAAGCAAGAGTGAGCATTACAGCTCACAAGATAATATATAGTGTAAACAATAATGCAAGTATCTAAATGGATAACTTACTAAAATCCTTTATCAAGTGTAAGATAATTACTTACTAGATATAAGCAAAAATAAGGGATGAAGTTACCAAATACTTCACTATACTTATATCATTTATAAGGCTACTTGAACTACCACTGTTCAAAGTATTATAGGTTTAAAAAGGGTCATCCCATAGATGAGACCACAAGTTAAGACTTGAATAGATTCAATCTTTGAAATATTATTGAATGAAATAAAGTTACGAGATACTTTATTTAGTCCCGATATATATATCCACATATATATCTCTTAAACATTTCCTGGAACCTCTGTTATGCGAAGTATGAACAGAGTTTGTAACATCCAATGAATTTTGGAAAGGAAAAGAATTTTGGCATAAACCCGATATCTTGCTGATCAGGCAAAGATACCAATAAGTAACCTTTTCTACTAGTAGATGGATGAATCCCCCACCGGTCATCACCCTGGCCACATAAGGACCTTGTGCTGGACCGCCACCCGGCCTCTTACGCGTTGATGGACTGCCACCCAGCCACTTACACTTTGATAGACCGTACCCGGCCTGTCGCTTATGCCGACTCAATTAGAGGGACTTACTTCCCGAATGTTGGGCAAGTAATCAAATTGTTTTCTCAAAACAGCAACCACGTTGCGAATGTAAAATACACCACAGAGCCGGATCCCCCAGGTTTTGAGCGAGTATTTAAATCCCCTTCGAAAGGAGGATCTTAAATATAAAAGAATGAGTTTTGCGATCCGCCCTAACTTTTAGAAATCATTTTGAAGACTCGAAAACATTTTTAAGAATGTTTGGAGTACTGCTGATTTATTAAAATAAATCAGTCCCGATATACTAGAAATATCTGAATATTATTATTTAAATAATATTCTCATAAAGATAATCCTTATAAAAATAATCGAAGTAGAAGTTTTAAAACTCATACTTGAAATGAATATTAAATAACCAAAGATATACTTATACGAAAGTACTATCTTTATTTGAATAATCGAAAATAAGTTTAATTATCGAAATATTATTCTTTAATAAAATAAAGAATATTATTAAATAATAAGCGGAGTCATAATACCTCGAATGAATATTATAAATAATATTCATTAAATAAAATAAACGGAGTCATACATCCCCAAATGAATATTCAAATAATATTCATTAAATAAAATAAAGTTATCGAATAAACCTTATTCGATCAATAGTTTTGAAAACTATATCCATATATATATAAATACATATATATAATATACTCGGGAACATCGACTCTCGGTTTAGAAATATGTTCACCTTTGGGTCCCCTATACTAAGGGTATACACCAGTACTGCTTATCTCTAGCATAGGTATTATGCAACTAATAAGCATTTGAACCAACAGATATATAAATCAAGAATACGAAACAGGCATGCATATATACCATATCACATACTCCAATATATCGCAAAAATTTGCTAATAACAAATATGCATTTATCACAAGATCATGCATATACACATATACATCACAACAACAGTTTATACGGGTAGAAAACTTGCCTGAGCGACCGGGGGTTATAAATGGCTTGGGACGAGTCAGGTAACCTATAAACAACATATAAGTTGGAATTAAACCAAAGTCACTTGTAAATCTATACTTTAACCAAATTAGACTATAACGCTCGCTTTGCGCTTACTGATTCTCTTAAGTCGCTCGAGTACCCTCGGCTCCACCATTTTTAATAAATTAACCATTAAGGTTTTTAAGGCGATTCTTTCGCGAGTACCTTACCAAATGTCTAATCCACTTTACATAAATGTTTCATACCCCAATTAGTCATTTAAGGTCCTTAACCAAGGTTTCAAAGCAAGGAGAGGGGTAATGGTTCGGTCGCGAAACGCCGTTACTTAAAACGGTCGTTTCTCCTAAACCGTACATCGGATTCAAACGAACCACATATCAAAACGAAGCTCGTAACATGAACTATCTAATCATGGCAATGGTCAAAACCTAACAGGGAGTTCTCGGGTCGTGATGTTAAGAGCAAAAACAGTCTAAAGTAAATCGGACATGACGACGGCTATGTTTACGCGATTTCCCAAATTTTTACCATTCCAAGTCATATCAATCCAACTAACAATCAACAACAACTCAAGATACACATAAATGCTACTGATTTCAGTCATAATAAGCTCAAGGATCTCAATCCAATCATATATTATAACATCTCCAAATTCAACTAAACTACTTAACAATTAAGCTCGAATCATGCTTATCATTCAAATTACTACTCATCCATCCAAACCATCTCCAAACTTCAACATTCAAACTTATTACTAAAGGGTGTGAAGATTTATACCTTTCTTGGACGGTGGAAAGTTACTAGGAAGCCTTATGGAGCCTCCTACAAGCTTGATCTTTCCAAAGAAATCAAGAACACAAAGTTAGGCTTTAAAGTTTCTAAAAGTCCGATTGAAAGAACTGTACAAATAAGGGTCTTACCTTGCTTATTTGGACGGGACTTGTGAACAAGAGTTGTAGGCCATCTCAATACCTTTCCAACGAGCTATAGAAGACAACATTTGAGTGAGTATTGAAGGAGATATGGCAGTTTGAAGTTGATGTGTTTATTTTGGCCGAGAGCTTGATGAAGAAAAGGGAAGAGCTTTTGTGTTTTTTGTGATTTGTTTTGATTTGTCTTAGTTGGTTGACTTTTGTTTTGTTTTAATCATTTTTAACCATGAAAAATTGTGTGGTTATAAATCAACCACACTTCTTTCCCTTATGTCATGCTTTGGTCATCATGTGATGTCACCCTCCACACTTGTCCTCTTCTTGTTGGTTTGATGACATCATCATCCCTAACCTCCTTGATTAACTCTTAATTGCTTGCCTAATGACCGCTGATCTGTTATACGGTTCGCTTAACTTTCGTTTTCGTTTATCGTTTGAGGGATCATACCCGGGATCTTATTACTTAGGTTTCTTTAACCTTTCTCAATACATTATATTCCTTTCATGATCCTCTCTTTTAATCCTTGAATTTAAATCCTTTTTATTCTGTTACCTTATACTCAATTCTTTCTGTATCTGGTAGATTTTCGGGAAAAAATCAAAGTGTTCGAATTTGAATTCTGACGATCTTTACATACACTTATTTATCATATAGAGTACTAATAATATCCTAGAAGATCAATAAAAGAGCCCCTACATAGTGTGGCATGAAAAGTTTTCTTATTCAGCATAATCAGCAAAACACTATTCATAAGGGTTTCAAAAATTCCAAAAATTGGGGTTATTACACACATCCTCCATTTTCTATTGGCCTTCTTTACCATTACAGGGTTTGCTAACCATTCTGGAAATTGTATCTCCTCAATGAATCCAGCCTCTAAGAGCTTCTCTACTTCCTGTTTTATAGCTTCGTGCCTCTCTGGGGCAAAACTTCTTTTCTTTTGCTTCACTATCTTCCGACTCGGATCCACATTCAGCTTTTGAGTAATTAGTTATGGGTCTATGCCTGGCATATCAGCTGCCGACCATGCAAACACATCACTATTTTCCTGCAAAAATTTCACTAACTTCCCTCTAAGGGGCTCCTCAAGTGTGGCTCCAACAAAAGTTACTTTCTCAGAATCCTCAGGAGCTAAAGGAATCGAAACCAAGTCTTCAGCTGGCTTACCTGTTTTCTCATCATTCTCTTGAATATCCAGATCTTCAATAGGCAGAACTTTCCCCCTACTCCATCTGCCCTCAGTGAGGCCACATAGCAACTTCTAGCCATTTTTTGATCTCCTCTTTCTTCTCCAATCCCATTCCGGGTGAGAAACTTCATAACTGAATGGTAAGAAGAAGGGACTGCCTTGAAGGCATGCATCCCTGTTCTTCCCATGATAGCGTTATAAGTTGAACTAGCCTTCACCACCACAAAGTCTAACATCTGTGTTGCTTGCCTTGGTTCCTGTCCTATGGTTGTTGGTAACTTGATTATCCCTTCCACGGGACACTCCACTCCTACAAATCCATATATCGGCATGTCAATTGGGAGTCATTATATCCCATCCTTAAAAAGGTGTCATGGAGCAAGATATCTACTAAAGCACCATTATCCATAAGGACCCTCTTAACCGGGATGTTTCCTATTATAGGTGTTATGACCAACGGGTCGTCATGAGGACATTTCACACCCTCTAGGTCAGAATCATCAAAAGCCATTGTTACTCCTGTCCTGGCCCTCTTCGGGGCTTCTCCAACAATATGCACAACCTCCCTGGCATATGCTTTCCTGGAGTTCTTGGTTAATCCAGCAGCAGTCGGTCCTCCAAAATTCGTGTTTATCACAGGTCCCCGGGGTCGTGGTCCTCCAGAGATTATATTTATCACCCATCCCCTAGGTTGGGGATTCCGCCCCTGATCGTCTTGGTCCCTCCTACGATCTTCAAAGTTCTTTCTCCCATTGTTATCCCTATCTCTTCCTTCCCCAGTGTACTTGTTCAATCCTCCTTTCCGAATGAGGAACTCTATTTCATCTTTTAGTTGCCTACACTCATCGGTGTCATGACCAACATCTTTGTGAAATCTACAATATTTGCTCTTGTCTAGCTTGGCTGGATCTGCCTTCAAGGGTTTAGGCCAACGAATATCTTGGTCTTTCTCGATTTCCATCAAGATCTGGCTTCTAGGAGCATTCAACTTAGCATATTCAGCGAATTTTTGTCCAGGTCCTCCCTTCTTAGGGGTTGAATCAGGGTTTTGCTCAGTTCTAGGATACTTGTCTTTAGTGATATACTTCAGATCAGTTTTCCGCTTCTTGCCTCCAGCAGGCTCGTTGCTCACTATAGTCTTCATCATGCTCTTTTCCACCTTGATGTACTTCCCGGCCCTATCTTGGAGCTGCAACATGCTCTCAGGGGGGCGTTTGGCCAAGGACATCTTGAAGAACTCATCCCTAGTTCCTTGTTGTAGTGCTATCATGGCTACCTTGTCATCAAGGTCCGGGACTTTTAAAGCTTCCTTCGTGAAACGATTCAGGTAGTCTCTCAAGGATTTCTTCGCTCCCTGCACAATGCTCATGAGGGATGCTGAACTTTTCTCATGCACTCTCCCACTGATGAACTGCTTAATAAAAGCCTGACTTAATTCTCTGAAGGATCCAATAGAGTTCGGGGGTAAACGACTATACCACCTTTGAGCCATACCCGACAGGGTTTGAGAAAAGGCCCGACAATTAATATCGTCATTCACAGGCTGTAGCAACAGTGTATTGGAGAATGTCCTGACATGATTGGTGGGATCTCCAGTGCCATCATAAGCTTTAATAGTGGGCATCTTGAACTTCCTTGACATATGGGTATTCATTATTTCTTCAGTGAAGGGCGGAGTAGGATCGTCAGTATCTCCAAGGGGAAGAAGATTACTTGGATCAGCCCTTGGGACAACATCCCTTCTCTGTGTTGGACCATCCAGGTCTATGATAGGGGGAGGATTCCTTCCCCTTGGAGGTAGTGGGGGTCTGGTGTTCTGGTGCGCCTCCAAGTCGCGCTTCAGCCTTTGAATCTCAGCTTCATGAGCCCTGATCCTTTCATGCACTTCTTGGGAATTCGTCCCTTGGGTGCTCCTAGGGCGTTGACGACCATCAGCCATCGGCTCTTTTCCAGCACACCTCCTTCTTGGGGCCACTTCATCATCTGAAGACTCAAAGTCTCTCTCAGTGTAAGGACTAGAAAATTCCTAATCCTCAGGGATAGGAGCCAAGCCTTGTATATAGGGGGGTGACCGCCCTCGTGCTTCACTCCGCCCAGCATGTCCACTTCCTCCAACCTCAGGGTAAAGGGGCATCCTATATGGAGGGGTTAGTAGTCACAATAGTTGAATACTCATACCCAATGGGTCAAGAATTTACAGGTCCATGTAGTTGTTGAACTTGGGGATTCGTACCTTGAGTAGCCAAGCGAATCATCCCTTGTGGCTGAGGTTCAGTTGCCCCTATCTGGGCTTCTCCTTGTGTGGTTGCATAAGTTGAATGAGGAGGTACCTCCACAGTTGACGAAATCACTTGGGTTGTCCCCGTTGGTGCTCCTCCTTCAAGGGTTCTAATTGTTCTCCGTGTTCTTGCCATGGTTGTTGTTGTGCTTTCCTACAAACGGTGCCAAATGTTTTGGATTAAAAACTAGGGTATATGATTATTGTATTTATTACTAAGGAACGTGAGCTTCGAGGCTCGATTTGACTGCTTTTGTGCTTCGTGACTCAATCTGCCTTAACAAGATGCCTACGTACCTTGCTGATTGCCAAGGATCAAGTCAAAAAATATAGTTCTGATTTGTGGGGTGAGGCCTCTTATATAGATGTTGGGAGTCCCTGGATTGGACTTGGTGTAGAAGACTTTACATAAATGTTTCATACCCCAATTAGTCATTTAAGGTCCTTAACCAAGGTTTCAAAGCAAGGAGAGGGGTAATGGTTCGGTCGCGAAACGCCGTTACTTAAAACGGTCGTTTCTCCTAAACCGTACATCGGATTCAAACGAACCACATATCAAAACGAAGCTCGTAACATGAACTATCTAATCATGGCAATGGTCAAAACCTAACAGGGAGTTCTCGGGTCGTGATGTTAAGAGCAAAAACAGTCTAAAGTAAATCGGACATGACGACGGCTATGTTTACGCGATTTCCCAAATTTTTACCATTCCAAGTCATATCAATCCAACTAACAATCAACAACAACTCAAGATACACATAAATGCTACTGATTTCAGTCATAATAAGCTCAAGGATCTCAATCCAATCATATATTATAACATCTCCAAATTCAACTAAACTACTTAACAATTAAGCTCGAATCATGCTTATCATTCAAATTACTACTCATCCATCCAAACCATCTCCAAACTTCAACATTCAAACTTATTACTAAAGGGTGTGAAGATTTATACCTTTCTTGGACGGTGGAAAGTTACTAGGAAGCCTTATGGAGCCTCCTACAAGCTTGATCTTTCCAAAGAAATCAAGAACACAAAGTTAGGCTTTAAAGTTTCTAAAAGTCCGATTGAAAGAACTGTACAAATGAGGGTCTTACCATGCTTATTTGGACGAGACTTGTGAACAAGAGTTGTAGGCCATCTCAATACCTTTCCAACGAGCTATAGAAGACAACATTTGAGTGAGTATTGAAGGAGATATGGCAGTTTGAAGTTGATGTGTTTATTTTGGCCGAGAGCTTGATGAAGAAAAGGGAAGAGCTTTTGTGTTTTTTGTGATTTATTTTGATTTGCCTTAGTTGGTTGACTTTTGTTTTGTTTTAATCATTTTTAACCATGAAAAATTGTGTGGTTATAAATCAACCACACTTCTTTCCCTTATGTCATGCTTTGGTCATCATGTGATGTCACCCTCCACACTTGTCCTCTTCTTGTTGGTTTGATGACATCATCATCCCTAACCTCCTTGATTAACTCTTAATTGCTTGCCTAATGACCGCTGATCTGTTATACGGTTCGCTTAACTTTCGTTTTCGTTTATCGTTTGAGGGATCATACCCGGGATCTTATTACTTAGGTTTCTTTAACCTTTCTCAATACATTATATTCCTTTCATGATCCTCTCTTTTAATCCTTGAATTTAAATCCTTTTTATTCTGTTACCTTATACTCAATTCTTTCTGTATCTGGTAGATTTTCGGGAAAAAATCAAAGTGTTCGAATTTGAATTCTGACGATCTTTACATACACTTATTTATCATATAGAGTACTAATAATATCCTAGAAGATCAATAAAAGAGCCCCTACATAGTGTGGCATGAAAAGTTTTCTTATTCAGCATAATCAGCAAAACACTATTCATAAGGGTTTCAAAAATTCCAAAAATTGGGGTTATTACACACATCCTCCATTTTCTATTGGCCTTCTTTACCATTACAGGGTTTGCTAACCATTCTGGAAATTGTATCTCCTCAATGAATCCAGCCTCTAAGAGCTTCTCTACTTCCTGTTTTATAGCTTCGTGCCTCTCTGGGGCAAAACTTCTTTTCTTTTGCTTCACTATCTTCCGACTCGGATCCACATTCAGCTTTTGAGTAATTAGTTATGGGTCTATGCCTGGCATATCAGCTGCCGACCATGCAAACACATCACTATTTTCCTGCAAAAATTTCACTAACTTCCCTCTAAGGGGCTCCTCAAGTGTGGCTCCAACAAAAGTTACTTTCTCAGAATCCTCAGGAGCTAAAGGAATCGAAACCAAGTCTTCAGCTGGCTTACCTGTTTTCTCATCATTCTCTTGAATATCCAGATCTTCAATAGGCAGAACTTTCCCCCTACTCCATCTGCCCTCAGTGAGGCCACATAGCAACTTCTAGCCATTTTTTGATCTCCTCTTTCTTCTCCAATCCCATTCCGGGTGAGAAACTTCATAACTGAATGGTAAGAAGAAGGGACTGCCTTGAAGGCATGTATCCCTGTTCTTCCCATGATAGCGTTATAAGTTGAACTAGCCTTCACCACCACAAAGTCTAACATCTGTGTTGCTTGCCTTGGTTCCTGTCCTATGGTTGTTGGTAACTTGATTATCCCTTCCACGGGACACTCCACTCCTACAAATCCATATATCGGCATGTCAATTGGGAGTCATTATATCCCATCCTTAAAAAGGTGTCATGGAGCAAGATATCTACTAAAGCACCATTATCCATAAGGACCCTCTTAACCGGGATGTTTCCTATTATAGGTGTTATGACCAACGGGTCGTCATGAGGACATTTCACACCCTCTAGGTCAGAATCATCAAAAGCCATTGTTACTCCTGTCCTGGCCCTCTTCGGGGCTTCTCCAACAATATGCACAACCTCCCTGGCATATGCTTTCCTGGAGTTCTTGGTTAATCCAGCAGCAGTCGGTCCTCCAAAATTCGTGTTTATCACAGGTCCCCGGGGTCGTGGTCCTCCAGAGATTATATTTATCACCCATCCCCTAGGTTGGGGATTCCGCCCCTGATCGTCTTGGTCCCTCCTACGATCTTCAAAGTTCTTTCTCCCATTGTTATCCCTATCTCTTCCTTCCCCAGTGTACTTGTTCAATCCTCCTTTCCGAATGAGGAACTCTATTTCATCTTTTAGTTGCCTACACTCATCGGTGTCATGACCAACATCTTTGTGAAATCTACAATATTTGCTCTTGTCTAGCTTGGCTGGATCTGCCTTCAAGGGTTTAGGCCAACGAATATCTTGGTCTTTCTCGATTTCCATCAAGATCTGGCTTCTAGGAGCATTCAACTTAGCATATTCAGCGAATTTTTGTCCAGGTCCTCCCTTCTTAGGGGTTGAATCAGGGTTTTGCTCAGTTCTAGGATACTTGTCTTTAGTGATATACTTCAGATCAGTTTTCCGCTTCTTGCCTCCAGCAGGCTCGTTGCTCACTATAGTCTTCATCATGCTCTTTTCCACCTTGATGTACTTCCCGGCCCTATCTTGGAGCTGCAACATGCTCTCAGGGGGGCGTTTGGCCAAGGACATCTTGAAGAACTCATCCCTAGTTCCTTGTTGTAGTGCTATCATGGCTACCTTGTCATCAAGGTCCGGGACTTTTAAAGCTTCCTTCGTGAAACGATTCAGGTAGTCTCTCAAGGATTTCTTCGCTCCCTGCACAATGCTCATGAGGGATGCTGAACTTTTCTCATGCACTCTCCCACTGATGAACTGCTTAATAAAAGCCTGACTTAATTCTCTGAAGGATCCAATAGAGTTCGGGGGTAAACGACTATACCACCTTTGAGCCATACCCGACAGGGTTTGAGAAAAGGCCCGACAATTAATATCATCATTCACAGGCTGTAGCAACAGTGTATTGGAGAATGTCCTGACATGATTGGTGGGATCTCCAGTGCCATCATAAGCTTTAATAGTGGGCATCTTGAACTTCCTTGACATATGGGTATTCATTATTTCTTCAGTGAAGGGCGGAGTAGGATCGTCAGTATCTCCAAGGGGAAGAAGATTACTTGGATCAGCCCTTGGGACAACATCCCTTCTCTGTGTTGGACCATCCAGGTCTATGATAGGGGGAGGATTCCTTCCCCTTGGAGGTAGTGGGGGTCTGGTGTTCTGGTGCGCCTCCAAGTCGCGCTTCAGCCTTTGAATCTCAGCTTCATGAGCCCTGATCCTTTCATGCACTTCTTGGGAATTCGTCCCTTGGGTGCTCCTAGGGCGTTGACGACCATCAGCCATCGGCTCTTTTCCAGCACACCTCCTTCTTGGGGCCACTTCATCATCTGAAGACTCAAAGTCTCTCTCAGTGTAAGGACTAGAAAATTCCTAATCCTCAGGGATAGGAGCCAAGCCTTGTATATAGGGGGGTGACCGCCCTCGTGCTTCACTCCGCCCAGCATGTCCACTTCCTCCAACCTCAGGGTAAAGGGGCATCCTATATGGAGGGGTTAGTAGTCACAATAGTTGAATACTCATACCCAATGGGTCAAGAATTTACAGGTCCATGTAGTTGTTGAACTTGGGGATTCGTACCTTGAGTAGCCAAGGGAATCATCCCTTGTGGCTGAGGTTCAGTTGCCCCTATCTGGGCTTCTCCTTGTGTGGTTGCATAAGTTGAATGAGGAGGTACCTCCACAGTTGACGAAATCACTTGGGTTGTCCCCGTTGGTGCTCCTCCTTCAAGGGTTCTAATTGTTCTCCGTGTTCTTGCCATGGTTGTTGTTGTGCTTTCCCACAAACGGTGCCAAATGTTTTGGATTAAAAACTAGGGTATATGATTATTGTATTTATTACTAAGGAACGTGAGCTTCGAGGCTCGATTTGACTGCTCTTGTGCTTCGTGACTCAATCTGCCTTAACAAGATGCCTACGTACCTTGCTGATTGCCAAGGATCAAGTCAAAAAATATAGTTCTGATTTGTGGGGTGAGGCCTCTTATATAGATGTTGGGAGTCCCTGGATTGGACTTGGTGTAGAAGACTTGGTGGTCAAGTCTCAGAATTAGAATGGACTTTGGAGTCCTAGGAAGTAGGAAGATGATTCCTTATCCTATGAGGTTCCTTGGAGGCCAATCTACAAGGATTTATATCCCCACCAGGACTCATCTTAATAGTTGTTTTTCTCCCTTATTAATTAATTACGAAATGAATTGATATTTAGGGTTTTGGGCCTTCTTTGTTCCATCAGGCCTGATCTGGTTCATCAGGCCTGATCAATGTGTTAACCTTTTTGGTTTGAATGGCATACATCTTCTAATTGGGCCTTATAGCCCAAATCAAGTGTAATTAATGCAATATTAACTACGTAATCAGGATTTATTTATTCCCTATCATCTCTTAATCAATTCCATTATTCCCACGATTCCCATAATCAATCCCACTTATATTCCTCATCAAATTCACACCCCTCCACCTATAAATACATACACTTGCATACATCTTCTCCACCAATTCATAAACTCTCAACACATATTCTCTATAAACACTTAAGTTTTTAGTCTCTCTTTTTCAATCTTGATGGCACCCAAAAGGCAAAGAACTCAAGTTGGAAGCAGCACCACCGATTCATCTTCTAGTGGTGGTGTGAGGCCCAGGTTCTCTACTCTTAAGGCTGAGGAGGAGTATACGAGGCTTTTCTCAAAGCCTATTTCTAAGAAGAAAGGATTTCTACCATCTGGGAGGGATGGTAAGTTGTTGGAGATGATTCTCGAGATGGGCTGGGTACCTTTTTATGAGGCTCCCGCTGCTGTGCCCATAAGTGTTGTGTGGGAGTTTTATGCCAATGCTAAAGCGGAGAAGAATGGCTTTACGGTGGTAAGGGGGATGACTGTCGTGTATAGTGCTGATGTTATAAGAAGGGTGATTGAGCAGCCCGCGAGGAAACCCGGACAGGACACTTGGAACGATAAGACTCTGGAAGACTTTAACTTGGATTTAATCGTTACTACTCTCTGTGTGCTTGAGCTCCATTGGAAGTTCAAGAGGGGCACTACTGATTGCTCCACGTTCCCTGCCTCATGCATGAACAGGTTTGCACGAGCTTGGAACTCATTTATTTGCGCTAACATCATGCCATTTTCGCATGTGCATGAGATTACTGTGGAGCGTGCTCGTCTGCTTTGGGGTATTCTGCAGGGTGATTACATTGATTTGGGGATGGTGATCTATCAGGGGATCTTGAGATTTTTGAGGGGAGGTACTACAGGTGCTATTTCTTATGCGTCCATTGTGACGGAGTTGTGCATGGCAGTTGGTGTTCATTGGCCCGTACATGAGCAGCTTCAGATTCCAAGTGCTCCTATTGACAGTTCTACGCTGCACAAGATGCAAGAGTGGGGAGGAGGAAAGCCCGATCCTAAGGGGCTTGGTTACACATTTGATCATCTTCCAGGTGGTATACCCGGCGATCAGATGTATGCTGGTGGTACGCAGCAGGCAAGTCGAGCAGCTTAGAGAGCTCAGTATGGAGAGGAGGCCGGTCCATCGCAGCAGCAGCAGGAGTAGATATAGGAGCTGGTTTGAGTTTGATGCAGTATAGGTGTTTTGAGAGGAGGATGGATGCGATGCACGACATCGATAGTCGGTTTGCACGTATTCTCACCCAAGCACTTGGGACTGCATTTAGAGCCACCGGAGTTGACATTCAGTGGCCAGTTTTTGGTGAGGATTCCGTGTATCCACCTCCGGACACACTTGACACTCCACTCGTTGAGGGTGATGATTCTGATTCTGAGTAGGTATGCCTGATTCCTTACTATTACCTTCACTGAGGATAGTGAATATTTTAAGTTTGGGGGTAGTAGTTGAATGAATATGTTTGTGTGAGTCTCATATAGTTTGCATATTCATGATAGTTTTATTTCATATAGTTGCATATATTTTGTCATGTAGTTTTTTTTCTTTTTGGTAGTTTTTATGATAGTTTGTTCATGTAGTTTCATGCATTTGGATTATATCATGATTTCCTTAGATAATTTTTCTGATTAATTGGTCATATTGATGCTAGTGTAGTGATGTCGTATTTAGTAATGTTGAGTCTTATTGGATTGATTTGCATGTTAGAGACATTTATATTTCTCTAAGTCTTATAGGTTGCTACATTGCTAGATCATAGTCATGATTTGTTGGTTTTTAGAGGTTTAATCGCTTGTTTATATTTAGAATTTAGGGTATTCTCTTAATAATAAAAGACATGGATATTTAGAAATTGGAGAATTGGATTCATTGCTAGTTGTGTGGCTAGGTGTCAAATGGCTAGTAGCCGGCTCATATTTTTATGAGTAGTCTAGGGTTGAATGAGATGGAGTGAAACACAATCATTCAGAAATTGAAAAAAAAAGAAAAAAAAAGAAAAAAAAAATAAGTGTTATGTATAATTGATCACGAGTGGGCTCTTTAGTACTCGAGTTATTAAGTTCTTAGGGGACTTTGTGCCTAGTGACCTAAGGCTTGTATAGTCTGGGATCCACTAACATAACGCTCGCTACATGGGTAATATTGTATAAGTGTCCGTTTAGGAAATCTTAATATAAGTAACTTATGACTTAAAATGAATAAGGGACTTATAAGTGATAATTAAATAGATACTTATAACTTAAATAAGTGTTTGGTTAAATGTCAGAATATTTTTTACTTAACTGAGCTAAAATAAATAAATTATAAATATAATTATCTTAATTCATAAATTTTAAATTAGAAAGACATATAAAAACATAAATTTTAAAACAAAAAATAATAAAAAACGAAAAATCAAAATAAATTGAGAAAAAGTACGTCGTTGCTAAAATTCAACTTATCAACTTATAAGTTGTAAATTCGACTTATAAGCTGAGTCGACAAACACTCGTCAATAAGTACTTACGGGCTTATAAGCTAATAAGTAACTTATTCCCGGCAGCCAAACATGCCCTAAGTCTTTTGTGGACCTCACTCATTGCACGATCGAATAAGCATATATGTTTTGTTTTGTATGAATAAAAACATAAATCCATGATTAACTCCGATAAAAGAATTGAAGTATTATAAGTTATTTTGATTTTAGCTATTATCCTGTTTATAAACTTGCGATTGTCTTGATAAGTAGTGAGTTATGATTGTCGATCTAGTTGCTATAGTATATCTATAAGCATTTGCACACACGCACGTCTCTGGTGTGTAGATTGATTTGTGAGATTTGAGAGATCTTTATGCGAATAATTTCATTTGCTGAGGTGTTGCTAGTTTATTGGTTTAGTTATTCTTTGAGGATCGTTGCATTCATATTAGTTGCATTCATGCATTTTTATTTCTTGTTCTTTAAGTCTGTTTATGCTTGAGGACAAGCATTGATTCAAGTTTGGGGATGTGTTAAGTGGTATTTATGACATTTATTTATGCTCTAATAAGCTTTGAGTTGGTGTATTTGTACTCAAGTTGTTTGTGTTTTAACGTGTTTTCAAGTGTTTTTGTATTTCAGGCTTTACTTCGTGAATCAGGTGAATTAGCAATGTTTTGATGCTAATATGGTGTTTAGGATGTGTTGAAATAAAAGCTTGAAAGATTGGCTCGAAGCTGCAAGGAATAAAGAAGAAGAAAAAATAAAGTTTTGGCAAAAGGTAGGCACGCCCACACCGGTGTTGCGCGCGGCCGCGCCGGGGGAACAGAAAGTCAGCGCGCCCGCGCTGGTGAAGCGCGCGGCCGTGTTGGGTCGGGATAAAAGAAATCCTGATTCTTTTATAATTCGAATTCTGGACTCCTGGGATGCATGGACTTCTATATAAACATAACTTAGGTCGTTTTTCAATAGAGATATTCAGAGATTCAGAGTTTTCAAGACATCAAGGAAGGAGAAGACGGCAAGAGACCTTTTGGCATAATTCAACAAAGGGAAGATGAACTAGTTTATTCTTGTGAATCTTTGTTTTGAGTTGTAATTTGGATGCTTGTTTCTTGTTTTGTTGAACCTATATTCTTGTGTGTACTTGGTTTTATTTATTCGTATAAAGACTATGTTTGCTATATCATGTTTTCATTGGAACCCACGTTGGCGATGAGTTCGATTATGGGCTAATCGTTATCGTGGGGTTCTAGCGGATTTATTTATGAATTTATTTAGTTAAATTGTTTGATGCCTTAGTATATGGTGATTGTATGATATCCTAGTATTGGTTCTGCTTATTCGTCTTGTGAACGTCGCGAACTTATAAGATAGTGTGTTAATCCTTAATGAAGCGAAAGTGAATTTAAGGATTTAAAACTTGCCATGATAACATAGGTTCATGTATTGTTATGCATGATTCGTAGGTAATTTTAACCATCTTACTTTCCCTATGTAATCAAGATAGATAACTTGTGCTTAAACGGTTATATTGTCAAATTCTATAGACATATAGGGTCTCAATATAATTGGTGCCTATTCAGCTTCTATCTCTTTTGTGGATGTGTGGTAGAATGGTACTCGTGCAACGAAAGTTGGCGTTTATCAGTTTCGTGTTGTCTAATTAGTGTCATCACCAGTGCATGCTATGGTTGAGAATAATAAGGCTATTGAATGAAGTATTTAATAAAGTTAGGATCCCATGTTTGTCATATATATTAACTCAGTCTATCTTATTCTCGTAGTTATAATAGTTAGCGTAATTCTTAGTTATAAACATTCTCAATTTTTTATCGTCTTAGCATTGAATAATAACCATACATTGTTGCTTAGGTGCGTAATTTAGATAGTTAACCAATACAGTCTTTGTGGGATCGAATTTGATTTATATCTTATACTACTTGCGAACTCGTATACTTACAAGTAATATTAGCGCGTGTTTAGCGACTAACATATGGATATGAATATATGAAGTAACAATTATACAAAATGAGAACATTACAATGTTTTTATAATGAATGTGAAATATAACTAACTCTAACAAACTTGGTCAGACTTGGTCAACTTTTTTATATTGGTGACTTTAGAATCACTACAAGTATATATAACAGCCCCCCTCAAGTTAGAAGGTGGAAACAGATCACAGACGTTCAACTTGGAACTGAGAGTATGCAAAGTAGTAGCTCCAACAACTTCGGTAAAGATGTCAGATGGTTGAGTGATAGTGGAGACATGAACTGGAACAAGCAAGCCTTTGTCAAAGGTCTCACGCACCAGGTGACAATCTATCTCAGTGTGCTTGGTGCATTCATGATAGACGGAATTAGAAGCAATGTAGATAGAAGACTTGGAATCACAGTGAAATGGAATAGGTAAAGCATAGCAACCAGGAAGTCTTTGAGCACAACAACCGGCCAGATAATCTCATAACAAGTATCATCCATAGCTCGATATTCAGTTTCAGCTGAAGAGCGAGACACAATAATTTGTTTCTTGCACTTCCATGAAACCAGAGAATTGCCAAGCATTATGCAATAACCAGTCAAAGAGTGTCTACTATTGGGATCACCTCCAGTCTGAATCACAATAGGTAACAAGATTCAAGGTAGAATCAGCAGACAACAATAATCCCCAACCAAGAGATTGTTTAAGATACCTTAGAACTTTAAAAATAGCCAACATATGATCAATCCTGGGAGAATTCATAAACTGAGATAAAATATGCACAACATATGCCAAGTGGGTACGGGTAATGGTCAGATAAATCAAACGACCAACCAATTTTCTATATGTGGAAGCATCTGCAAGAGATAACAAATAAGAGGTACTTGCAAGTAAATGATGATTCTGCTCAATGAGTACAACAGATGGTCTAGCTGCAGTAAGCCCAGTATCATGGAGCAGATCTAACATATATTTACGCTGATTGAGATAAAACCCTTGAGAAGAAGGAGCAACTTCAATCCCAAGAAAATACTTAACAGGGCCAAGATCTTTTATCTTGAACTGCGAATTGAGATAAAGTTTTATATCCCTGATTAGAGCTTCAGAAGAATCAGTGAATAAAATGTCATCTACATACACTAAAATGGCAACTAAGGCTCCAGAAGCACAAAAAGTAAAGAGGCTATTGTCCCTATGGGACTGATGAAACCCATACTTCTTGAAATCAGTTAAAAATTTAACAAACTAGCATCGAGGGGCCTGCTTGAGGCCATAGATAGATTTGTACAATTTGCAGACATAATCTTGAAAATTGACAGGACAGTGAGATGACAAGAAAAAGTATCCTGATGGTAAATGCATTTATATATACTCTCGAGCAGATCACCATTTAAAAATGCATTATGAACATCAAGTTGATAAACATTCCAGTTTCGAGAAGCAGCCACATTGAGCAATAATCGAACAGTAAACATTTTGGCTACTAGGGCAAAGATATCGTAGTAATCAATGCCAAAATATTGAGTGAAACCACGAGCTACCAAACGAGCCTTATAACGTTCCAAACCACCATCAATATTATATTTAATCTTGAATAACCATTTACAATCAACAATGTGATGATTTGGAGGTTTTAACACCAAATTCCAGGTGTAATTATCCTCCAAGGCTTGATTTCAGATTTCATAGCTTGAAACCTGAAAGAGATGTGTAAGTCCAATCATGTATGAGGGTTTAGGAATAACTTTTATGTAATCTGTTTTGATTTCATTGATATTAATAAAAGACTTGTTTTGTTTTTATTGCGGGCTTTATGTATTTTAAGTGTTTAAATAAGATATACCACAGTTTAGAGTAAAGCTTTTTATGGATTATGATGAGATCATAATAATGAGACCTAAAAGATGATAACCTTAAACTTAAATAGTTCCAGGTCGTAAGATTACTAATTGGTAATTAATAATCCACAAAGATCGGTACATACTATGCTTGCTTCATTATGAAGATTGACTGTTCTCATAGACATTTGTGTGGTGACACTAAAGCTAGTATGTAGGTGCTTATTATAGAATAATTTCACTGAACATGACTCACATAGCTGAACAACTGATGGAGTTCACTCACGTGTCAGCAGTTGTTCACATAGTGATAGTTGTACAAGTATCCTTAGACTTGAGGTCATCATAGTCATCTTGTGTACACTAAACTATGCTTTGGTTTAGTTCTTAGTCTCCAGGAACAATTATAAGGGCTCTACTGGGTATAGGAATTTGTACACGAAGATAGTGTATGATCAATAAAGGATCTACCCCTTCCAGTGAAGGAAGGGAATGTTCAATGCTGATCCACTTATGCTAGTTCAGGAATCTCTGGCCAGAGTGAATGAAATTAGAAAGGAGTTTCTAATTTACATTAATTAGAACAAAGCATAGTGAATGGGAAAGCATATGATTAAATAAGATAGGCTTGACACAAGTTCCATGCCTTGTATTTAATCGTGGCATTGCAGGGTAGAAGGAATTAATTGTACGGTAACTACTCACTGAATGGGTTCTTGGTATTCTAAGCAGTGAATTTGTATTATCCGGATAGTCGCGATATGCTGAGAAGTATCCCTCACGATGTAGAATAAATATGATTAATTAATCAATCATATTTAATGAATTAGAGAATTTATATAAATAATGATAAAATAGTTTTATCATTATTTATTTCTACTACCGGCTTAATATTGAACCTACAGGGTCACACCATAAAAGAGAATGATTTAATGGTGGAGCAATTAATTAATAATGGCTGGTAATTATTTATTTGTGAAATAAATAATTAATTAGAAAATTTAATAATTGATTATATGAGATTTAATTAATTATAAATTAATTAAGAAAAGTTCTTAATATTATTAATTAAGAATTTAATTTTGGAAATTAAATCAAGTGAGAGAATTATTTCTAAAGTGTTTAGAAAAAGGATTAATAATTAAAAGGTGTTTTAATTATTATTTAATAGGTTAATAAGAATAAAGGGTTAATAATAATAATATTTTATGGGAAAATTTTCAGCTGAAAATTTTGCCTATAAATATACTATTATAAACCCTTATTTTGCCTCAACCTAAAAAGTTAAGGAAACCCTAATTCTCCCACGCCTTCCTCCTCCATCACATTGATCTCTTGGTAGATACCGGTGGAGTGCTTCACACTTGAGGAGCAGCTGCTAGGGATCTCCGCTCGTCGTTCTTGGATCGCTTTCAAAGGTTAGAAACGATCCCTTATGATTTAATCACGATTTGTATGCCTTTATTTGGATTTTATATCAAGAAAATTGTTTTACCATGCTTCCGTGATGTATAAAATCTAACAATAGTATCAGAGCATAGGTTGTATGCATATAGATCTGTGGTAAAAATTTCAGAATTTTATGATATTGTATGCATTTATTATGATTATTGCAAGTTATATCAGAATTATTTTGAATGTAGATCTGGGTTCTATAAGTGTTGTAGATCGTCTGGGTATTTTTTTCATAATTTTCTGATGTGTGGATTAATTATTTTGATTTTTTGAAGTTGTTTTAATTAAAATTAGTAATTAAATATGTATATATAATCTGTTATGTATACATATATTGTTTGCTGCTATAATAAAAAAAGGAGGGTGTACTGATGTAATGGGGTTGGCACGTCGTTCAAGGAGGCGGCAGAGGCTGTTAATAAATTTTTTTTTTCCTGTCGGCTGCTGCAATCGTATACAGGAGCACGCGGGAAAGGGTGTCGCGCATTCCGGGAATGCGTTACACCCTGTGGCGCATTCACGGAATGTGTTACACCTTTTAATGGCTACGCAAGCCATGGGTGAATTTTCATACTTCATTACTTTCATAGATGATCGATCTAGATTCGGATATGTGTATTTGATGAAACACAAGTCTGAAGCCTTTGAAAAGTTCAAAGAATATAAACATGAAGTGGAGAAACAAACCAAACATAGTATTATAACTCTTCGATCAGATCGAGGTGGTGAATACTTGAATGGAGAGTTTCTAGATTATCTCAAAGAAAATGGTATAGTCTCCCAGTGGACTCCTCCATATACTCCACAGTTGAATGGGGTATCTGAAAGGATAAATCGAACTTTGTTACACATGGTTCGGTCCATGATGAGCTATATGAATCTTCCAGTATTCCTATGGGGTTATGCATTGGAAACCTCAACATATTTACTGAATATGGTGCCTTCCAAATCTGTTCCTCAAACTCCATAAGAGATATGGAAAGAAAGGAAACCGAGTCTCAAACACGTTAAGATTTGGGGATGTCCAGCTTATGTCAAGAAAGTTGACCCAGATAAGCTGGAATCTCGATCCGTAAAATGTAATTTTGTGGGATATCCTAAAGAGACTTTAGGGTATTACTTTTACACCGATCATAGGGTGTTTGTCTCCAGACATGATACCTTCTTGGAAAAGCAGTTTATCCTTGAAGGAAACAGTGGGAGCAAAATTGAACTTGATGAAGTTCAAGAAGCACTAACTACTATGGATCAAGTGGAAACACCTGTTCATACTGAACAACCTTCTGTGGAACAGCCCATTCGTAGGTCAGGGAGAGTATCTCGCCAACCTGAGAGGTATTATGGCCTTGTCATTGAGAATGACAATGAGTTGTCAATCATTGATGATGACGACCCTGTGACCTATAATGAGGCTATGAGTAGTGTTGACTCAGAGAAATGGCATAGTGCCATGAAATCCAAAATAGAATCTATGTATACCAACCAAGTATGGACTCTGGTTGAGGCGCCTGAAGGTGTTAAGCCTATTGGGTGCAAGTGGGTATACAAAAGAAAGATTAGAGCAGATGGCCAGGTGGAGACCTATAAGGCTAGGCTCATGGCAAAAGGATTCAAACAAAGGCAAGGGATTGACTTTGATGAAACTTTTTCGCCTGTAGCCCTATTAAAATCAATTCGGATTTTGCTTGCGATTGCTGCTTACTACGACTATGAGATCTGGAAAATGGACGTAAAAACGGCCTTCCTCAATGGGGAACTTGAAGAGGAAGTGTATATGACACAGCCAGAGGGTTTTCTTTCCAAGGGAAATGAACACCTAGTGTGTAAGCTGCTGCGAACCATATATGGTTTAAGGCAAGCTTCTCGTAGATGGAACATCCGTTTTGATGAGACAATCAAAGAGTTTTGTTTTATAAAAAACATAGATGAACCATGTGTCTACAAGAAGGTTATTGGGAGCACGGTAACATTTCTTGTATTGTATGTGGATGACATATTTCTTATAGGAAATGATATACCGATGCTGCAATCAGTCAAAGTATGGCTATCGGAGAACTTCACCATGAAGGACTTGGGAGAAGCATCCTACATTCTCGATATGAAGATCTATAGAGATAGATCTAGAAGAATGATAGGTCTTACCCAGGGTACATACATCCAGAAACTGCATAAAAGGTTTAGCATGGAAAACTCCAAAAGAGGTCTCATACCGATGAGCCATGGAGTGTCCCTTTCCGGAAAGATGTCTCCTAAGACACCTGAGGAAAGAGAGCGTATGAGTAAGATTCCTTATGCTTCAGCAATATGATCTATCATGTTCGCGATGTTGTGTACTAGGCCTGATGTTGCTTATTCAATTAGTGTGACGAGCAGATATCAGTCCAATCCAGGTGAAGACCACTGGAAAGCAGTGAAGAACATTCTTAAGTACTTGCGATGGACTAAGAACATTTTTCTTGTTTTTGGTGGTGAATCTGAGTTGAAAATAGAGGGTTATACTGACTCTAGTTTTCAATCCAAAAGTGATGATAACAAATCCATCTCAGGGTACGTGTTTACTCTGAATGGTGGTCCGATTAGTTGGAAGAGTTCCAAACAGTCTACAACGGCTGACTCCACAGCGGAAGCAGAATATATAGCTCCAAGTGAGGCTGTAAAAGAAGCCGTTTGGATGAGAAATTTGTTTCTGAGTTGGGAGTTGTTCCTACCATTGAAGAGCCTATTGTATTGTATTATGATAACAACGCAGCAATAGCACAAGCCAAGGAACCTAGGTCTCATAAAAATTCCAAACATGTCCTGCGGCGCTTTCATCTGATTAGGGAGATTGTTGAAAGATGAGATGTCAACGTCGAGAGAGTTGACACACATAACAACATAGCAGACCCTTTAACAAAGCCACTTTCTCAAAGTCACTTTGATCGTCATAAAGACAAGATGGGTATTAGATACCAGAGTGATTGGCTTTAGTACAAGTGGGAGATTGAAAGAGATGTGTCTTAAGTCCAATCATGTATGAGGATTTAAGAATAACTTTTATGTAATCTGTTTTGATTTCATTGATATTAATAAATGACTTATTTTGTTTTTATTGTGGGCTTTATCTATTTTAAGTGTTTAAATAAGATATACCACAGTTTAGAGTAAAGCTTTTTATGGATTATGATGAGATCATAATAATGAGATCTAAAAGATGATAACTCTAAACTTAAATAGTTCCTGGTCGTAGGATTACTAACTGGTAATTAATAATCCGCAAAGATCGGTACATACTATGCTTGCTTCATTATGAAGGTTGTATGTTCTCATAGACATTTGTGTGGTGACACTAAAGCTAGTATGTAGGTGCTTATTATAGAATAAGTTCACTGAACATGACTCACACAGCTGAACAACTGATGGAGTTCACTCACGTGTCAGCAGTTGTTCATATAGTGATAGTTGTACAAGTATCCTTAGACTTGAGGTCATCATAGTCATCTTGTGTACACTGAACTATGCTTTGGTTTAGTTCTTAGTCTCCAGGGACAATTATAAGGGCTCTACTGGGTATAGGAATTTGTACACGAAGATAGTGTATGATCAATAAAGGATCTACCCCTTCCAGTGAAGGAAGGGAATGTTCAATGTTGATCCACTTATGCTAGTTCAGGAATCTCTGGCCAGAGTGAATGAAATTAGAAAGGAGTTTCTAATTTACATTAATTAGAACAAAGCATAGTGAAAAGGAAAGCATATGATTAAATAAGATAGGCTTGACACAAGTTCCATGCCTTGTATTTAATCGTGACATTACAGGGTAGAAGGAATTAATTGTACGGTAACTATACACTGAATGGGTTCTTGGTATTCTAAGCAGTGAATTTGTATTATCCGGATAGTCGCGATATGCTGAGAAGTATCCCTCACGATGTAGAATAAATATGATTAATTAATTAATCATATTTAATGAATTAGAGAATTTATATAAATAATGATAAAATAGTTTTATCATTATTTATTTCTACTACCGGCTTAATATTGAACCTACAGGGTCACACCATAAAAGAGAATGATTTAATGGTGGAGGAATTAATTAATAGTGGCTGGTAATTATTTATTTGTGAAATAAATAATTAATTAGCAAATTTAATAATTGATTAAATGAGATTTAATTAATTATAAATTAATTAAGAAAAGTTCTTAATATTATTAATTAAGAATTTAATTTTGGAAATTAAATCAAGTGAGAGAATTATTTCTAAAGTGTTTAGAAAAAGGATTAATAATTAAAAGGTGTTTTAATTATTAGCTATTAGGTTAATAAGAATAAAGGGTTAATAATAATAATATTTTATGGGAAAATTTTCAGCTGAAAATTTTGCCTATAAATATACTATTATAAACCCTTATTTTGCCTCAACCTAAAAAGTTAAGGAAACCCTAATTCTCCCACCCCTTCCTCCTCCATCACATTGATCTCTTGGTGGATAACGGTGGAGTGCTTCACACTTGAGGAGCAGCTGCTAGGGATCTCCGCTCGTCATTCTTGGATCACTTTTAAAGGTTAGAAACGATCCCTTATGATTTAATCACGATTTGTATGCCTTTATTTGGATTTTATATCAAGAAAATTGTTTTACCATGCTTCCGTGATGTATAAAATCTAACCAAACCAGTGAGAATAGGAGTTGCTTGATGAAAAGTGTGAGGTATAGGAAAAGTGAAGAGAGTAGTCAAGTAAGCTTTGTACTTAGGACTAAACTTGTCATACGAAAGATGAGTTTGAATAGGATAAGAAATAGAGGCCATACTTGTGTGAGAAGCAGAGGGAGATGTAGTAACTGTATTGGTGGATGGGAGACCAAGAAAATCTTTAAACTTGGCAGGAACCTGTTTATTGCGAACATGACGAGAATAAATGACAAGAGCATGTGACTCATGTGGAGTATGTGTGGATGAGGTGGGATTATTGTGAGAAGAAGAAGAAGAAGAAGTAGATGAAGACGGAGATAAGTGAATATCAAAGACAACATCAGATTGAGAGTCATTTTCAGTTAGACAAGTGATGGGAAATAACGGAGTATTGACATCAAAACTCTGAGGACTGGAATTCAGAGATGAAGTAGAGAAAGGAAAAATTGATTCAACAAACCTGACATCCCTGGAGTAAACACATTTCATGTTTTGCAAATCCAGAATTTATACCCCTTCTTACTAAATGGATACCCTATAAACACTCTTTGACAGCCCTGGACTCTAGTTTATCATGCACAACAAGACTTTTAGCATAACAAAGGAAACCAAAAGAACAAAGATGTAAATAATTTGGTGCAGTTTTGTATGGTAATTCAAAAGGTGTTTGATAATGCAGATTCCATATTGGAAATAGGTTTATAAGATGAGTAGCAGTAAGAATGAAGCCACCCAAAATGAGTTATGCAAACAGGATTGAAACTTCAAAGCACGAGCAACATTGAGTAAATGTTGATACTTACGCTCAACATGACCATTTTGTTGTGGTATAGTAGGGCAAGAGGTATGATGAACAATTCCAAGAGAATTAAAATATGTTTGTAAATCAACATTGGTAAATTTTGTTCCATTATCAGAACGCACAATATTGACAGTATGCCCAAACTGAGTATGAACATACTTAAGAAATTTTTTTATCAAAGAGGGCACCTGAGTTTTAACAGAAAAGAGAAAAACCCAAGTGGCCTTGCAATGATCATCCACAATCGTTAAGAAATATCGAAAGTTATTATGAGTAGGTTGTTTGTACGGACCCCATACATCTAAATGTATAAGATCAATAAGAGCATTACTGTGAGAATCACTAACTGGGAAAGGTAATCGATGTTGTTTAGAGTAATAACAAATGTCACATTCTTGAAAATTACATAAATGCTTAGGAATTATATAGATTTTATTAAGAATGACACTAGATGGATGACCTAATCTAGAATGCCATAATTAAGCGTTAGATTCGGGAGAATCAATCAAAGAAAATAGAGTACTGTTTAAAGCAAATTTACAAGCACTACTACAGGTTTGACACTGAGACTGAGATAAATTTGGAACATGAAACTTGTAAAGATCATCCTGCAGATTACCAATCTCGCTCTTCTTCTTCAAAGTATGGTCCTGCAGAACACATGTATTGGCAGAGAAAACAATAGCAAAAGAAGGATGTGAGAGTAATTTGGCAACAGACACTACGCCATAAATGGCCTATCGCAATGGTTTAATCACGCGTGTTACAAAATTATGTTACCTTAGGTAAGCTCATCTTAGCCTACCGCAACCTAGTATTTTTAATGTTACCATAGCCTTCGTAACATGTTACTATAGCTTCAAAGTGTTACATACGGTAACATGTGGAAACTTATGTTACAATAGGGTGTTAATCTAAAAAAAAAGTAATATTTTACAAACAATTAATTTTATATAATTATTTGACTTCAAAATTAATCAATAATTTTAATATTAGCTAAGATTGATAAAATAAATACATTTTGTTAAATTTTGTAAACTCTACTAATTAGTAACTGATAATTTTTTATTATTAAAAAATTTGAACACTATTTAAACTTAAAAGTTTAATAAAAAAATTTTAGCAATGTTGGGCTCTCGATCAGGCGGACTAAAGTAGGCTCAAAACTTTTGGCGGTAATTTTTTGGACTGACCTGGGTAAAATTTTAGAAAAGTCAAAATTTAAAAAATTTAATATAAATTTTAAAAGTTATAAAAAATTAAAATATTATAATTCTCTTTCATTCTAATACAAGCATTGATGTACATATTTTTAAAAATAAAATTTATTAAAATGTAAATATACAGATTTATGTAAGTAACAAAATACATAACTAATTTTGTTCTAAAATAATATTTTCAATATTATTTACTACAATTATAAATTATAAATTGTATATTTTTTCTGGAGACTTGAAATTTTTAGAAGCGGACAAAATATATGAAAAATTTCAAACAGACCGCCCTTTTTATGGATGAAACCCGCCCAACCCACTTTATATCTCGTCATTACACTCTCTTCCTCTTCTCCCTCTCTTGTAATCTTCCTAAAATTCTCTTTCTCTCTCTCTCAAGCCTCTCTCTCATACATAGCCTCTCTATAATTCTCTTCATCTAAAGTAAATTTTCTTCTTCAAATTAGGGTTTTTTCAATATAGTTTGGCAAGGGCTCTTCCAATTAAGGGTTTCTTGTTTTCAGTTCATCTAACTCGATTTCTTCACTTAAACTTAAGGTAATTCATGTTTCTCTTTGATTTTAGGGCTTCTTTAATTTGGATTTTAAATTTTAAGTTTCTATTAGAATAATATAAGATCCTGGAAAGGGTCATTCTCTAACACCTTGAGGTTTTAGAGTAACTGGTTCCTTGACAGTTATATTTGGAGTTTTATAAGTTTGAATCTAGTAAGAAATTCTCGATATGCATCTCTGGTATCATCGGGTTGACTATTACTCACAAGTTCCTTTTAGAGTCTGATCTCTCTGTTATTGCGGATGCTGGTCCTTGTGCTGGTGCAACGGATGTAGGTACTACTAATACAATAACACCCGCGCGAAAATGTGGTTTTCTGGTTCCCGTTAACCGAGTTAAAATCCCGTGATCTAAATAATACCTGAATATTTATTTATTTGTTTGTTTACTTCCAGGATTAGTAAAATCTGACATTTTAAGTTTGTTGTAGGACAGGGGTACATATGGATGGTACACAAGACGCCTGGTACTCCTAAGTGGGAGCTAGCTACTCGAAGCCGGTATCTCTGGGAGGAGTTTGCAAACACTGTTACTCACCAAGGACTTGATCCTCTACATTTACTTGGCTGGAAAAAGACCGATCAGTTTCCATATCAGTATTTTCGTTACACAAATGTAATTCACCTTAGTTTAATCAATTATCCTCTATATTAGTTTTTAATTTAAACAAGTGAGTTTCCGGTCAACTGGGAGTTTGTTAGTTGGTAAAAATGCTGCAGAACCTGTCGTATTAAAACAGAGGGTGGATCAGCTGTCTAAGGCTGGGTTCAAGGCCGAATTCTTGTCTAAGGCTAGGTTAGCAATAATAGACAGTGTTAACGAGTGTTTTTTTTACTTTCAGCAAGCAAAGTTATTTGAAACTTACTTTCGTGTTATGTATTTCCAGTGACAATGCAATGTCCGGAACAGCAAAGATAATTGCTAATGCGTTAGTTTTACTCATATTTTTGTTAATTGGTATATTGATCTGAATCTGAATTTTTATTAATTGATGATGTATTAATTTTTGCTAAATTTAAATGTTATCATCTTCTCTACACTATCTCCTATTTTTTCTTATACTTCTAAGTTATGTTAGTGTTAGGGGTTGGGTAATTTATTAGCGCAATTTGTGTTGTCTAACTAATTTATGCATTGTTATCTTTGGGGTATCCTGCAGTTAGGGACATACTGGTAAAGGAGGACACTTAACAAAAAGTGGACCAAACACTTGCGTCTGAAGTCGTGGAGAATGTGAAGAGTTTCTAGTGTTATTATTTTATTAAGTATATATTTTTTCTAATGTTTAGTAAATTAAAGAACCTGAACTATTTTGTTTTGTTAAAATAATTGTTGTTATCGTAGTTTTAGACATGTGATGGTTTGAATGTTTAAGTTGGTTTGGATGTAATACATTTTGTGGTATGTAATGATATTTTGGGATTGTCGATTTCGAATAGCAGAATTTTATGCAGTATTGCTTTTAACGTATGAAAAACATGTTAATGGTATAAATGTTCAATTTACAAACAAATCCTGTCAAATTAATATAATACAAATCATTATAAAAATGTTTTTTTTTGCAAACTTACAGTGCAAAGGTAACATACATAGTGTGATACTATAGACATACATTGATGTTACCTTTGGTGTCTATTGTAACACAAAAGTCCATGTTGCACCAGAGCAAAGGAAATGTTACCTCAAGGGTCAAAGGTAACTCAAAAAAAAGCAACTTAAATTTTATGTTACCTTAGGTCTTTTGAGTGGCTATGGTAATATTTTTTGGCCTGTTGTAACATTTTTTGGGTGTTGTTGTAGGTCATCTATGGCGTAGTGAGATATAAGGTTGCAGTTAAAGTCAGGAATACATAACACATCAACCAGCGATATATCTTTGGTAAGCTGAATTTTTCCAGAATGAGTAATGGCAACAGTTTTGCCATCCGGTAAATATAATTCAGCTTTTAAAGGAATTAAATCATGTAAAATAGATTTATGACAAGTAATATGGTTGGTAGCTCCAGAGTCCAATATTCAAGTGTGATATTGATCATTATCGGGACATAAAACTGAATTCACAGACACAATTGAACATGAAAAAGAGCATTAGAAGGAGCATTCCATGCATTTGTTTGTCTCATTATCTGAGAATTGAAAGGAGCATTCCATGCATTTATTTGTCTCATTAAATCGTGAATCATCTTCGCCAACTGCTGACACTGAGCATCCGTGAATAACATTGAGTCTTTGTTGTTGCCTTCATTTTTCACCTCAGTAGAACCAGAAAGAGCAGAATGAGTAGTGGATATTTGAGCAGCTGACTTGACATTGGTGCCAAATGAAGTAGTGCCCTGAGCTCTCCTTGGTTTTGGCTTGGGTTTACCATAAAGTTTGTGCCAATCTGGATACTCGTGTAAACAAAAGCATTTGTCACGTGTATGTCCAACTGAATTGCAATAATCATAGAAGGAATCATTGATTTTCTTTGCAGTTGAGCCTACTGAAGTAGAACCGGCATTACCAGCATTCTTGAATTTAGACAGGTTATTGTATTCATATTCAAAGCCATAGTATCAGTTAATGGCAAAGCACTACTTCTGGAAAAATCACGTTGAGATTCTTCTTGTCCTCTAAGGTACTTTTTTTAATAATGTTAAGATATTGTGATTTTAAATCTGATTTTAGATACTTACTTCTGAATTTTGCATATTTATTTATATATATTTGACATGGTGTTGGTGTGTTTGTAAGGAAAATCACAACTATGCATAAAATGTGTAATAAGTATATTTTGTAATTGGAAAGGAGGTTCAATTTTGGAAACCAAATTAATATCATCCTACGATAAGACGACATGCAATGATGTTTTAACATGGTGATAATTGATAAACCCGCGGGTGCCTTAGAGGCTGGTGATCAGACTTTCAACAAGGTGCTACGACAAAATTTATGTGACATTTTTTTTCTACAATAATAATCAATATGTAGAGGATTAATATTTATACATAGTTCTTTCTCCGCATCCAGTAGAATGTAGTTCAGAGTGGAAACCATGCCATTGAGAAATTAATCTCAGGATTGAGATGTTCGTGATGAATATTATCCTATAAGTGGCTCAGCAGCAACAAGTCATGGGAGGTGATTAAATAACTTCTATTATTCTGAGTATATCACTTAGCATTTAACAGGTGAAAGGAGAGTTTATAAATTAAACAAGGACTTGTAGATGATGACAGGTCATAAGCAACATGTACCATTTAAATGTTAAATCTCATTTTGATTATTTTTTATGCACTTTATCTTTAATTTGATTTGATGTGATAATTAAATTGAGCTTCATGTTGAGATGAATATAATTGATCTAGACATTTTCTAAATGGAGGACCACATGGTTGGCACTGGCTCATTTGGTGTTATGTATCATGTACCTTAAATTTAGTTTTTGATTTATACATGAAAAATCTTTCCAATTACGATATTTGAATGTCACTGAAAATCCTGAATGTAATGTCCATAAACCTTTTTGCTCTGCTGAATCAACATGGTTCACTTAAGTTATATGCTTGGTAGTTGTGCTTCTTTTATTAACCAAAATGTGCAGCTAGCATGCATGGTCTCCCCAATCTCATTTATCTTAAGTGCCTCCTTAGTTGTTACTTTTGTGATGCACTCCACGTTTCCATCTATATAATTACTAGGTGTAAAACCGCGCTTCGCGCGGTTGTTATAAATATGTTTGTTCTTTTTTTGATGAATGAATGGTGCCCACCCTTTTTTCCAAGTCAATAGTTGCATGTGTTTTAGAATGTAGGTGCTTTCAAAAATAGTAAATCCCACATTTTATCCTCTGGGCAACATATTAGTTTTAGGTTATAGCATCAGGTTTTTATGCATAAGCACAAAGCTGTGAATAAATATGCCTCTCATATTTGCAACATATTAGAAATTGACATAGCAAGGTTACATATCACATCCGGTTTGTTGTGTAGGGCCTCAAATTTACTAAGATTAAGGCCATGGACGAAGTTTATATTTTGAGGCCTAATAAATTGCAGAACATTGAACATTATCCTCTGCACTAATTGAAGACAGTATAAGTGACTCAAATAAAAGAATAATGAATGAGATCAGTTTTAATAGTGCAAGTAATATGATTAGATTCTAGTAAAAATAAAAATTAACTTTTGCAAATGTGTTCCAATAATAAGGAATTTTAAGATATTTTAAAATGAGAGTATTGGGTCTGTTTGAGGTGAATTCATGCACACTTTAGCATTATCATTCATTGTATTCCTTGGCCCATAATTTAGGTGAATTCATACCACCATCATTCATGTACTCCCTGGCTCATATTTTACCTTCATTATTCCCTATAATTTTGTGTTGCATAAAGGTTAGCTATTAAATCATTATAGATATTATAATTGTTAATATATGATTAGCTTATTTATTTCTTGCTAGTTTAACAAACCAGCATCTCGCGAGGTTGAGAACAGTGCTGAGTAAAAATGATCGGAACAATTAAGATATAAAATTGTTATTAAATTTTTGCGAGAAATGAGATAGAGAGCATATCTGGACTGGTTGCGGTATTCTGCACAAAGTAACTTGTTTATTACAGCGCCGTATTTAAAACCAGTAAGAACACACAAGTCATAGGTTTCTCATCCTGTAGGCTTGAGCAGGGATGACAGGCATTTCATCATTTTTACATGACAAGAGTTGTATAAAACTAAGTCTTACATCTTCACAAATTCTGCCAGGCTGTTGGTGTATCTAAATGCATCAAGAAGGTTGGTTTTGAGACCATGTATTTGAACCTGCATCTAAAAAGTGTGAGAATACATGTACAGGTACCTGTTGAGCAAAAATTTGTAATTTCAAATAACATACGGCATATCCTTAATTATCACACGATTATTTGTAATGTAGGCCCATAATGATTAACTTGTAACAACAATTATAGATGCCTTTTTTGACAATAATTTTTAGATCTGGTTTGTAGGATTTCAAGCATGACTGGGCTGTTTGTTATTACATATGGATAAGTAAATACAAATTTTATGAACACAAATTTTAACCCTGGAAAGGATAAGGTTTATTGAGGAAGTAAATAATTTTTAGGAACACAAATTCTAACTGAAAAGAACAGCTGACCAAGCTTTATATTAAAGCAGAAACCGTGCAAAATACAGGCCTACTTCCATTTAAAATGTAAGCAGGGCAATGTTTTATACAAAAAGCTATTAGAGGAGCACGAATTAACCTAAAATAAGAACAAATAGTTTATAAACAATGCAAAATAATTTTTCTAATCAAAGATGAGAGCATGGGGGCTGCCCCAAACGATCATAATATCAAGACAATTCCTACAGGGTATAGCATTATGATGTAAGCGGCAGAGTCATACCAAAATACAGGCAAATATGATTTTTGAATAAAGTATTGGCCCCCTTTTTTGTAGTTGTTGAGCTAGTTGAGTGGCTAGAACATCTATTCTGTTGTGCTTTCCAAATGTAGCTCAGATATGCCAATATATTGCGCTAAGTATATAATATGGCAAATATGAGTAATTTGAATGCTATATAGGGAGAAAACATGAACCAAAAAAACTACAAGGCAAGTAATTGTTATAGTGAATGCAAATGTGAGTAATCTGAATGCTATATAGGGAGAAAGCATGCACCAAAAAAACCATAATGCAAGTAATTGTTACAGCGAATGAATCTAATAACACTATTTACAGATCATTTTAAGAATACACCGCCTAATTCCATAAATTAACAGCATCCCTCATGATGTTTTAAAATATAAGGAGTAAGCAATGCAGTATGACATAACTTTGTTTGTTATTTATTTTTTATGGTGTGCTATTATCTAAAGCAGGGAGCAGTGATGGAAATAGAAGCAACAACTGAACACTAGTTAGTCAATGTAGCAGCATAATATTTTTCTAAACATAAAGATGTTTTTTTGGGAAGGGTTAAAAATGCCGCCATTTAAATTGAGAATTGTTCAGAATTTTTGTAAATTTTCTATTTTCATGTTGTTTTGGTATTATAGATACAAAGCAAACCCAGATGGTGCTATCAATTATATATGTTGTGCTCTATAAAAGAAGTAGCAGTGTAGTGTCTAATGCCTTACAGGTGTCACGTGTCGGCACCTGAATGTTGTTGAAGACCTCTTTGTAAACAATGTTCTTGATAAGTGCCTGATCCTTTACCTCACTATCAGCATTGACTATGACCAATCCTTCTATTCCGGTCACCCTAGACATAGCCACATAAACCTGGCCATAGGTAAATACTTGGATAGGCAGATACAAGCCTACACGTTTCAAAGACTTGCCCTGGCTTTTATTGATTATCATCATAAAACACGATGCTACCGCCAGCTGACGCCTATTAAATTTGAATGGCAATTTTGATTCTTTTGAGGACATGATGATACGCGGGATGGTGATATTTTGACCAATTTTTGCTCCAGAAATTATGTCTGCTCGGATAGACCACTTGCCCAGGTGTGTGACTATTAATCGTGTGCCATTACAAAGACTTGCGGATTGATTTAAGTTTCTGAGAAGCATGATGGGGGTCCCTTATTTAAGCCGTATATCGTGGTTTGGGACCCCACTGAATCTTAAACTATTTAAAAAATCAGCGGGGTACAACAAATCATCATCAGGCTTAATTCTCGCCTTACACACACAGAGCTTAAATATGTTCTCCCCTCTCCAGGTATCATGTTCATTACGAAGTCATTCAATTCATGAACCATTTCATTTTTTTGGTGTTAATATAGTACGCTCTTTTAGGTATGCAGGGTCATTATAATTTTGCAGCAGCGAAGGGTAGACTTCATCAACAATGCCTTCCATTGAATTCTCGATTTTGGACTACACAACTATGGTGGAATTTTTATCTTTTCATGTGCTGAATCATCGTATAGTGAACCATCTCCTATTTGTAAGAGCCACTTATCAAATGATGCTATTTTTTCGGCCTATACTGCATCAATTCCTTCCTCGTGGAGACTCATATTCTGCTTTAGCTCATAAATCTCGAAGTGTGGCCAAAGATAAGATGAGTTAAGTGAGGTGTCAATAATATTTTCACGTTCACCTTATGGAATAACTGGCAGAATTTGGCAAAAATCTCCACCACACACAACTATAAGTCCTCCAAAGGGCCTAGCCCGACTATTATCATACTGTATGCTCATTAAATCTCTTAAGGTTTTATCCAGAGCCTCAAAACAATATTTGTGGGTCATCGGTGCTTCATCCCAAATAATGAGAGAAGTTTTTTGAAGGAGTTTGGCTAATTGTGTACCATGTTTGATCTCGCATGTAGATTCAGCTGTTATGTCTAATGGGATGCGAAATCGGGAGTGAGCTGTCCGACCATTGGGCAATAACAATGATGCTAACCCAGAAGTAGCAACAGGTAGGACTATTAACGATTCTGATCTTAATTTAGAAGCGATTGTATTCCATAAGAATGTTTTCCCGGTGCCACCATGACCACTGATGAAGAACAACTTGCCTTCATCATGCTGAACAGAATGTAAAATTGCATCATAAGCACTTCTCTGGAATTGGTTTAAAGCACTTAGCGACTTCTCATGCAAGGTCTTCAAAGCTGGCCGATCATAATCCAATTCCTTGTTTAGTAATCTATTTTTCAAGTCCCGCGTGAGGGAATAATCTGGGTGCGGCATCCCATCTATGTCTTTCAGGCTCTTGCCTAATTTTTGCATAAGATCATCAATTTCAGCCAATGCATATGACTCCATTTGTTCTTTTGTTAGTTGTAGGTTAGGGGCTTGAAATCTTCTTCGTTGCAAGTGCAGCATGTCTTCTGATAGTATTTCCGAATGAGTTCTCCAAAGTTCTAGCACATTGAAAACTTGGCAAAAGACAAGCATTGTAACAAAGAGATTGTGTAGTTCATTTCCTGTTGCCCAAACCGCAGCTTCAGATAAGCAATCTATCCATTCCTTGTCATCATCCAACAATCCCAAAGCATAGCATACAGCCTTGAACGTGGGATATGTCACGCCATCTATCGTTCTCATGCGCTCAAATGATGTTCTCCCTTTCACAAAATTTAGGAGCATGCACATATAGAATCATTCTCCATTTGACAGATGTGCAAAATTGCATTCCCTTTCTTCCTCCTGGTCCACAATTTACCCTTGGAATTCCAAACCCAGTGTTGGGGGAATTTTGCATAAGTTAGACTACGGGCATCGTTATTTCTCTTGTTTGTTTCTTCCCATTTTGTGAACTTTATTTTATCTACTCCGGGCATATTAAGGACATTTTCAATGCATCTGTTCTCCTCAAATATAATAGTATGCTCGTTAGGCAGGTGAAAAGGTAGCCTCTCAACCGCCGGATACCTGTAGTTGATGCTGAATTGAAAAATTCTCCACCAAGCCTCACATGCCGATATGTACCTGATAAAGGTAAAAACAAAGTTATGTAAATATATAAAAATATTTCAAATAAAAATCCAAGCTTACTATAAAGAACGCATATATTTTCTTAGCATAAGTTTTAAAATTGGAGGCCTTTATTTTCTTTTATAAACACATAGCACGTACCTACAATCAAGGTATGCTTTAATTTCATCCCTCTCATTCACAGTCTCAATCACTGCCGTTTCCCTGTCTGGTCCTTTATTTATATATTTGAATAAGTATTTGATTGATCTTGCACTGTTGCAGAGCTCGGCGTTAAAGTGAGCATCAAATTTGACCAATAAATTTCTGTTGTAGGGGATGACATAACGATTGTCTAGAAGGATGCCCTTTTTTCCACAGAAATACCTGTATTTCTGCGTCTATAAATTGGGAAACCATCTTCTCCAATTGTGGTGATGTCATTAAATGTTTTTGGGAAAAATTTGGCGCATTTTCCCTGATACATACAAGGAGAGGATACATTGGTCTGACCACATGGACCGTGAAGCATAGATTTCTTAACTGCATTATAGGCATTAGGGTCGACATTGATGTCTGGTATCTCTTCACTTATTATGGTATTAATATATTCAGGAGAAGGATTTTTCATTGATTGGTGCAAGAAAAGCAGAATGTGCGCATGGGGTAAACCCCTTTTCTGGAATTTTATGGTATATAAAGCTGCAACAACATTTTATAACTATTAGAATGCTAGGAGTGTTTGGTAAATGAATGAACTAAACAAATGAAGTTGATTTTGGACATAAATAAATATAGGTTGATTAAAAATATGATATAAACAAGCAAACTTGCATGCCATGACTTTCCCAAATGGCTGTTCTTTTTTGATGTAGTGCATTAGTTGTTGCAACTTTATCTCAAACACGTGACTGACAATATCAACTTTGTTAAGGTCATCTTTTTGATCGATTAGGCCAAGAATGTCATTGATCTCTTTCCATTTTGGTTTACATGTGAATGTAATAAACAAATCTGGATATCCTACCCATCGACAAATTGCCATTACATCTTGGTAATTTTGAGCACTATAGCGAGGACCTCCAGTGTGTGATGATGGCAAGACTACTGATTTTCCAATTGCGGAGCTGTCTGAGTCTCCGCGGTGCACTGCATTCATTAAGCCTGAATATAATTCTGTCCTGAGCTCACTTTGCTGGGTCCGAATCCACCTAAATCTTTCTTGCTCAACTTCCATGTAAGCATCGACTGTATATTGTTGCAATAGCCGGCCTGCCAAAAGCAAGGTATGCCCCTCATTGGCCCTTTGTTGGAGCCAGAAACAATAATACAGACACATTGACAGCGTCTATGTTTTTGAAGTTTGTGAGGTTCTTTCTGCCAACGGTATATCGAGCCTGTAGCCATCTTCCCCATAAGGATGAATCAAGGGATATGTCATTGCCATATAGCTTGGTTGTAACTCATCAATGTGTGTAACCCCTCTAGTACGGTGGCGCACAATAACATCCCGCTTGAATTTTTTTCGGTGAGCTCACCCACTATTAAGCCTCCTACTTCAGATTCTGTCGAGATGTTGTACTGTCTACCATCCCTGGTACGGGCCTTAGGCATCCACAAATGAAAAATGGTTTGTGCCTTTTCTTCGAACTTGTCCCTTGCTCTTCTATAAGATTTTACCAAATTTCTATGCTCGTCTAATGTGACGCCCTCCAAACCTGGGTCAGAAGTTTGGGGTCCACAACACAATATATAAACCTGTATATGAAATATTATTTGCAATGACCCTGCTTTACATAACCACGGATCGTAACAGGTTAAAGTATGAAAACAAGCCACAACCTTAACTTTTATTACAACGTACCAAATCCCAACTAATTTAACTTAAAACTGATAATGAAATTATTCTTAAAATTTTACTATCTCACTACCATATGAAGCTCCTGCTAGCTCGATCCAACTCTAACTGGAATCCTAGCTCGCACTTTGGACTGAGGAACTTCACTATCATCCATATCCTTTTTTACTGTAAAATATATAAAACGATTCGCAAGAGTGAGCTAACTAGCTCAGCAAGTTATAAAAGTAATAACTGAGGTTAAACAATGTTCAAATGGGATGATTCAAAAGAATCAAGTTTATTGTTAAACAATCGTTAGAATTGGATATTCATTTTAAATTTTAAAACCAAGGTTAGGCTGCTGATCAGTCACGCACTAACCCCGAGCAAGGCACACAGCTCTGCTCTACGAACTGGATCTAAGGCACATATTGGCCTAATTTGACCATGAATCTGGTCTGACCACGAATCTGGTCCACATAAAGAAAACTATCCAATTATAAAGCAGTTCAATATGATAAACAATATAACTCAGTAAAACAAGATCATAATTAACAGTAATAAAACATTTGTATAAGATCATGGTGAAAATTCATGGGTACCATGAGGGTATGTCAAAGTATATAAAAGAAATGGCCTTCAACCTATAGGAGAATCGGGTATTAGAGGAACAATGATTTTATAAGGTTTAGTTCTTTGATGTCACAGGGTATGGTTGAGTATAAAAATTTATGTATGTTCAACCAATTATGTTCCAGTGTTTGGTATATGATGGATATATATATTTGCGGAGTAGTAACGTATTCGTGTGATTTAGTATCTGGTAAACCAACAAGAAATGGTTCACAAAGAATGAGGTTTATGGCTCAAAGATCAAATGATGTGGCTCAGGTTCATGGCTGAAGGATTCAAAGTACTTTCAATATAAAACAAAGCTATTTTGAATAATTAACAATATATCACGAGAGAATTTAGAAATATTTGCATTATATCTCGAAAAAGGTTTAGAAGTACTTGCCTTGCAAGCTTTACAATTATTACTGATCGACTCTGAGCCTACTCGAACGCTCAGGCTTTAACGTCCAACCACTAGTTCACCTTGGATTCGACTTTGTCACTCAGGTGTTTCGGTTAAAACCCTACTGAGCTTGTCGACTGACCACTAGGTTATCTTTAGTCCAACGTTCACTTTCGGTTTCCCGATTAGGACCTACATGGTCGAAATACTATATGTTAGACACCTAGTTATGCTTGACATATCCTTGCTAATAACCTACCCATACGATAGCATATTCCAACTAATAGCACATGCATTATTGCAATACAGGCATCAGTTAGGGTTCATGTTCTCGAAAATCGATTCGGTGTTCATTTTCAGAAAATACGTATACTCGTCATTGTATGAAATTAGGGTTATTGGTTTTGGCAAAATGTTTCACTACAACATACAATCAGGTTTTGTATAAAACATACGTATATATATTTATTTATACTCGCTCGACTTTCCGATAATCCTTGGATACGCTCCCGTATTTCCATAGTTCGATTTCCCGGAAATCGGACAGCGTCCCCTTTGTTTATTAGACTATCCGTCGAAACATCATCGACGTCAAATCAACACAAATAACCCAATCATTAATTCAACCGATATCACCACCAAAATAACTTCACAAATCCCAACCACCGATCAAACTAATTAATTAGTATTATTCGTGATTTTATATTTATTTATTTTAAAATATTAGGACTCAGATAAACATAATCATCGTCCCCCGTCCGCTCGTCGAAATTCATCGCGGACGGCGGTAAAATTTGCGGGTACCCGATTAATTCGGGTTCCAACACGAACTCCACCGAATAGTAATATAATCCAACATGAATTTATTGATATCACGAAACAGTAATCAAATAAACCCTGCCAAATAAAAATCAATCAACAGGCAATAATCAACACATGCCACTCTCCCTGTCATACAAGCGCCTCTGCGCGCAACTCACACACACATACACGACACACACACACTAACAGACACACACACAGAAATTGCACACACAACATTCATCCAACAAACTCAATATATATATATATACATATAATCATGTGTATATATGGATGCTAAGTCGAGAGAATGAGACAAAGGTGGATCGCCGGAGAACCCACCGGAAATACCCGAGAAACGGCGGCGACTACCAAGCAGCGGCGGCAGAAACTACCGGCAACAGCGAACAGTAGAAACGAGAGGGGAAGAAAATAGAGGCGAAATATATATATCGAGAAAGAAAATGAGCCAGATCTCCAAGGAGGAGACAAGCGAGAGATTGAAACAAGATATCGGGGAAGATGAGGGACGGGGAAAAATTGGAATAGGGGGTAGTTTCTATTATTTTTTTATTTTTTTATTTCCCTTTTTGTTGTTCTGTAACAATCCAGCAACAACACGTGTATAAAGATTTTTTAAAACTTCGACACGTATCAAGAATTATTACGTATACTTATTTCTGCTTACAAGCCCCAATTCTGATTCACATTCTGCATTTAAACGAACCTGGTTGCGCATAAAATAAGCTCATAAAATTACCAAATTAGTCTTAAAATTTTCTAAATATCCCGAAACTAATAAAATAAAATTTTCATAATTTTTAGAGAAATTTTGAAACGCAACTCATACCCGCATTTCATAATTAACGAACCTAGCTGCACTTAAAACAAATTTAGAAAATCACGAAAATAGTCTTAAAAGGTTACAAATATCCCGAAGTTTATAATAACATAAATTTTGTAATTTTAAAATTATTTATGAAACACAATTTATACCCGATTTTAGCAATTAAATGAATCGACGCGCGGGTGAAATTAATCCCGAAAATTTCCAAAATAATTTTAAAATTCTTGAAATATTCCAAACTTAAATAAATACGAGGTTCATAATTTTTGTAGAATTCTGGAATCAAATACAGATTTTACAATTAAATGTAATCAGAAAATCATACAAGGTTAAATAATTGATAAAATATTGATTTCTAAATTTTGTAAAATCCCAAAAATAATTATTGAAATTATAAAATTATAAAACTAATTTTAGAGACAATCCAAATATTTACGGATTTAAAACTGTTATAAAATCACCTTTAAAAATAAAACAGAACAATATAACTCAATTTTTTTTTAACTACACACTCCAATCCTTTACACCAATAAATCATAGACAAATAGTATATAGCAACACACTGATGCCAAAACCAAGACACATATTTTATTTAATTAATACTTCCATAATTATATATTTAAATAACTCAAAATTACACGAGTCGTTATATCCTTCCCCTTAAAAAGATTCTGTCCTCAGAATCTGGTCTAACTAAGTAAGTGAGGATATTTGTCAAGTATATCTGACTCTAGTTTCCTAGTAGACTCTTCTACTCGAGGATTTCAAACGTACTTATTATAGATATATCCTCATTTCCAAGGACTCGCCTTTAACGATCAAGAATTTGGATCGATCACTATATGTAGAGCAAACTTGGACAAGAGCCCATTGACTCCTAATCAATCACTTGATTCGAATTAGATACTTATCGCCTTAATATTGACACGCAGAACATATTATATGTACACACTGGTGTGACGACAACATCAATTCAAGAACAACTTTATCTATATTTATCAATACCTCGAATGGTTTACTAAATTTAGGACTTAACTTGTCCCTTCTACTCAGACTTATCCAATCTTTTTCAAGACGAAACTTTTACTAACACTACTGGTCCTATTTCTATATTAATACTCTCCCTCGATACAAATCTGCCTTCTTCCTTTGTCTACTCCGAGCTGCTTCAATCAATATCACTACGCCCTTTGGTGTACTGAATCAACTTAGAATTTGACAACTTCCTTTCTCCCATTTTATCTCAATAAAGTGGGGACCTACACTTGCGTCCACATAAGGCTTGGTAAAGTGGCATTCTAAAGCTGACATTGGTGATAATTAATCATCCCAGTTTTCCTTAAAACTCAACCTCTCAACATATTTTATTTTTTTCCTGAATCGCTTCCTCACTTTGACCCTCCATTTAAGGATAATAGGTGGTGTTCAATTTCAACTTAGTTTCCAAACATTTAAACATATCCTATTCATTTCTATCGGTTAAGGCTGAAAAGTAATCTCATATATTCACTTATTATCACCTTTAGGTATTTGAACTTTATATTCCACTCTTTCCAATTCATTTACAACCAATCTTTTCTTTCTGCACAAGGCATCTGTTATCATATGGCTTTGTTTAGGTAGTTGTTAATGGATTAATTAGAATCTTTTGTTAACCTCGGTCAAAATTTCATGCTTGAAGACTCAATGCATAGTTGATTTTCTTCTAATCTTTGGAGGAAAATCCTTGGACATTCCACACAGACTCTCTTATTCTCTGAATAGTTGAGGATGTTATCAATAAATACAGTTCGCTTATCTGAGCACTCCTTATACACCATGTCCCTTAATTCCTTATAGACAATTGATACACTTGTTATTTCACATAATATTACCAGAGCTTGCAATGCTCATAATTTATTTTAATCGTAATCTCTGATATGTTCTCAGGTCGGATCTTAAATTAATCCCCGGGATATAACACACTTCTTGAATTATGTCTCGTAAGTAATCAATTCTTTATAGGGGTCACTGATTCTTATTCGTTGTTTTGTTAAACTCCCGATAGTCAGTACATAGTCTCAGAATTTCATTCCTTTTCTCCATCAACATCACGGGTACACTTTACGATTTGCTTCTTGTAAAACTATTCCTTGGTCTGCCTTGTCCACTAGGCCTCTGATACTTCGCCTTAATTCTTTGACATGTCCAACACTTCCTAATCCATTTTGAAATTTCCTTCTTATACCTGGTTATCACTACTTTTCTTTAAATTTCCTTATATCTTGGCATTTCTTCAATAAATTTAATACTTTATATTGTGAATTCCCTGTAGGATCTCATTTTTTAATTCTTTTACTTGTAGCATCCAAGTGTTGGAAGAAAACCTGGGGATATCGTAATCGTTCTCCTGGGCGCATAAATTTTCTTACTAAACCATTAACATCCTGATCGGCTATCTTCTCTTGACATCCCATTATTTTCTCTTAATAACTCTGACTGAAAGGTCATACTGTCATACCTCGCTTCCTTTGGATTATAAATTATGACTTCCAATTCCAACTTCCAAAATTTTATAGATAATTCTTCTGGTGCAGTCTCTGTGTTTACTTTCTTCTTTATACTTATCATTTGCCACATTGCTTTTCCTTGTAAATACATACCTCAAACTCTTATGGTCCGTATAGTTCTCACACCTTTCTTCATACATATCATGTTTTCCCCAATATTTCAAAGCGAATATTATTGCTACTAATTCCAAATTATAAGTAGGGTACTTCTGCTCATAAGGTTTCAGTTGTCTGGATGCATATACAATAACTTTATTGTGCTGCATCAACACACATCATATTCCTTCATGAGAAGTATCACTATAAACTACCAAATCTCCTTGATACTTTCAAAGTGATAAAGCAGGTGTTATAACCATTCTTTCATTTAACTCCGCAAAACTTTCTTCACCCTTCTCCACTTCATATAATCTTCTTGCTTTTCCTGGTTAGCTTCGTCCAAGGTATTGCAACTTTTAAGAAATCTTGCACAAATTTTCGACAATAACCGACCCATGATAAAACTTCTTACTTTTGTTGGTGCTTTTGGTCTTTCTTCATTTATAGTAACTTTAATTCCTGTTGGATCTCCTTCCTCCTCCTCCTCACTGACTATTTATGCTAAGAATTACATTTCCTTCCATCAAAGCTTTCACCTTGTAAACTTTATATACAATTTCTTTCTTCTCCGACTCCCCAATTATCATTAAATGCTTTGCATGGTCCTCTATTGACTTTAAGTAACACAACTACAACTTACCCAGATATTTCTTAAAGATTATGTCCATCAAGTTCAAATATTTTGGTATATTGGTTAATCCTAATGATAGTACTAGAATTTTATAACAACAGTTCCTAGTTTTGAAAATTATCTTGATATGTCCATAGGTTAAATCTTCAATTGATAATACCCAAATCTTAAATCAATCTTGGAAAATACTCTGCTTCTTTTATTTGATCAAACAAATCATTAGTTTGAGGTAACAGATACTTGCTCTTGATAGTAAACTTGTTGAGCTTTCACTAGTCGACATATAATCTCCTACTTCCATCTTTCTTATTAACAAATAATATCGGTGCACCTTATGGGGTACACTGGGTCTAATCGCTTCTTTTTCTAACATCTCTTGCATCTGCTTTGCTAACTTCCTCATTTTAACTGGTGCCATTTTGTGTAAAGACTTGGTCACTGGCTTCGTCTCAGGTGCTAAGTCAATCACGAACCTCATTTTTCTATCTGGAGGAAATATGGATAACTCATCTGGAAACATATCTTGAAACTCCTTAATTGCTATAAAATCTTCATATTCTATTTGCTCCTGACTTCTATTCATAATCACCATAGTGCTTCTATCTTAGTCACCGTAACCTCTTAGCTTAAATCATTGCTAACAAATTCTTTATCATCCTTTGTCCTCTAAACCTTATTATATTCTCATTTAACGTCTTCAGAACTATCTTTCCATCACGACGGTCTACCTGGGCATCACGCTTAAATAGTTAGTCCATTTCTTAAAATAATGTCAAATCCTCATAAACTTATTGCCAGAAATCTCACTTCTACCATTGGTTCTCACTTATTTAACAAATACACGTTCTTAAATTTTATAGTCCTTTAGTCATAATCTTATCAATTCAACGGGGTAAATCATCTTATCAACAATACCTTGGGGGAATAAACAATCAAGTTCCTTCCACATCTTTCAATACTTTAACGCATAAAGTATTCACCATAATTATCCATGTCATCACGTCCATATTCTGAATAATATATTTTACAGACAACTCGTAAACTCTTGTTCTTAGAGACGTATTCCTTATTGGAGTAGATTCCCTCGACTCCTAGTGCATCCCTGACTGGGCTAGTGATTTGCAATTCTCGTCATATGCCCTTATTTTCTTTCCATGCGTGAGAGGTAGATGGAAGTTTGCCCGCTTGGTTCATAATACGTTGATTTCTATTTGAAAAACTCTTACAAAGAATGACAGTACAACGAAACAACTAGAAGGATTCACAATTCAACAAAAATTAAAGTTGAAAAGAAAGAAGAAATAAGGATTTGAATATGAATGAGATAACCACATTGGTACTTAAGATGGCCAGTCTTTCGTACCATATGGCATACATCACATGATTAGGTGGCGTCCCACCTGACTCTTCGTCATCCCGACAAAGCGTCTCACCATAACACTGTTTGTCCCAATCAGAGAGCAAAACTTGAGGGGAAAAATTAAATTTGAAAGGAATGCAATATCCTCCTTTTTGATATCATAGCAAAGAGTTTATTAAGAAAAGAAGTTCATACATATTTAGGAATCAAAAAGGAATATACGCTGTAATATTGAAGACAAGAATGATACCATTGGTCACCATCCACATTTCACTTGTATTCATCTTTCGAGCTTGTTTGAGCGTATCCCAATTACGTCATATAACAACTTAAGAAGGTACGCTGAAATGCCTTTTCAAATTAAGCATTAAGGTAGATTCTTACTTGTTAAATCTTACGTCTATAACATCACGCCTACATGTATAATATTTTAACAATTCGATCATAATGGAGTTCTTACCAGATAACCTCGAGTTTTCTCTTTTTAATTTAGAATAACCACAAATCAATCGATATAACGATCCTGGTAATTGGACTCTGATAGTCCTAGTAATCTGGAAATCTTCCCAATCTTCTTCGGTCATGCCCAGGCTTTTGTTAAATCAATGAATTCTTTGAACTCTGATAGTCCTAGTAATTGGATGAATAGTTGCTCCGTATACTGATTCTATTGTTAATCTTATCAAACAATATTTGCACCTTACTATTAGGAATAATCAACTTCTTCATAATCGCGGGTTACTTTGTTCTCTGAATTAACAATACTAAGTCTGAAACAAGCATCCTTCCAAGTAATCCGGGTCTTTTAACAAACAAGAAACTCAAGTAGTAACTTGACAACCAATGTTTAGAACTCATTTTTATTCAAAATGGCTTTTAGAAATTTTGTAAGGGAAAATCTTTTTTGAAAACTTATTTAAGAATTTGAAAATCACACATCTGGTTGTCCTTACTATATGAGTTGGTTGTTGTCCTTCCCACCTATAACAAGGTACCAAATTAAAGAAACGGTCACATAAAGGTCCATTCACTTCAATCTACCTTCTCTCCTTTATTGGGTCTATTACCTTCCTTAATCGATGAAAACTTCAGCTGTCGTTGTATATTATCTTATTCGTAGCTTCATTTCAAAGATTCCATACTGGTAGTACTCCCATCATCATCTTTGCAGTCATTAAGTGGAACAGGTTTATCCAGCAGCCAACAAGTCTATTTCATAGAACAAAGTTTGCTTATATCACATCACATCACTACTTTACATATCACATTTATCATAGCACCATCATCTAATTCTACGAAAATTCCAGATCTATACTTTCATCTCTAACTCCTTCAAAATTCATCTAGTCCATCCCACAAGCTAAGCACGGGTGGCCTAGTCACTAATAGCTTATAACCGGGTAGCAGCTATCCTCCAGAATACTTGAATCTTCTTTCTAATCTTCTTATCACCTTTATTTATATCTCAATACTCACCATTTACCGTAACTCTCGAATCTATCCTCGTAGGTACTATTGCTTCATAGGACATATTTTAAACTAGGGGTATAGAACAGGGTGTAGGGTAAACTGAAAAGATACATTCACAACCGAATGTCCAGTAAAATAAGAATAAATAGATGGAGGTTCTTGAATAGGTCGTCTCATATCAAGAGGTGGTAAAATAGCGTAGAATAGCTTGAAGAGGTGCAACTGTTATAATAGAAGGTAGTACCATTAATCCTGATGGAGGAACAAGGTGCAAATCCAATCTGAGAGAAGATGACGATCCTTGAACGGAAAGCTCCAAATGATTAGATGATACAGGGAAATCAGGATCTTCCATTGTCGTTATCTGGAAATCACGTCACAAGTTAAGAATCCTAAATCGCGACACGAACCGTGCCGGAGACCTACTATACAACCACACTCAACCTCACAACGTCTTATCTTTCTATTTCCTAATCCAGACCCTTTACCCAATCCCGAAAATTTAGGCTTGTTTTAGTGACTTATAACCTGTAGCTCTGATACCAACCCGTGACGCATTCCAAACTCGGGTCAGAAGTTTGGGGTCCACAACACAATATATAAACCTGTATATGAAATATTATTTGCAATGACCCTGCTTTACATAACCACGGATCGTAACAGGTTAAAGTATGAAAACAAGCCACAACCTTAACTTTTATTACAACGTACCAAATCCCAACTAATTTAACTTACAACTGATAATGAAATTATTCTTACAATCTCATTATCTGACTACCATATGAAGCTCCTGCTAGCTCGACCCAACTCAAACTGGAATCCTAGCTCGCACTTTGGAATGATGAACTACACTATCATCCATATCCTTTTTTACTGTGAAATATATAAAAAGATTCGCAAGAGTGAGCTAACTAGCTCAGCAAGTTATAATAGTGATAACTGAGGTTAAAGAATGTCCAAATGGGATGATTCAGAAGAATCAAGTTTATTGTTAAACAATCATTATAATTGGATATTCATTTTAAATTTTAAAACTAAGGTTAAGCTGCTGATCAGTCATGCACTAACCCCGAGCAAGGCACACAGCTCTGCTCTACGAACTGGATCCAAGGCACATATTGGCCTAATTCGACCACGAATCTGGTCTGACCACGAATCTGGTCCATATAAAGAAAACTATCCAATTCTAAAGCAGTTCAATATGATAAACAATATAACTCAATAAAACAAGATCATAATTAATAGTAATAAAACATTTGTATAAGAGCATGGTGAAAATTCATGGGTACCACGAGGGTATGTCAAAGTATATAAAAGAAATGGCCTTCATCCTGTAGGAGAATCGGGTATTAGAGGAACAATGATTTTATTAGGTTTAGTTCTTTGATGTCACAGGGTATGGTTGAGTATAAAAGTTTATGTATGTTCAACCAATTCTGTTCCAGTGTTTTGTATATGATGGGTATATATATTTGTGGAGTAGTATTGTACTCGTGTGGTTTAGTATCTGGTAAACCAACAAGAAATGGTTCACAAAGAATGAGGTTTACGGCTCAAAGATCAAATGATGTGGCTCAGGTTCAAGGCTGAAGGATTCAAAGTACTTTCAATATAAAACAGAGCTATTTTGAATACTTAACAATATGTCACGAGAGAATTTAGAAATATTTGAATTATATCTCAAAAAAGGTTTAGAAGTACTTGAGTTGCAAGCTTTACAATTATTACTGATCGACTCAGAGCCTACTCGAACGCTCAGGCTTGAACGTCCAACCACTAGTTCACCTTGGATTCGACTTTGTCACTCAGGTTTTTCGGTTAAAACCCTACTAAGCTCGTCAACTGACCACTAGGTTATCTTTAGTCCAACGTCCATTTTCAGTTTCCCGATTAGGACCTACAGGGTCAAAATACTATATGTTAGACACCTAGTTATGCTTGACATATCCTTTCTAATAACCTACCCATACGATAGCATATTACGACTCTTAGCACATACATTATTACAATACAGGCATCAGTTATGGTTCATGTTCTCGAAAATCGATTCAGTGTTCATTTTCAGAAAATACGTATACTCGTCATCGTATGAAATTAGGGTTATTGGTTTTGGCAAAATGTTTCACTACAACATACAATCAGGTTTTGTATAAAACATACGTATTTGTATTTACTTATACTCGCTCGACATTCCGATAATCCTCGGATACGCTCCCGTATTTCCGTAGTTCGATTTCCCGGAAATCGAACAGTGTCCCCTTTGTTTATCAGACTACCCGTCGAAACATCATCGACGTCAAATCAACACAAACAACCCAATCATTAATTCAACCGATATCACTACCAAAATCACTTCAGAAATCCCAACCCCTGATCAAACTAATTAATTAGTATTATTCGCGTTTTTATATTTATTTATTTTAAAATATTAGGACTCAAATAAACATCATCATCGTCCACCGTCCGCTCGTCGAAATTCATCACGGACGGCGGTAAAATTTGCGGGTACCCGATTAATTCGGGTTCCAACACGAACTCCACCGATTAGTAATATAATCCAACACGAATTTATTGATATCACGAAAGAGTAATCAAATAAACCCTGCCAAATAAAAATAAAATTCAGAATACAACAGAACCAATCAACATGATATAATCAACACAGGCCACTCTCCCTGTCACACGCGCCTCTGTGCGCAACTCACACACAAATACACGATACACACACACTAACACACACACAACATTCATCCAACAGACTCAATATATATACATACATATAACCATGTGTATATATATAGATGATAAGCCGAGAGAATGAGACAGAGGTGGATCGCCGGAGAACCCACCGGAAATACCCGAGAAACGGCGGCGACTACCAAGCAGCAGCGGCAGAAACTATCGGCAACAGCGAACTGTAGAAACGAGAGGGGAAGAAAATAGAGGCAAAATATATATATCGAGAAAGAAAATGAGCCAGATTGCCAAGGAGGAGACAGGCGAGAGATTGAAACAAGATATCGGGGAAGATGAGGGACAGGGAAAAATGGGAACAGGGGGTAGTTTCTATTATTTTTTTATTTCCCTTTTTGTTGTTCTGTAACAATCCAGCAACAACACGTGTATAACAGTTTTGTAAAACTTCGAAACGTATCAAGAATTATTACGTATACTTATTTCTGCTTACAATCCCCAATTATGATTCACATTCTGCATTTAAACGAACCAGGTTGCGCATAAAATAAGCTCAGAAAATTACCTAAATAGTCTTAAAATTTTCTAAAAATCCCGAAACTAATAAAATAAAATTTTCATAAAAGAAATTTTGAAACGCAACTCATACCCGCATTTCACAATTAATGAACCGAGCTGCACTTAAAACAAATTCAGAAAATCACGAAAATAGTCTTAAAAGGTTACAAATATCTCGAAGTTTATAATAACATAAATTTCGTAATTTTAAAATAATTTCTGAAACACAATTTATACCCGATTTTAGCAATTAAACGAATTGATGTGCGGGTGAAATTAATCCCGAAAATTTTTAAAATAATTTTACAATTCTCAAAATATTCCAAACTTAAATAAATATGAGTTTCATAATTTTTGAAGAATTCTGAAATTTAAATATAGATTTTACAATTAAATGTAATCAGAAAATCATACAAGGTTAAATAATTGATAAAATATTGATTTCTAAATTTTGTAAAATCCCAAAAATAATTATTGAAATTGTAAAATCATATAACTAATTTTAGAGACAATCCAAATATTTACAGATTTAAAACTGTTATAAAATCACCTTTAAAAATAAAACAAAACAATATAACTCAATTTTTTTTAACTACACATTCCAATCTTTTACACCAATAAATCACAGACAAATAGTATATATCAACACACTGCTGCCAAAACCAAGACACATATTTCATTTAATTAATACTTCCACAATTACATATTTAAATAATTCAAAAATACACGAGTCGTTATATCTAAAATTTGCTTTAGATCCTGGACGATACTCTCATCAATAGTTGGGCCTCTTTCTGAATTGCGCAATGTGCTAATTCTATTACTAATCTCATGATCAGTATCATATATGTAGAGCTGGGCAAACAGGGGTTTTTTACCTGTTGGTGGGAGCAATGAACTTGTGTTGTGGTAAATTTTCCCACCAGCACGGAACACATAAGGTCCCCGTGATTTGTTTATTAATTTATCAATCTGTACTCCCAGTGATGCAACCGTAAACATGGAGTTGTAAGGCCGTATATTCCGCCTGAAGTTAGCACCTTGCTCTCCAGAATTTGGTATGTTTTAGCAGGGGGGGTTGTTTCAGGAGTGGGAGCTTTACACGCACTTCTTCACAACAAAAAGTGAATTGCGGGTTGGAGGTATTCCTGTCCCTCTTAGTCCGCTCTGCATACCATAGTGTCATGCCACAATGCATGCAGATGTGCCGGGGAGGCCCGAAATACGACGAAAGTGCCCGCTCAGCTCTAATGACAGTAAGCAAAGAACACATGAAGAACATGACAATTGGTATTTTTTCCCAAGATGCCTGTAGAAGAAGCGCGAGGCGGTTAGTCTGACGCAACTAACAATCTCGATTAAGGTAGTACCTGCAGCCTAATTGATAGGGGTATTGCTTGGTCCTGCTCCATCGGATAATAGTGGTACACTCATGGTATGCCTGGTTGTGCTTGTGAGTGATGGCACCCTTAGTAGCTTGGTCCTCAATTCTGGAAGTAAACATATTTAGCAGGACTCAGCAGGTTATGATAGATTTAAAATTCATAGAAGGCCACTGAAGTCCCAAAATGTGTATTAAAGTACCTGTTGGAGCCTGTGTAGCACCCGGCGCTGCTCGCTTGGCTGGCGGGGGGTGTATTGGGAAAGAAGATTCAACCCTGACTTCTGCAACAGTTTCAACAATGATGAATAGCTTCAATTTATTTTATTAGTTCCTAATAATGTATCAACATATTGTTGGCCACTACCTCAGGCAGCAAGTTGTAAAAGTCCATGGGTAAATAGAACCCACCACTATTCTGTACATGATTTAAAAGTGATAATGTTGCTGGCAATTTAAGTTATGAGGTTTAAAAGCGCTCATGGTTTGTGGCTAAATGTCAGATACTTGGAGCAGTTTAATTACCTTATTTTAATTAGTTATTCAGAGAAATTAAGATGTAAGATGAGAGAGCGGAGGCTGAGAAGCAAGGGGTCGCTAAATATGCATGACTTGTTTCCTATTATGCGTCTCATATATATTCCTCCATTTTTAATCACCTCTAACAGATAATTGACAGGATGTCAGATATTATTACTTTTGCCTCAAGTAGTGCTGTCACATTTAAATTTTCCTTAGCACTATTTACAATTGATTCTTGTCATGCTTATACCATTGGAGTTTCACCTATTAATTCAAATGATATCTTGACTATGCATTTTACTTGAACAACGACCAGAGCCTAGATATAGTGATTGTAAATTAGGAGTTGTCTGATATTATTAGCTTTCAATACACTTATCAAGTTACTTTTGATCCTGGCAGGTACTAAATATGAATTTTATGCTAACACTAATTAGGAAGTAGCCTAGTTATATTAGAAAAGGGTGCCAATTTGGTATTGTATTTGAAGAGTGTCACTCAAAAACTGATGTAGAATGTTCTTTTGTTCATTATAAGTTGTTAGTGTTTAAAATTCTCCTACCTTCAAGCTTAAATTTGGTTATATGGGATAGTATATGACATTAGATAATTGCATCAGTGTTCTATACCCAGTCAAAAGGAAGCTAAGAAGATTATGGCAAGCATAAGTAGCTTAAATGATTAGCAAGAATGCCATAGTGGCCATAAGATACTAAGTTTTATAGAAGTATAATTGTTAAGGTGATTTCAGAAGTTCCAGTTACTGCTGCTAAAAGCTAACTGATAACCTAATTTAAATGAGTAGCTTAGTGTGTAGGTTAATGCCTAATGATTAAAGTAAGGGCAATACCATAGGATGGCGCAAGTTCATTGCTATGGTGTGAAACCAAAAGCTGGGAGGTATGCTACGAGCACATCTGTATAATTTGCATTGCTGAGAAGTAATGCAATCCCTGATCAGTGTGCACCTTCCTATTGAGTATAAGAATCTTTCTCATTATCCTTGCTTGTTTGGCAATACTTCTTTTCAATAAAGTAGTGTGAATGTTCTGACTATGTGAGTCTGCTATCAGCTGGCGCCTGAGGCGAATCTTCAGAGACCTTTCATGACGCGCAATGGAAGACAACCAACGCCGGAAAACATCACCTAAAGGGCGAGAATCATTGTTAGGTGGAAGAAATGTCTCCATTGGCTCTACCTATCTTATTTACTGCCTAAAGATGTAAGGCCATGTAGACCAAATACTATGATAACAATTCCTCCTCGGCTGGAACAGAGAAACAGAGAAGAAGCATACAGACAGGTTTCGGTTACTCAAAATTCTAGATGTCTTAAATTCTTACATAATATCCTGATATGTGAGCAGATAAATTATAATCCCATTTATAAAAAAAATTTAACATTTCTAAATTATGAGTAATCAGATTTAAATAACATTTTTTTTTATTATTGCATGTAATTAGCCAAGCTATCATGATATAAACTATGGCACATAATTTATTAGAATATACATAATTCATTAGCATTCTATTTTTAATATTTAACCTTAATTTTAAAAAGGTGGTTGTATTTTTTTTCACATTTTATTAAGGTAAAAGGGTAACCAGCATCCATTTTAAGTTTATTTTTTACTTTAATATTTTACCTAAAGTATAATTTTTTATTAGATCATAGATAATCTGATTTTAATATATTAACTTGATTCTAATGTATGGAAGCCTTGATTAATAAAAATTTAAGGTCTTTTTAGTGTTGTATATAAGCCATACCATCCTGACATGAAATATGTTTTATAATTTAATCCGAAAATACATTTCAATGTATGAAATAAGGATTACAACAAATAAAACATAATTTAAAATACAAATTAGATGAAAATGTAATATGAACTGAATTTTTAATTTAGTCTGATAAATTAAATCGACTGTAATTTAAATGAAAATACTATTATATATATTTAAAGTTTAATTATAATCACATTAATTGTTATTAAATTTATATTTAAAATAATTTATTTAATTACAGATTTCTTCTGATTGAATTTAGGGAGTGATTATACATAGGTTAATTAGCACATCCTATAGGACTTATACAAGCACACTCCCTCTATTTATAATTTCAGGACTATATAAATACACAACACACAAGCACATTGGCCACTGGATGTACAATTGTGACAAAGTGAGATTAAAAAGAGTGATAATATTTAAACATCCGAAAGATAAAAAGGGGGAAGAGAATGGAGAGAGATGGTGAAATGAAGCTATCAAAATTTAGGAGAACTTGTGTTTTATTAAACCAGTCAAAGATGTACTATAAACAAAACCGGAGCAGAGGCTAAAAACTGCCACAGAAGATAATTTTTCATTTTTAAAAAGGTCAATGGCCATTAGTGAAGGTGTTCTTGATCCATTGTTCCTCAAAGAAGGAGCGGCCCAAGGAGTGCGAGCTTGCGTGTAGGATTTAGCCACATCTGTAACATCCGGGATATCGCGTGTAATTATTTTTATCAACAAAAATTTTTATATGATTATTATGTGATTTTTGGTGAATTATCTGATGATTGGTGTGAATATTTGAATGTTTATATGTGATGCAGTATAAGTTTGCTAATTTTATTATGACCAGAATAAAATATAGATAATTACGATATTTTCCTAGTACTTTTTGGGCTGTTAAATGATTTTATATTGATTTATGAATTTATTAATTATTTTCTGAATAATTATAAAATTATTTTATAAAGCCGGTAATCGTCCGACTTCAACCGTTTTTACATTTTTACAACTCGAAACTCTTCCAAAAACTCCTTCCTAACCTAATCTGGTAATTCCGGACATTTTTCGTGTTTTGACTTTTTCGGTCCGGATTATGGTTTGACCCGTGCGCGGCCCGGCGCAAGATTTTCGATACGATAATCATTTCGGTGAATCAACAAAACCCATAATCTCAAAGGATGGGATAATATCGCGTTATTTTCGTATAAATTATTTTATAAGAAGCCTGATTTAGATAATTATCCAATACAGATATCAAATCGAATCGTTTTTGCAGTTACTTAGCGGCTAAGTAACTAATTTAACGATCCAAAATGATCCAAAATGAACCAATATTCCAAAAATATATATAGCCCTTTTATCATTTCATTTTATTCGTATAATCACAATCAGTAAGTAAAATCCCGTAAAATACAGAGAAAACATTGAATTAATATCGCGTTCTTGAGAATCAATCGCACGAACGAAGGCGTTATCGAACTCCGATTCTGGCGTGCAATATATCAAAACGAAACTCCCGAAAAGATCTTTCTGAATCAACCATCCATACCAGTGCAGAAATCAAGGTTTTTTTCTTATTTATTTATTTTAATTCGAATTATTTAGTGATTAAATTATGAAAATTAGTTCTTGATGTTATTGATATGATTTGATGATTCCATCTTGTAGATAATATTTTTCTGGTCAATTTGGTATATTATATGTCAAAAATAGAGCTCAATAACATATAGAAAAGGTGGTTTGATTTTCATAAATTAAAATTAGGGTTTATGTTCATGCATAATTTCAATCGAAATTGGGGTTTTTAATTTGGTTAATTCTGGGTTGAAAGTGAAGATACCAATATGTAGATCGTCTCAAGATAAATTGATTCATGTAATTGGTTTTGATGTTGGGCTGCTAAATCGGTGTCACCGAAAAAGAGAAACTCGCCCGAAACAATAAGTTTCCAGCCAATTTTCCGGCTGATTGGCGGACTATTCTCCGTATTGAAGGCCATAGGGGAGTTCTTGGCAATTAGTACTGCAGCTCTGCTAAAATTGGTGATGTTCTGGGCAAAACGAACTGGCCGGCGGTGTCGCCGCCGGTATCATCGGGGAAGACGACCAAAGTGTCGTTTCGTACCCCAACTTTTGCATAGTTCGCATATTCAGTATTTTAGTTTTGAAAACTTGCAAAAACCAGATTGCTGTTTAGTTTATTTTAAAAATGATATATTGTTATTTTTAATAATCAGAAAAAAATTGTTTATTTAATTGTTTTTAAATTCTGAAAATTATTTTAATTATTTATTTATTCAAAAATAAATCGAAATTATTTTATTAATTAATTTTAATTAGTTTTTAATTATTTTAATTAATTGATTAATTTATTATTAATTGACTAATTAATTTAATTAATTATTAATTAATTTTAATTGATTTAATAATTAGATTTAATTATTTAAAATTGATTTAAAAATTCTGAAAAATAGTTTCGAGTTTTAAAATATTATTTTAAATTAATTTCAAGACTCGATAATTATTATAAAATTATTTTAAAGTCAGATTCGGGTATTCGAACCCTATTAATTAATTATAAAATGATTCAGAGACCCGTTTTAATTCCGGAAAATGTTCAAAAATTCGTATTAAATACCTGGAAAATCATTTTGACCCCGAATCTTCTTTGAAAAATTATTTTGATCGAATATCTTGCGTGCTATGTGTTACGTGCTAACCTTTTGCAAATATTTTCGAACTGTTTCATAATATATCACTATTATTCAAAATAACTCATATTTTATACTGCAAGCACTTTAAACTATTTAACCTTGAACCCTGATTTTTATTGATCTTGAGCCATAAGCCTTATTCATCATAAAGCATTGATTGTTGAATTTCCAGATAAGAGCCAGACACATACGATACTACTCCACAAATACATATCTACCACATACTGATTTCTGATATTCAATTGCTTGACATACCAACCCTTATTCCTTGTTTAACAGAAGACCAATTCTTGGAACCCTTGAGCCCTTGGTCTTCTACTTTCTGATTCTTTCCTTGATTGAAAGCCAATCTTTTGAATTCCCTGTTATGCCTTCATGGTGTTACAAATCACCTTATGCTTCAAGATAAATGTTGTTTATGATTCAGCTTATTGATTTACATTGGTTTTCATATTGAATTGTTCTAGAATTAGATGGTTTTATACGTGTGGACCAGATTCGTGGTCAGACCAGATTCGTGGTCATAATAGGTCAATGTGTGCCTTGGATCCAGTATATAGAGCAAAGCTGGGAGCCTTGCTCGGGGTTAGTGCGTGACTGATCAGCAGCCTAACCTTGGTTTTTAAAAATGAAAAGTGAATATCCAATTCAAATCATTGCTTATTCAGAAACTTGATTCTTCTGAATCATTTCAATTGATTATTGATTAACCTCAATTGTTGCTATTATAATTTGCTGAGCTATTTAGCTCACTCTTGCAAAACTTTTTATGTTTTCAACAGTTGAAAAGGAAAATTTGTTGATAACAAGGATTCCCAGTCCAACGTGCGAGCTAGGATTCCAGGTTAAGTTGGATCGAGCTAGCAGGAGCTTATATTGTAGATGAGTTATGCGAGATTGTAAGAATGGTATCATTATCAATTGTAAGTTAAACTAGCTGGGGTTTGCTACGATATAATAAAAGTTAAGGTTGTGGCTTGTTTTTATACTTTAACCTGTTGCGATCCGTGGTTGTGTAAAGAAGGGTTAATGCATATAATACTTTATATACAGGTTTAAATATTGTGGTGTTTGTTGTGAGCCCTAAACTTCTGACCCGGGTTTGGAGGGCGTCACAGGTTGGTATCAGAGCTACAGGTTATAAGTCACTGAAACAAGCCTAGATTGTTGGGAATGGATAGAGGGTTAGGATTAGGATTAGGAAATAGAAAGATAGATCGTCGATAGGTTGAATGCGATCAAATAGTAGGTTTTAGTGGGATTCGTGATGAAATTCGACATCTTTATCTAGCGACGCGATTTTCAGATGGTGGCGATGGAAGATTCTTTTATCCTTGGATTGGCTGATCATTCGGAGCCTTCATTCGGAAGACTATCATCTGATTCACGCCTTGCTCGTCCACCGGTATTCTCCATGTCACCTCCTGTTGCGACGGTTGCACCTTTTCACATTATTGTTTCATTCCCTGATGCGAGGCTATCTATTCGAGAATCCCCCACATGCTGATTCTGGTTCTACCGGATACTCAACTGTGGGTGTATCCTTTCTGTCTACTCTACATTCTTTTATATAACATCAGTTTAAAACCCGTCTTACGAAGTAACAACACTTATGAGGATGGATTCGAAAGCTATAACATATAGTGAGTACAAGAGGTATTAAGAAATGTTAGAAGAACCTAGAGTGAGGATACATATGTTTCGGAAGATAGCTACTACCAGGTTATATGGAGTTATTAGTAAGTATGCCACCCAAGATTATCTTGTGGAGTGAGCTAGATGAATTTTAAAGAAGTTTGAAAAGATTGGATATCGAGAGTTTTCTCGGAATTAATGATGATGTTATGATAAATCCTGATACGTATAAAAGTAATATGATATAAACTGACCTTGTGTTATAAAATAGATCTGATGATTACGGGATAAATTTGTTATACTTAGTAATCGTAAGAAGTAATGATGGAAGTATTACCAGTGTGAAAGATTTGAGGAGAAGCTATGAATAAGATAATATGCAACGGTAACTGGAATTATTGTTGACCAATGAAGGTAAAATGGACCCAACGAGGGATAGAGGATATATAGAAATGAATGAGCTTTTATTAGATTGTGTTTTTAATTTGATACCTTGTAGTGATTGAAAAGAACGACAACTGACTCATATAATAATGACGACCAGGTGTATGATTTTCAAAATTTTAAACCAGTTTTTAAAAGAAATTTTCTTAACTTTAAAAACTTGGTTGTCCAATTACTACTTGAGTTTCTTGTTTGTTGTAAGATTCAGATTGTCCAGACGAATACTTGTTCTAGGAATTGGTATGATTCGTTTAGAAGGCCAAGTGGACCCGCTATTACTGAAAAACTATTCATCTAATTTCTGAAATGATTAGAGCACGAGGAATATGTCGATTCATAAGAAGCTGAGTATGAGCAAAGAAGATTAAAGAAATTTATATACCTTCTAAAGAGAGAACGTTATTAGCAAAAGAGCTGATTAGTTAAATGATTAGCAGCATAAGTGAAATTTGAAGTTATGAGTATAAATCTCGTACGATTGCAAATAAAATCGTATACGAACGTGGAAGCGTGACGTTAAAGATACAAAATCTAACGAATGGCAAATTATTTTAACAATCGATTAAAGAAAGCATTTCTGAGCACTTTCTCAAGTTGATATATGACTCGGCATGGGATCTATTGATCGGAAAGGCGTTGGAGCTGTAAACAGATGTAATGTGGATGACGATCAAGGATATCAATATTTCTTATCATTCTTATAAATCTCGAGTAAAGAATGAACTTCTTCCATGACCAGCTTTATAAGGTGATTGTTGAATCCCTTTCAAATCATTCCTTCTTCAAAATATTGTTTTTTAAATTGGGACAAGCAGCGTTATGGTGTGACGATTTGTCGAAATGACAAAGAGTCTGGTGGGACGCCACCTAATCATGTGCTGCATGCCATATGGTATGAAAGACTGGCCATCTTGAGTACTAATATGGTTGTCTCATTCCTATTCATATCAGTATTCATTCTTTTTTTTTTCAATCCTGATTTATTTATTCATGAATTCTTTCGATTGTTTCCTTGTACTCTTATTCCTTACAGAAAGTTTTCAATCAGAATTAGATACACAAATCTCTTCTTGTGTAAGATTTGTTCCTTGAATATCTTAAAAGGAAGTAAAATGAACCCGTATAGCAAAAAGAGTTATGTGGGCAATGGAAAGCCGAAGAATGGTGGACATTTACGTGCAGAGAAGAATCATTATGCTGATAACGAGATTGCTGCGAGGATATTAAATCAAAGGCGGAAAATTTATATACATGATACATTTCAAGTCTGAGATTTTGGCATGAATTGGAGTAATTAGCAAACTGTATGGAGTAAATTAACTAGAGAAACAAGAAAGTAAGGATGCATGTATCAAATGAGGCAAATGATCGATTGGACAATGAAGGCGAATGAATAAATTCTTAATAATAACCAGATAATCGATTAAAAAGTTGTGAAAATGAAGTATATCTGAATTAGGTGGGAGATATTCCTCATAAAGATTCAAGATCGAAGAAATGCTAGTTACGAATAAACTTTAAGTGTGTTCATCAAGGAATGGTTGGGCTTTCCACTCAAGTAAGTGAGTTGTGGTAAAATTTATGCTTGTAGCAGGGTCGACAAAGAAGGTTCAATATGGAAAGACATAAGGGGAGATGAAGGTATGGCAGTTTGACTGCAACAATTTTTAAGATATGAAGCTTTAAAACCAACTGAACTCATTCACAAGATTTTAAGAGTGTTGGTTGAGACCAGGTGTTGGTCATTAGAGGTTGAACAAGTTAGTTAATAAGAATAAGTGTATATTGCTAAGGATGGACGAATTGTTAAGTAGAGAGCTTGAATTAAAACATGAACTAGAAGAGTTTTTGAATAATTTATAATTGTACTCCTTAGTGATATTCTGTTATAATCAGAAAATATGAGAAAAATGTATGGTATAATATGAACTGTTCGCTATAACCTTAAGTTGAATTAGAGACATGGGTTGTATCGATTATTATTACACGAGGTGGTGAATTGGTGAGTTTGGAAAGTGAAAGTGGACTGGTATATTTAAGGATTGATTGTTGATTATTTCGTTGATTGTGGGTGTCGGCTTGAGTCCGACTGGTAGTCAATAATATAAAGGAGATGCTGCCCAAATTTTTTGAAAAGTACCCTACCCTTAAAAACAGAAAGTATACTCCCGTGTGTTATAGATATCCATGTTGATACTCCAAATAATTGTGATCTCGATTCTCGAAAGAGGTTGTTACATCCAATTCGACTATATACAATTGGTCGTTGATTTCATTTAGCTAGTCATTACTTGGTACAATTGATCAATTAAGTAAGTTAATTGGTTAATTTTACCAATTAATGGTCAGTTAGATGGAAATTGATTCCAATTAGATTAAGTTAAATTTTGATGTGACTTTCAAATCTGAAATCAAAACAATGAGGAATTGGGGAAAAGTAAGGACGCTGGTAGAATTTAGAAATTGCTGCAAATGTGTGAGTTTTTACTTGGATGAGTATGCCCTTCATAATAGACAAGAGAAATAAAAATTCAATTGTATGGACAAGTGAGAAGAATATTTTAAAGATCTAAAGATTTAAGATGAAGCAACGAGAAGAAAGGAAGAAGGGAGATGAAATAAAGCAGAAATTAATTACTACACCAGTACGGATTTCATTAGACAGTCAGGGAGATGTTATCATCTGCAACAAAGTTTTATCAAAGGACATCTTGTTTCTGATACTCATACAATAATGATTTGTCAAGTATTTCTGTTTTGGATTAAGTGTGAGATACAGTTTTAAATCAGTTTCCGATTCATGTTGATACTTAAGTTGTTGTTAAATATCGAAAGTGATATTAATACCGATGATTGATATTTACTTCAGAATGGGATGTTGTGAGCATCAAAGTTCGTATTAATATCTAATTTGATATGACAACAAAATGAGTATTAATGTCAAGAGTTCAGTTTTGAATAAGCTTTGAGAATGAAGAACGGAGATAGAAAAAAGAGTGGAATCAAAAAGGGTGATAAAGAAACTTCATAAGATGCCAGGAAAAGCAAACGTAGTAACAGATGCATTAAGCAGAAAGGAAGGACTGAACATGTTGACAGTATCAGAAGAATTTTACAAGGAATTTCAAAAGTTGAGATTGGAAGCCAGAATTTGCAAACCTAATAATGCAAAGATGTATAGTATGACTTTTCAGCCAAAATTGCTAAAGAAGGTAAAGAAAGGTCAAGGGAAAATAATAGATCAAGATATTAATTATTAAATATATATATATACTCAAAAGGATGATCAAGGCATTCCCATATTTTATTTCAGAATAAGGGATTCCACTAGTGACAGAATTGAAGAATGGAACTTGACAAGGAGCTCACAACCCAAGATATTCAATCCATCCATGGAGTACCAATATGTATAAAGATTTAGAGGAAAATTATTGGTGGCCAGATATGAAGAAAGAAATGGTGGGATAGATTAGCAAATGTTACAAGTATCAAGGGGTTAAGGCGGGACACCAAAGACTAGATGGATATATTTCATCAAGAAACATCATGGTGATGCCACCTGAGAACCAAAAGTGAGGAAATCGTTAATTGCATTATTATTGATAGGTTATTTAAACCTAATTATTTTCATTTTGGAATAAACGGTTTATCCCATAAGTGGGTTAGTTGCTGCTTAAAGAAATGGTGGTACATCATCAGATCCAAAAACTAATTGTAGATGATCAATATTGTCTGATTTAAAATTTGACAATAATATTCAGAATACGATAAATTATGTCGAACGAGAATGGTATGTACTACTTCTAGATGAACGGATATTAAGTAAGCGGAACTAAAAAGATAGGAATTTGGTTGAACAACAATAACTCAAGAGATTCAAGCTACTCCAAAGGTATGATACGAGACATAGATGTCAAAGAAGACTCTCTGATAGTATGGCATAAAGAAAGAATAAACGTTATATGTGATTAAACGTCAAGGAAAGCATTACGGTTAGTTTCGTATGAGAACTCCTTAGAACCAAAATATATGATGATATGGATTAAAAATATGCCGGTGATGCCTCGCGGTTAGTGTACTTTCTTTAAAATGGTAAGAGATCTTCGCTCGATAAACATCCTCGATTGTGCTTCAAGGAAAATAAAATATGGTGATAAGTCTGTATGTTAGTCATATTCAGTCGAGATTTTCTCGATTAATTCCTAACTCTGGAGTAATCTCGAGAACGTTAGAAATCGAATATGCCATAGTTCAAGTATATCCTTCGCAGATGGACGAGAAGATTAAAAGAACGACTAAAGTGCCTCGAATGTGATTCGAAGTGATTATGAACTAAGTTAATTGAATAGAAAAACATGTGGGAATGAGGTTCAATAACCAGTAGCTATTGCAAAAGTTCATGAGCAAGAATTACTAGAATTACAAATAAAAGCTAATTAGTAAGCATTATGCTGGTCCTTTTTGAGACAGTAAAATAGTCAGGATAAGTGTAAGTAAGTTGGCTTCATCGCCACACGTTTAGCAGATTCATACGGTATTTATACGTGTATATTCAGGAAAAGTAATTTAGCTCCATTATATATAAAATGGAAACTTGAGTTGAGTTATATGAGCAACAGATAGAATATGATGTCAACGAGAGGTTGTTAAGTAATGGTAGATGCTGCAAGTAAAAGTTTATGAAAAGTTGTAAGGTTGAGGAATCAACCCGAGAAAATGAGAGTGAGATACTTGAAGGTATCACTATCTGATCCTTAGAATGATTCTGAGGACAGAATCCTTTTAAGGGGGGAAGGATGTAACATCCGAGATATCGCGTGTAATTATTTTTATCAATAAATAATTTGTATATGATTATTATGTGATTTTTGGTGAATTATCTGATGATTGGTGTGAATATGTGAATGCTTATATGTGATACATTATAAGTTGGCTAATTTTATTATGACCAGAATAAAATATAGATAATTACGGTATTTTCCTGGTAATTTTTGGGCTATTAAATGATTTTATATTGATTTATGAATTTATTAATTATTTTCTGAATAATTACAAAATTATTTTATAAAGCCAGGAATCGTCCGACTTCAACCGTTTTTATGTTTTTACAACCCAAAACTCTTCCATAAACTCCTTCCTAACCTAATCTGGTAATTCCGGACATTTTCTGTATTTTGACTTTTTCGATCCGGATTACGGTTTGACCTTTGCGCGGCCCGACGCAAGATTTTTGATACGATAATCATTTAGGTGAATCAACAAAACCCATAATCTCAAAGGACGGGATAATATCGCGTTATTTTCGTATAAAGTATTTTATAAGAAGCCCGGTTTAGATAATTATCCAATACGGGTATCAAATCGGATCGTTTTTGCAGTTACTTAGCGGCTAAGTAACTAATTTAACGATCCAAAATGATCCAAAATGAACCAATATTCCAAAAATATATATAGCCCTTTTATCATTTCATTTTATTCGTATAATCACAATCAGTCAGTAAAATCCCGTAAAATACAGAGAAAACATCGAATTAATACCACGTTCTTGAGAATCAATCGCACGAACGAAGGCGTTATCGAACTCCGATTCTGGCGTGCAATATATCAAAATGAAGCTCCGGAAAAGATCTTTCTGAATCAACCATCCATACCAGTGCAGAAATCAAGGTTTTTATCTTATTTATTTATTTTAATTCGAATTATTTAGTGATTAAATTATGAAAATTTGTTCTTGATGTTGTTGATATGATTTGATGATTCCATCTTGTAGATAATATTTTTCTGGTCAATTTGGTATATTATATGTCAAAAATAGAGTTCAATAACATATAAAAAAGGTGGTTTGATTTTCATAAATTAAAATTAGGGTTTATGTTCATGCATAATTTCAATCGAATGGGGTTTTTAATTTGGTTAATCTGGGTTGAAAGTGAAGATACCAATATGTAGATCGTCTCAAGACAAATTGATTCATATAATTGGTTTTGATGTTGGGCTCCTAAATCGGTGTCGCCGGAAAAGAGAAACTCGCCGGAAACAATAAGTTTCCTGCCGATTTTCCAGCTGATTGGCGGACTGCAGCTCTGCTAAAATTGGTGATGTTCTGGGCAAAACTAACCGGCCGGCGGTGTCGCCGCCGTCGCTAGTATCGTAGGGGAAGACGACCAAAGTGTCGTTTGGTCCCCCAACTTTTGCATAGTTCGCATATTCAGTATTTTAGTTTTGAAAACTTGCAAAAACCAGATTGATGTTTAGTTTATTTTAAAAATGATATATTATTATTTTTAAAAATCAGAATTTTTAAAAATCAGAAAAAAATTGTTTATTTAATTGTTTTTAAATTCTGAAAATTATTTTAATTATTTATTTATTCAAAAATAAATCAAAATTATTTTATTAATTAATTTTAATTAGTTTTTAATTATTTTATTTAATTGATTAATTTATTATTAATTGACTAATTAATTTAATTAATTATTAATTAATTTTAATTGATTTAATAATTAGATTTAATTATTTAAAATTAATTTAAAAATTCCGAAAAATAGTTTCAAGCTTTAAAATATTATTTTAAATTATTTTCAAGGCTCGATAATTATTATAAAATTATTTTAAAGTCAGATTCGGGCGTTCGAACCCTATTAATTAATTATAAAATGATTCAGAGACCCTTTTTAATTTCGAAAAATGTTCAAAAATTCGTATTAAATACGTGGAAAATCATTTTAGCCCCGAATCTTCTTTGAAAAATTATTTTGATCGAATATCTTGCGTGTTATGTGCTACGTGCTAACTGATTGATGTGTTATATGCCTATGTGGTTATGGTTTAACTGTTTTAGTCATAACTTTTAATCCGTAAATCGGATTTGGGTGAAACGAAGGGTAGATTAAAGCTTTTGACGTCTATGTGATGATTGGAATAATATGGGTATGAATAATTGATAGATACTTGTGATGCCTAGAAGAGTCAGCGAGGTATAGAAAAGGAAACCAGTGATCCATAAATAGAATCAAAGCGTAGAAAGAGAAGGAAAGTGATTGATAAATAGAAGCAAGGCATAGAAAGAGAAGAAAAGTGGTTGATGAGTAAAACTATTAGATGAATACCAGTAAAGTAGAAATCGTCGATGATAAGGCAAGTACCTTTGAACCTTTTTCAAGATATATTGCAAATATTTTCAAACTGTTTCTTAATATGTAGATATTATTCAAAATAACTCATGTTTTATACTGCAAGCACTTTAAACTATTAAACCTTGAACCCTTATTTTTATTGATCTTGAGCCATAAGCCTTATTCTTCATAAACCATTGATTGTTGAATTTCCAGATACGAGCCAGACACATACGATACTACTCCACAAATACGTATCTACCACATACTGATTTCTGATATTGAATTGCTTGACATACCAACCCTTATTCCTTGTTTAACAAAAGACCAATTCTTGGAACCCTTGAACCCTTGGTCTTCTACTTTTTGATTCTTTTACTTGATTGAAATCCAATCTTTTTGAATTCCTTGTTATGCCTTCATGGTGTTACAAATCACCCTATGCTTCAAGATAAATGTTGTTTATGATTCAGCTTATTGATTTACATTAGTTTTCATATTGAATTGTTCTAGAATTTTATGGTTTTATACGTGTGGACCAGATCCGTGGTCAGACCAGATTCGTGGTCATAATAGGCCAATGTGTGCCTTGGATCCAGTATATAGAGCAAAGCTGGGAGCCTTGCTCGGGGTTAGTGCGTGACTGATCAGCAGCCTAACCTTGGTTTTTAAAAATGAAAAGTGAATATCCAATTCTAATCATTGCTTATTCAGAAACTTGATTCTTCTGAATCACTTCAATTGATTATTGATTAACCTCAATTGTTGCTATTATAACTTGTTGAGTTAGTTAGCTCACTCTTACAAAAATTTTTATGTTTTCAACAGTTGAAAAGGAAAATTTATTGATAACAAGGATTCCCAGTCCAACGTGCGAGCTAGGATTCCAGGTTAAGTTGGATCGAGCTAGCAGGAGCTTATATTGTAGATGAGTTATACGAGATTATAAGAATGATATCATTATCAATTGTAAGGTAAACTAGCTGGGGTTTGCTATGATATAATAATACTTTAGATATAGGTTTAAATATTGTGGTGTGTGTTGTGAGCCCCAAACTTCTGACCCGGGTTTGGAGGGCATCACAACATCCACAGGTGAGAGCTTGTTGACCTGGGCAAGTTGCATCAAGGCATCAACTTTAAATGCTTCTCACAAACCAAATTGTCACCAGAATAATAATGACAGTAAAAATACACATAAAAGAACTGTGGAGTCTACTTGACAACAATACTAACACGCACACACATATACATATCAACCAGCAACAAGATATTACAAACATTCTAAGGAAGCTGCTAATTGTTATATAGCAATTGTAGCTTCAGAGTTACCGACATGCTGTATTGGGATATAGCCAAAATCGGAGTCCATTATCAGATGAAACCTGGAACCTTAGCCTATTTTCTTTTCTTTAAACTAATATTTTGCTCCTATGGCCGCTTTACCGCATTGATCAAGAGCACCTATAATATGAAAGATTTGAGAATATCTGGGAACAATATTCTGGAAACATGTTATACAGTTTGTTGTTTATATTCTCACAAGTCCAAGAAGCAATACCATCAGCATAACTTCTGCTGGGTGCCTCCATTAAACCAACACCATGTCCCTCTTCCATAGCAGACTTGATAATCTCTATTAGTTTGTCAGGCTCTCCTCTGATCAAATATTTTAAAAGTACAATAATTTAATTAATCATTAAAAGATCAGAAAGCTACCAATGACACAAGGGCAGTATTGGGAATATGCCAGACCAGAGATCTTTAGTATAAGGTGCAAGAGGAATAATGCAAATCAAATCAATTCATGTATATAGATGTGCACCCTTAAGCTAATTTTATTTCCTAGCAAATCTGAGCCCAACTAAGACAGCGCACAGTTTATATCCTCGATGTTTTAAGTGGAAGCTTGGATGAGCGGAAAGGTGTAATAGCTAAGTGCTAATAAGCCACCATATTAGTCACATTCATTTATTTCACCTAATCTTCTCTCCAAGGTTTGGTGTGCTCTCTCAAACCTCAGTCTAGGATACATAGATTCAAGGAAATTCACATTTAGACCTTTTCATTTCTTACATTTATCATTGCGAACAATAAGGCCAGCCCCTTATGGAAACACAGACTACATTACGCCAAAATGCCATATGATTGCATAAAAAATCATATGTGCAAAAGAATAATAGGCAACCAATCATGTGCCTATAAAGAAAACAAACAACTGATTTCTAGAAAAATTATTTTTTTGAGTCCTGAATGCTACTGCCAACCAAAACGCATTGGATATGGCTTAAAGTGAATGCAAGGCTAAAAAATATCATAATATTAAAAATTTAATGCTAATAAATTTGCCAATCCTGATAAATTGCCAGTTTGATAACACATGAAAGGAGGTGTTCAATAAGTTTACAGGGGTTGATAGCTTCACAAGTTCAGTATATATAGAAATATCATAGTAAGGGAAGTAGCCACTCACAATTCACAATCACGATGGGAAGTAAACAAAGAATCAGAACAAAGCTTTCTAAAGAACTAAGAGAACGCTGAAATAAGGGTAAAGATGCTTAAAAGTCCTACCACTACCAGAGGATGAAGCTGTGCACACTTATTTATAACATGGTAGTATGAAGTACATTAATAAGAAAGTTTAGAAAAGGTTAGCAAGGTATGTCTTAATGAGATAAATGTAAGGTAGTGATAAGTGGCATTTTATACCACTTAGAGCGTCTTAAAATGGCTTAAATTGGTGTCTTGAAATCAAGTATTTTGTGTATTTGATGCATTTTTCTAGTGTTTATGCATTTCAGGGTATTAGTTGCATTTCGGGGGAGGAATCATCAAGAATAAGCCTTGACATGTGTTCACCATTGCGTGAGGAAAGAAATGGGCAGATTACGGCGAAGAAACGGAGCAAATCAGGATTTTTTCCAGTAGAGGTCTGAGCGCCCGCTCAGCAATGCTGAGCGGCCGCGCAGGAAGCTGAGCGCCCGCTCAGCTATGCTGAGCGGCCGCGCAGGGTCGGGAAAAAAGATATATTATTTCAGGACTTCTACTTCTGTTTGGTTTCCACTTCTATGTAATCTGAGTTTTATGGGACTATTATATAAGTAGATTTGAGACGTTTTCATAAGGGTGGATTGAAGAAGATCGTGTTTTTACGCAAGGAGCGAAGGAGATAAGGAAGAAGACCGATTTAGCACACCGCAACGAAGAGGAAGCATATTTTCTTGTGATTCTTGTTTCGTTGTAACGTTGGATGCTAGTTTTCTTACTTTGAACTTATTTACTCTTGTGACGTACTCTATTTTAATATAATTAGTTTAGTTATTATTTTCTTGTGTTTGTTTATCATGATTTCATATGAACCCATGATGACGATAAGTGCTATTATGGGCTAATCGTGATCATGAGGTTGCAACGGATTTATTATGGAATTCTTTAGTAATTGTTTAATACTTTAGTGTGTGATGATTGTATGATATCTAGTATTAGTTGTGCGTATTCGTCTTATGTACGTCGCGAACATATAAGATAGGGTGTTAATCTCTTGTGAAGCGACGGTGGATCTTGAGATTTAGAACTTGCCATGCTAGCATAGGTTCATGTACCTTGTGCATGATTAGTGGGTAACTCTAACAGTTTTATTTGCCCTATGTAATCAAAAGGAATAACTTGTGCTTAAATCGTTGTGTTATCAATTTCTGTAGACATATAGGAACTCAACATAATTGATGACTATTCAACTTCTATCTTAATTGTTAATGTTTGGTAGAATGGTATTAGTACAATGAAAGTTGGCTTTTATCAGTTTCGTGTAATTCGATTAATATCATCACTGTCACATGCTAAAGGTAATAACAATGACTATTGAAGGAAGTAGTAATGAAGTTGTGATCTCATGAATGTTTTATTATTGATAATTTGAAGTGTTAAGTAAGTGATTAATTAAGCAGTTAATTGTAGTTAATATTTAATCAACAATCTTAAGTGTTAGTGTCTTAACATTGAGAAGTAATCATACATTGGTGAGTGAGTTTAATTAGAGAAAAATTTAGTCTGAGTCTCTGTGGGAACGAACTAGAAAGTATTCTATATTACTTGCGAACCCGTATACTTGCGTGAATATTAGCGCGTGTTTTCGCCCTAACAAGTTTTTGGCGCCGCTGCCGGGGACTCGGCGTATTTGTTTAGTTTATGTACTTAACATCATTGGTCATTAGGACTCAGTGATTAGGACGTAGTAGTTAATTATTGTTTCCGGTTGTGTTTCAGGTACTTTAGCAAGCGTTTATGTAAACTCGTTCTCGTGCTCGCAAGAGGACTTTAGATACAGTTGAGGAGACAGACGAAGTTCTTGATATTCCGGAGAAGTTAGATTTTGAGGATTCGGATTCAGGAACTGAACGGAAAGAACCAGTAAACATGGGAGATCGTATTGTTCAAGCCGATCCAGCTCTTATGGATTTTTCTCGGCCTAAAATTGATGACATTCAGTCAAGCATCCTTCATCCGGCTATTCAAGCTAACACCTTTAAAATCAAGCCGGGCACTATTCAGATGGTGCAGAATTCTGTTTCTTTTGGAGGAGCGGCAACTGAAGACCCCAACATGCACATAAGGAATTTTGTCGAGATCTGCAGCACTTTTAAGTATAATGGCGTGACTGATGAGGCTATCAAGTTGAGGCTTTTCCCATTCTCACTGAGGGACAAGGCTAAAGACTGGTTACATTCTGAACCAGCTGGGTCCATCACTACGTGGCAAGATCTTGCACAAAAGTTTCTGGTGAAGTTTTATCCGATGGCAAAGACTGCTGCTATGAGGAGTGCTCTTACTCAGTTTGCGCAGCAACCTACAGAATCTATGTGCGAGGCTTGGGAATGCTACAAGGAAATGTTGAGAAAATGTCCACATCATGGAATGCCGGATTGGATGGTGATCACGGGTTTCTATAATGGTTTGGGGGCCCAATCTCGGCCCATGCTCGATACAGCAGCTGGAGGCGCCTTATGGGCTAAAAGCTATACTGAGGCGTATAATCTTATAGAGACGATGGCTGCAAATGAGCATCAAAACCCAACTCAGAGGATGACGTCAGGCAAGGTAGCAGGTATTCTAGAAGTTGATGCAGCCACCGCTATTGCAGCCCAGCTCCAAGCGCTATCAATGAAGGTTGATTCTCTGGCTATATATGGAGTTAATCAAATAGCTATGGTTTGTGAGCTTTGTGCAGGTTCTCATGCTACGGATCAGTGTTCTCTTGTCAACGAATCTATTCAGTATGTGAATAATTATCAGCGACAACAGCAGTCTGTGCCAGCGACCTATCATCCTAACAACAGAAATCATCCAAATTTCAGCTGGGGGAATAATCAGAATGCTATTCAGCCACCATATCAGCAAGGAGTGAGTAAACAGTTTAACCCACCTGGATTCCAGCAACCACAGCAGTATGCTACAAGGCAATCATATCCTCAACAGGGAAGTACAGCTGCACCTACTAGTGCTGATTTTGAGGAACTTAAGCTGTTATGCAAGAGTCAGGCGGTTTCTATCAAGACCTTGGAAAATCAAATCGGTCAGTTAGCTAATGCAGTGCTCAATCGTCAACCTGGCACCCTTCCCAGTGACACGGAAGTACCAGGCAGGAAGGAAGCTAAAGAGCAAGTCAAGGCTATTACCTTAAGGTCTGCAAAAGTTGCTGATGCTGAAAAGGCAAAAGAAGGAGAAGCTGAAATTAGAGATGAAGAATCTAAGCAAAAGGAGAAAGCAGCGGAACCAAGGAAGACTACTGTTGAACACACTCTGCCTGAGGCTAATACAGGGGAGAAACAGCTCTATCCTCCACCACCTTTTCCTAAAACATTGCAGCAACAAAAGCTGGATAGACAGTTCGGGAAGTTTCTGGAGGTGTTCAAGAAACTTCACATCAATATACCTTTCGCTGAGGCTCTGGAGCAAATGCCTAGTTATGCGAAGTTTATGAAGAGTATTCTTTCAAGGAAGGTGAAACTGGATGACCTTGACACCGTTGCTCTCACGGAAGAATGCAGCGCTGTTCTGCAGCAAAAGTTACCACCAAAACTGAAAGATCCAGGAAGCTTCACCATTCCTTGCACCATTGGCAATCTGACCTTTGACAAGTCCCTTTGTGATTTGGGAGCAAGCATTAATCTGATGCTGTTGTCGATCTTTAAAAAGCTGGATCTACCTGATCCAAAACCCACATACATGTCTCTACAATTGGCTGATCGTTCCATTACTTACCCAAGGGGCATAGTGTAGGATGTGCTCGTCAAGGTGGATAAGCTCTTCTTTCCTACAGATTTTGTTATTCTGGATTTTGAGGAAGATAAGAAGATTCCCATAATCTTGGGAAGGCCTTTCTTGGCTACTGGCCGTACCTTGATAGATGTGCAAAAAGGTAAACTTACTATGCGGGTACAAGATCAGGATGTGACCTTCAACGTATTCAAGGCAATGAAATTCCCTATAGAAGATGAGGAGTGCTTAAAAGTGGATGTGATTGATTCTGCGGTTACTTCGGAACTCGATCGTATGCTAATGTCTGATGCATTGGAAAAGGCCTTAGTGGGGGATTTTGACAGCGATGATGAAGATGGCAACGAGCAATTACAATATCTGAACGTTTCTCCCTGGAAGCGAAAACTGGACATGCCGTTTGAATCTCTTGGTACTTCTGACCTTAAGAATGCTGAAGGAAAGCTCAAACCATCAATAGAGGAAGCATCTACCTTGGATCTCAAGCCATTACCTGAACACTTGAGGTATGCTTTTTTAGGTGATTCATCTACGTTACCTGTTATTATTCCATCTGACCTTTCAGGTAGTGAGGAAGACAAGCTCTTAAGGATTTTGAGAGAATTCAAATCGGCTATTGGATGGACCATAGCAGACATCAAGGGGATAAGTCCTTTATATTGTATGCATAAAATTCTGCTAGAGGAAGGTAGTAAGCCAACTGTGGAACAGCAGCGAAGACTGAATCCCATCATGAAGGAGGTGGTGAAGAATGAAATTCTGAAATGGTTGGATGCAGGCATCATTTATCCTATTTCTGACAGCTCGTGGGTGAGCCCCGTATAATGTGTACCTAAGAAAGGAGGTATCACTATGGTCGCAAATGAAAAGAATGAGCTCATCCCCACTCGAACAGTTACAGGATGGAGAGTATGCATGGATTATAGAAAATTGAACAAAGCCACAAGGAAGGATCACTTCCCTCTTCCATTTATTGATCAGATGCTTGACAGGTTGGCGGGTCATGAGTATTTTTGTCTTCTGGATGGTTATTCAGGGTATAATTAGATTTGTATTACACCAGAGGATCAGGAAAAGACTACCTTCACTTGTCCATTTGGCACGTTTGCTTTTCAGAGTTTCGTTTGGGTTATGTGGCGCCCCGGCCACTTTTCAGAGATGTATGATGGCTATATTCTCTGACATGATTGGAAATAATGTCGAAGTGTTCATGGACAACTTCTCCGTCTTTGGACATTCATATGATGAATGTTTGAATAATCTGCACACCGTACTCAAAAGATGCGTGGAAACTAATTTGGTGCTCAATTGGGAGAAATGTCATGTTATGGTGCGTGAAGGCATTATTCTTGGGCATAAGGTCTCTAACAAGGGTCTGGAGGTGGACAAGGCCAAGGTGGGAGTCATTGAAAATCTTCCCCAACCTAATTCTGTGAAAGGAATCCATAGTTTTCTTGGTCATGCGGGTTTTAATCGGCGATTCATCAAGGACTTTTCAAAGATATCTAAGCCGTTGTGCAATTTGCTTGAGAAAGATGTGCTTTTCAAATTTGATGAAGAACGTTTGGCAGCATTCGAGACTCTCAAGAAGAGTTTGATCACTGTACCAGTTATTACAGCACCAGATTGGACAGAACCGTTTGAGATGATGTGTGATGCGAGTGATTATGCGGTAGGTGCAGTTCTGGGATAGCGCAAGAAAAATCTCTTCCATGTGGTCTACTATGCGAGTAAGACTTTAAATGGGGCCCAATTGAACTACACCACTACTGAGAAGGAGCTTTTGGCTGTAGTCTTTGGTTTCGAGAAATTTCGATCTTATCTACTTGGTACAAAAGTACCAGTATTCACTGATCATGCGGCTATTCGCTATCTGGTTTCCAAGAAGGATTCAAAGCTGAGACTCATTCGTTGGGTGCTTTTACTTCAGGAATCTGAGTTAGAGATCAAGGATAGAAAAGGTACTGAGAATCAAGTAGCTGACCATCTCTCTAGGTTGGAGAATCCCGATTCTACTTCACAAGATAGGACGTTAATCAGTGAATCTTTTCCGGATGAGCAGTTGTTCGCAGTTCAGGAGGAAGAACCGTGGTTTGCAGATATTGTAAACTATCTCGTCAGCAATGTAATGCCTCCTAATTTGACATCCGCTCAAAAGAAGAAGTTTCTGCATGAGGTGAAGTGGTATATGTGGGATGAACCATATTTGTTTAGACAGGGAGCTGACCAGATCATCAGGAGATGTATCCCGTTCGGTGAGACGGAGGGGATATTACGAGACTGCCATTCCACGATTTATGGTGGACACTATGGTAGTGAGAAGACGGCAGCTCGTATTCTGCAAGCAGGTTTTTTTTGGCCTACTTTGTTCAAGGATGCTCATCAGTTTGTTTTAAGGTGTGATCGTTGCCAAAGAGTGGGAAATTTGACAAGGAAGGATGAGATGCCATTAAATGTGATGTTTGAAGTCGAGGTCTTTGATGTTTGGGGAATCGATTTCATGGGGCCTTTTATCTCGTCTTGCAATAATCAGTACATCTTGCTGGCAGTCGATTATGTCTCAAAATGGGTCGAAGTTAAAGCTTTACCGACAAATGATGCAAAGGCAGTGTTAAATTTTCTTCATAAGCAAATTTTCACAAGGTTTGGAACACCTCGAGTAATCATAAGTGATGAAGGATCGCATTTCTGCAACCGTAAGTTCACTTCTATGATGCAGCGTTATAATGTGAATCATCGAGTAGCTACTGCCTATCATCCGCAAACAAATGGTCAAGCGGAAGTGTCTAACAGAGAGATAAAGCACATTCTAGAGAAGGTTGTTTGTCCGTCAAGGAAGGATTGGTCTTTAAAGCTCGATGAAGCTGTTTGGGCTTACAGAACAGCATACAAAACTCCACTTGGTATGTCACCGTTTCAGTTGGTGTACGGTAAGGGATGTCATCTACCTGCGGAGCTTGAGCATAAGGCCTACTGGGCATTGAAGAAGTTGAACCTGGATTTAGATGCAGCTGGTAAGAAAAGAATGCTTCAGCTTAATGAACTTGATGAATTTCGACTTCAAGCGTACGAGAATAAAAAAATGTATAAGGAAAAGGTGAAGAGGTGGCACGATAGGAAGCTACATCCTAAGTTATTTGTGCCGGGGCAACAAGTTCTCTTATTCAACTCTTGGCTCCGACTTTTTCCAGGGAAGTTGAAATCGAGGTGGTCTGGGCCTTTTATTGTCAAAATTGTGTTTCCACATGGAGCGGTGGAAATTTTTGAGAATGATCCGGACCAAGCATTTAAGGTTAACGGTCAGCGTTTGAAGCACTACTATGGGGACATGGCAAACCGAGAAGTGGTTAGTGCCATTTTGTTGACTACTTGAGAAGGGTACGAAACGTCAAGCTAATGACGAAAAAGAAGTGCTGCGTGGGAGGCAACCCATGAAATGTTGTTACAGGAACCCTTAGAAGTTAATAACCTATCCAAAAACACAAAAAAATCAAAAAACAGGGGCTGAAATTTTTTTTTTCCAGTGACCCCCTAAGCGCCCGCTCAGCAAGGTGAGCGTCCGCTCAGCTTTGCTGAGCGACCGCGCAGCAAGCTGAGCGACCGCTCAGCTTTTGTGAGAGACCGCTCAGGGGTCGCCTGCCAAAATTTTTTTTTTTTTAGTTCAGAAAAAAAAACAGTTGTAGCCCATAAACCCACGATTTGTTCCCACTACCCCATCATTTTAACCCTTAATTCCCAAACCTTAATCTAATCCACACCCTATATATACATACACCTATCCTACATATCTCCCACAAACTTCCTACACTTAAACTCTCTTCCAAGCACCAAAACTCAGTTCTTACACACTTTTATTCATCAATCAATGGCACCCAAGAGAGCACGCACTATTGACAGCAGCAGCACAGTTCCTACTGTTGATTCATCGAGGGGTACTGATGCAAGGCCTCGGTTAACGGACAGAGCTGCGGAGGAAGAGTACACTAGGCTTTTGGGGAAGCCGATTCTGAAAGAGAGAGGGTTTTTACCATCGGGGAGGGATGGTGAGTTGCTGCCCATGATTGCAGAGAAGGGGTGGATAGCTTTTTGTGAGTCACCCGAAGCGGTACCGATGAGCGTTGTTCGCGAGTTCTACGCGAACGCGAAGGCCGAAAAGAATGGGTTTTCTGTGGTCCGAGGGCTGACAGTTGATTATCACCCTGCGGCGATTCGCCGTGTGATTGGACAGCGAGAGAGGAAGCCTGAGGAGGAGAACTGGAATGAAAAGATTGCTGAGGATTTTGACTTGGATTTGATTTGTGCGACTCTTTGTCGACCGGGCACAGTTTGGACCTTCAGGACCGGCACTAATGAGTATCGTCACTTTCCAGCGATCGCCATGAACATGTATGCCCGTACATGGAATGCATTTATTTGTGCTAATATTTTGCCTTCTTCGTATGCACACGAGGTCACAGTTGAGAGAGCACAGTTGTTGTGAGGAATTCTGAATGAGGAGTACTATGTGGACCTTGGTGAGTTTATCTACCAAGGAATTCTGAAGTTTTTGAGGGGAGCGAAGCATATGAACATCCCTTATGCATCCACGGTTACAAAGCTATGACGAGCAGTGGGAGTGAACTGGCCAGCTCATGAGCAGTTGCAGTTGCCGGCAGCTCCGATTGATTCTGGGACGCTGAATGGGATGCAGGAGTGGACCGGTGGTGAGCCTGAGGAGCATGGGCTGGGTTATCGTCTTCCAGGAGGGCGTCCAGCACGAGGTGCTACTATGGCTAGGCCAAGGCGTGATGAGGCTGGTTCTTCGAGAGCTCAGGAGGGTGCTGGGTTGGCTGATGCTCAGTATAGGAGGCTTTCACGGCGGATGGATGCCATGTATGAGATGCAGAGCAGGTTTGCTCAGGAGCTCACCCTTGCGTTATGGACTGCTTTTCGGGGCCTTGGAGCTGATATCCAGTGGCCAGTTTTTGGTGAGGATTCTGCATACCCGCAGCCTGATATTCCACCTACTGAGGGTGATGATGATGATGACTCCGAGTAGGTATACCCTGTGTTCCTTTCTACTACCTTCACTGAGGACAGTGAAGATTTTAAGTTTGGGGGTGGTAGTTAAGGAATATTGTGTGTGTGTCATATAGCTGCATATTCATGATAGCTTAGTTCATATAGTTGCATAATTTAGGCCATATAGTTTTTTTTATATATATAGCTTTTATTGTTTATCATGTCACGTAGCTCATGCATTTGCCATGATCCCTTTTGCAATGATTGATCGACTGAATTGTGATATTGATGCGAGTGTAGTGATAGCATTAAAGTGATATTAAGTCGTGTAGGTTGATATGCATGCTAGAAACACTTGTAATTCCACTAAGTCTTAGAGAATGCGTAAGGGCTAGATTGTTGTTATGATTTGGTTGTTTTCGAGGTCAATCTATTTATTATGCTTAGAATTCGATAATAGGTTCTTAGTGATAAAGGCATGAAAAAGAAAAAAATTTGGAGAAAAAAAAATGGAATTTGTTGCTAGTTGTGGCTAGGCATCAAATGGCTAGTAGCCGGCTCGCATATGGTGCGAGTAGTCTAGGGTTGAGCAAGATGGAGCAAAACGCATTTGCTCAGAAGTTAAAAAAAAAAAAATTAGTTTATGCATAATTGATCAAGAGTGGGCTCATTGGTATTCGAGTTATTAAGTTCTTAGGGGACTTTGTGCCTAGTGACCTAAGACTTTTAGAGTCTGGGATTCGCTAACCTAACGCTCGTTACATGGATACCATTGTATAAGTCTTTTGTGGACCTCACTCATTGCACGGTCAAATAAGCATTTGTGTTGTGAATAAAAAGCACGATTCCGTAATAAGCTCCAGAATTCTTGTAGTGTTGTATATCACTTTGTGCCTCGAATTTTTATTCTTTGTATAATCATGTGATTGCCTTGAGGATAGTCGAGTCATAATAATTGGTCTAGTTCCAAAGCATATCTGTTAAGCATTTGCACACACCACGTTTCTGGCTGTATGTCCGTTTGCATAAGTTTATTGATCTTTAGTTGTCTAACTGCATTTGTTGAGATGTTGCAATTTGGTTGGTTAATCGTAGTAAGGGGGATCGCTGTATTTTCATATAGATTGCATTCATGCATGTTTTATATTTGTTTTTGAGTCTGTGACGCTTGAGGACAAGCATCGATTTAAGTTTGGGGGTGTGATAAGTGGCATTTTATACCACTTAGAGCGTCTTAAAATGGCTTAAATTGGTGTCTTGAAATCAAGTATTTTGTGTATTTGATGCGTTTTTCTAGTGTTTATGCATTTCAGGGTATTAGTTGCATTTCGGGGGAGGAATCATCAAGAATAAGCCTTTGCATGTGTTCACCATTGCGTGAGGAAAGAAATGGGCAGATTACGGTGAAGAAACGGAGCAAATCAGGATTTTTTCCAGTAGAGGTCTGAGCGCCCGCTCAGCAATGCTGAACAGCCGCGCAGGAAGCTGAGCGCCCGCTCAGCTATGCTGAGCGGCCGCGCAGGGTCGGGAAAAAAGATATATTATTTCAGGACTTCTACTTCTGTTTGGTTTCCACTTCTATGTAATCTGAGTTTTATGGGACTATTATATAAGTAGATTTGAGACGTTTTCACAAGGGTGGATTGAAGAAGATCGTGTTTTTACGCAAGGAGCGAAGGAGATAAGGAAGAAGACCGATTTAGCACACCGCAACGAAGAGGAAGCATATTTTCTTGTGATTCTTGTTTCGTTGTAACGTTGGATGCTAGTTTTCTTACTTTGAACTTATTTACTCTTGTGACGTACTCTATTTTAATATAATTAGTTTAGTTATTATTTTCTTGTGTTTGTTTATCATGATTTCATATGAACCCATGATGACGATAAGTGCTATTATGGGCTAATCGTGATCATGGGGTAGCAACGGATTTATTATGGAATTCTTTAGTAATTGTTTAATACTTTAGTGTGTGATGATTGTATGATATCTAGTATTGGTTGTGCGTATTCGTCTTATGTGCGTCGCGAACATATAAGATAGGGTGTTAATCTCTTGTGAAGCGACGGTGGATCTTGAGATTTAGAACTTGCCATGCTAGCATAGGTTCATGTACATTGTGCATGATTAGTGGGTAACTCTAACAGTTTTATTTGCCCTATGTAATCAAAAGGAATAACTTGTGCTTAAATCGTTGTGTTGTCAATTTCTGTAGACATATAGGAACTCAACATAATTGATGACTATTCAACTTCTATCTTAATTGTGGATGTCTGGTAGAATGGTATTAGTACAATGAAAGTTGGCTTTTATCAGTTTCGTGTTATTCGATTAATATCATCACTGTCACATGCTAAAGGTAATAACAATGACTATTGAAGGAAGTAGTAATGAAGTTGTGATCTTATGAGTGTTTTATTATTGATAATTTGAAGTGTTAAGTAAGTGATTAATTAAGTAGTTAATTGTAGTTAATATTTAATCAACAATCTTAAGTGCTAGTGTCTTAACATTGAGAAGTAATCATACATTGGTGAGTGAGTTTAATTAGACAAAAATTTAGTCTGAGTCTCTGTGGGAACGAACTAGAAAGTATTCTATATTACTTGCGAACGCGTATACTTGCGTGAATATTAGCGCGTGTTTTCGCCCTAACAGGTAGGCGACAAGTTCAGGAACAAACACTCAGAATATATAATATACAGAAACTGCTAAATATTAAACAACATTATAAATCTGCTAAAAAAAGAGCAGAAAGACCTAGAACTATACTGTATGCATCATTTTGTAGCAGAGGGGGAATAAATGATAAGGGGCCAAAACATTCAATTTAAATAGGCCAACACAATTTCCAAGGAAGTACTAAAATTCGAAAACAAATAAAAATATCACAAGCAAAATAGTCTTTATCATTGAATTAGTGGAGTATTAAAAGGTTCAATCCATCACAAAGCTAAAACAAAAGAGGTGCGGGCAGCTATTAATTGGAAAAGGAAAAGCAATTTTTTTTAAAATGTTAGCTCCTCGCAGCAAGCATAGTGGGACCTGGGCTAAGGGGAGCCATTGTTGCCATCCTCGGAAGCTTCAGAAGCTTCAATAACAGTGGACAACTTCCTCTTACGTTCACTGCCACCGATTGGTGTAGAGCTAATGAAAGAGCCCTCAAGATTAGAAGAAGCCTGCAACATATGACAGTTAGAAACACTGGAAGTTGTTGGAACTGCATATAATTGTGGTTTAAGTAAGACGATAACGACATATAATGGGACGACGAATGACCAGTGCTTGAGCCTTCTTTTCATAAGCAACTTCCAACTCTTCAATTGGTGTGAAAGCCGTTGATACACCATAGTCTTTCAGGCCTTCAATCAGATTATACTTGTTCAATTTCAGCTTGTACATAAATTCCTTGCCCACAAGGGCTTGCAGCTCCAGGGGTATAGAAGTATCTCCTGTTGGATATATTTGAGATGTCATGTCTAATATGTTTCATGTTTAGTTTTAAGATCTTAACTAAGAGGAAATATCAGTACTTACTGGAATCAGGACTTACTGGAAGTCAGGACTTAAGGATATCAGGACTTAGATTATCAAAAGATAATATCAGAAGATGGATATCAAAACTTAAGTATCGGAGGACTAACAGTTAAGGAAGGAAGTTGATTCACAGGAAAGAAGGTCGAGACTAATACAAGAAGAAGATATGCATGGAAAGAGTTAGAGGACTAGAAGAATTATATAAGATATCTGGTTGAAATATTTTAGGAGACAGAATTATATTCCATATCAACTAGAAGTTATCTTGTAACTGTGTGTCTATATAAACACAGACATAGGTTTACTCTATAAGAGTTATGATCATCGAGAAGATCATATATTGTAACCTAGCAGGTCTCGTGATATTTGTTCATCGGTGAGAGAGAACAGTTCCATTGTAACAGAGTTTATTATATCGAATACATCTGTTTTCTGTTACTTGTGCTTTAAATTGATTTGATTGTATTTTACACTGTATTCAACCCCCTTCTACAGTGTTGTGTGACCTAACAAGTGGTATCAGAGCACATCTGTTAACACACATACAATAAAGATCCAAAACAATCATGTCTGAAGAAGCAGAAAATCCAACCAAGCCCGCCAAAACTGAAGAAACTCCAAAGACTCAAATCCATAGTCGATATGAGACTATCAGGGTTCCCATGTTGAGACCTTCTGAGTATCCCATATAGAAAGTGAAGATGGCTATATTTCTGGGGCTATGTTTCTGGAAGCTACAGATCCAGAATACCTTGACAGAATTTATGAAGGACCACATAAGCCAACCAAGCTCTCTGTTGTAGTTGCAGATCAGCCAGCAAAACCCATACCAAAGGAGAAAAGTGAATACACAGCTGAAGATATCTCATCTATTGCCAAGGTTGCAAAGGTAAGGCATTTGATGCATAGTGCCATTGATAAAGTCATATCAAATAGGGTAATTCAATGCAAGACTGCTAAGGAGATATGGGATGCTTTGGAGACAAGGTGTCAGGGAACTGATGCAATCAAGAAAAATAGGAGGACTATACTCACTCAAGAGTATGAGCACTTTGACTCGAAAAGTGATGAGTCATTAACTGACTTATATGACAGATTTTTCAAACTCTTGAATGATCTGTCACTGGTGGACAAGGAATATGACATTAAAGATTCAAATCTAAAATTCCTTTTAGCTCTTCTTGAAAGTTGGGATTTGAAAGCTACTATTATAAGAGATAATTATGCTCTTGATGAAACTACTCTTGATGAAATTTATGGAACGCTCAAGACTTATGAACTTGAGATGGATCAAAGAAGCAAGAGATATGGGAGAAAGTCAAGAACAGTTGCTCTTAATGCTGAGGAGGAATTCCCCAAAGTGGTTGTCTCAAAGCAAGGAAAAGGAAAGGCTCTCATCATAAAGTCTGATTCAGAATCATCAAGTTCTGATGATGATGATTCAGAAACTGAAAGTCTACATGAAGTAGATGCTGATGAAGAGATGATGAAGCTGTGTGCTCTTATGGTGAAGGGTATCACAAAGATAGCCTACAGGAAATTTAGAAGAGGAAAGAAGTTTTCCAGGAAAGGTAGAAGTTCTGATAAGAAGGGCTTCAGAAAATCTGAAGGCAAAGGAGGAAAGTCTGACATAGGAGATTACTCAAATGTCGAATGCTACAACTGTGGTGAGAAAGGCCACATATCTCCTGACTGCAAGAAAGGAAAGAGTGATAAAGGCAAGGCTCTTGTCACAAAGAAGAAAAGCTGGAAAGACACCTCAGATTCTGAAGATGAGGAGAACTATGCCTTGATGGCAAATGCTGATAGCAGTTCTGATGCTGCTGAGTTAAAGGTACCTCAAACAACTTATGCCTTTCATACTGATGATATTATTGAGTTGAGATTATATCTTAAAACCATGTTTATTATCTATAGAGATCTAACTTTAACATGTGAAAGATTAACTTCTGAAAAACTTACTTTTAAAAAGAGGAATGATTATTTAGAAAAAGAGTTAGTTATGTTACATCAAACTCAGAAGGATAGAGATGATGCTTTCTATGTTAGAGATGAAGTGCTAAAAATGAATAAATCTCTAAAAACTGAGTTAGAAAAGGAGAGAGAGATTATCAGGACTTGGACTAACTCTAGCAGAGCAACTCAAGATATACTAAGTAGTGGAAACTGGAAAGAGGGCTTAGGTTATGGAGATGAGAAAAGTGAAAAAGGAACTGAACAAGTTAAGCCAATTATTGTTAAACAGATTACTAAGCCAAAGGTAAATCCTGCTAAATTTGTAGCTAAAACTGTAAAGTCTGATTCTGAAAAGATGAAAGATATTGAGACAGAAGTGATAGCAGAGTCAACTTCTGACAAATTAGAACAGGATAAACAAACTAAAGTTACATAGGCTTAATGACAAAGAAGCAACTTAAACATAAGCTGAAAGAGATTACCAGTGTAAACAAGGTAAAGGTAGCTAGGAAAAATAGGAATGGAAAAGAAGGTGTGAATAAAAGTAACAATTATATGCCTGTTCCTAATGCTCCTAGAAAGAAATGTTATAACTGTGGAAACTCTAACCAGCTTGCATCTTTTTGCAGGAAGAATAAGAATATAAACTCCTTACCTTCTAAGTCAGGAGTTAAGAGTCAGTCTGTTATATTTAAGCCACAAAATCCTTGTTTTCATTGTGGTAGTTTATGGCATTCCATTTATACTTGTAAGGTATATCATAGTTTGTACTATGATTATTATCAAATAAAACCTTCTTTGAAGAAAGTTTCCATTGTTAGCATAAACTCTGATGTTAAATCCACTGCATATGTTAACAAACTTAAAAAGGTCAAAGGATCCAAGCAAGTATGGGTCCTTAAAACTAACCATTAGTGGTCTTTGTGATTGCAGGGCAACAGGAAGAACATCCTAGTTCTGGACAGTGGATGTTCAGGACATATGACTGGAAATAAAGCCCTGCTATCAGATTTTATGGAGAAAGCGGGCCCAGAAGTTTCTTATGGAGATGGCAACATTGAAAAAACTCTGGGATATGGCAAGATCAATCTTGGGAATGTCATCATTGAAAAAGTAGCTCTTGTCTCAGGACTTAAACACAATCTGTTGAGTATAAGTCAAATCTGTGACAGAGGTTATCATATGGATTTCTTTGAAGAACACTGTGAAGTTATAAGTAATTCAACGGGCAAAGTGGTTCTGAAAGGATACAGGCATGGTAACATTTATGAAGCCAGACTTTCAACAAGTACTAATGGTTCTGCAATCTGTCTGTTGAGTAGAGCATCAATTGAAGAAAGCTGGAATTGGCACAAAAAACTCTCTCATTTAAATTTCAACAATGTAAATGAGCTTGTAAGGAAAGATCTTGTGAGAGGACTGCCAAAAACAGTATTTGCTCCTGATGGCCTTTGTGATTCATGTCAGAAGGAAAAACAAAGATAATCTTCTTTCAAGAGCAAAACTGAGTCATCAATTCTTGAGCCTTATCACCTACTATATATTGATCTATTTGGTCCAGTTTACATCATGTCTATTTCAAAGAAGAAATATGCTATGGTTATAGTGGATCAGTTCACAAGGTACACTTGGGTGTACTTCTTGAACAAGAAGACCGAAACTGCATCTACCCTAACTGATCATGTCAGACAGCTAGATAAATTGATCAAAAATTCTGTTAAAATTATAAGGAGTGATAATGGCACCGAGTTCAAGAATTCAGTCATCGAAGAGTTCTACAAAGATCATGGAATCAAATAGGAATTTTCTGCACCTGGAACTCCACAGCAAAATGGAGTTGTAGAAAGAAAGAATAAGACTCTCATTGAAGCTGCACGAATAATGCTTGATGAAGCAAAGCTACCAACGTATTTTTGGGCTGAAGCTGTGCAGACTGCTTATTTTACACAAAATGCTACACTTATAAACAAGCATGGAAAAACATCATATGAGATGGTGAAGAAGAAGAAGCCAAATCTGAAATACTTTCATATATTTGGTTGTAAGTGTTTTGTTCTTAAGACTCATCCTGAACAGCTGTCCAAATTTGATCTAAAAGCTGATGAAGGAATTTTTGTTGGATATCCACTTTCCACAAAAGCCTTCAGAGTCTATAATTTGAGAATAAGAGTTGTCATGGAATCTATAAATATTTCTGTTGATGATAAGAAGATTACTGGACTTGAAGATTTCGATGATCATGATCAGCTGAGATTTGAGAATGAAGAATTAAATTCTGATTCTGGAAATTCTGATGACTTAAATCCTGATCCTGTAAGTTCTGATGGATTAAGTTCTGATGTCGTTGAAACTGTGGTAACAACTCCAAAGGAAAATGCACCTGTCCAGGGGGAGCAAGCTGAAGAAACTACCACATCTCAAGACTCTCGAGAAGCATCAGAACCTGTCACTGGCTCTTCAAGTTCTAATTCAACTAGTTCTGATGAGCCAAATTCTGATAATTCTGGAAGCTCTGATTCTTCAACTCCTGAAAAATCAAATTCAATTTCTGAAGTCTCAGAGAGCATAACTACAGGGGGGAGCATCAGAAAATGCTGATAAAGACAGCATGGATCATGGAGAAGGATCCAGTTCTAGAGATCAATTTCCATCTGCAAGGAAATGGACTAAAGCACATACACCTGATCTAATCATTGGAGATCCTGAAGCAGGTGTCAGAACTAGAAATGCAACTTCAAATAAATGTCTCTATCATTCTTTTCTATCTCAGACTGAACCAAAAAAAGTGGAAGAAGCTCTTCAAGATGCTGATTGGGTGCAAGCAATGCAGGAAGAGTTAATGAATTTGAAAGAAATAAAGTTTGGACCCTAGTGCCAAGACCAAAGAACAGATTAGTTGTTGGTACAAAATGGGTGTTCAGAAATAAAACTGACAGTGATGGCATAATTACAAGGAATAAAGCAAGACTGGTTGCTAAAGGCTACTCTCAACAGGAGGGTATTGATTATGATGAAACATTTGCACCAATTGCTAGATTAGAAGCCATAAGTATCTTTTTGGCTTATGCTGCTCACAAGAAGTCTAAAGTCTTTCAAATGGATATAAAAAGTGCTTTTCTCAATGGAGAATTGGATGAAGAGATATATGTTGAACAACCTCCAGGCTTTGTACATCCTAAATTTCCCAATCATGTCTACAAGCTTGACAAAGCACTTTTATGGCCTTAAGCAAGCTCCAAGAGCATGGTATGAGACTTTAGCTCAATTCCTTCTCGAAAGTGGATTTCACAGAGGCATAATTCACAAGACTTTATTCTACCTCAACCATGGAAAGGACTTACTTTTGGTACAGATATATGTTGATGATATCATAATTGGTTATACTAATTCCAAACTGTGTGAGAAGTTTGCAAAGATAATGTAGTCAAGATATCAAATGAGTATGATGGGATAACTCAGCTATTTTATGGGCCTTCAAGTCAAGCAAACTGCAGAAGGCACTTTTATCTATTAATCCAAGTATACCAGAAATTTACTGAAGAAATTTGGAATGCAAGATTGTACAACTGCATCCACTCCCATGGCCACTGCAACCAAGTTAGATAAGGATACTGGTAAATAAGTAGATATTACTAATTATAGAGGTATGATTGGCTCCTTACTCTATCTAACTGCAAGTAGACCAGATATCATGTATGCTACCTGTCTTTGTGCAAGATTTCAGGCTGATCCAAGAGAAACTCACTTATTAGCTGTGAAAAGAATTTTCAAGTACCTTAAGGGTACAACTGATCTCGGATTGTGGTATCCTAGGGAATCAGATTTTAAGCTAATTGGTTACTCAGATGCAGATTTTGCAGGATGCAAAATAGACAGGTAAAGCACGAGTGGAAGCTGCCAATTTCTTGGAGGCAGATTGATTTCTTGGTTTAGCAAGAAACAAAAGTCAATTTCCACATCAACTGCAGAAGCAGAATATATTGCTGCAGGGAGCTGTTGTGCACAGATTCTTTGGATGAAGAATCAGTTACTGGATTATGGGTTAGAATTTTCTAAAATCCCTATTTACTGTGATAATAAAAGTGTTATTTCTATGACAGGTAATCCAGTTCAACACTCAATGACAAAGCACATCAGCATAAGATACCCTTTTATAAGGGAACATGTGGATAAAGGTACAGTGGAATTACATTTTGTTCCAACAGATCAATAGCTAGCAGATATATTCACAAAACCACTATGTGAAGCTACTTTTATAAGATTGGTAAATGAACATGGAATGGTTTCAGGTTCTTTCTCTAAATCTGCTTAGTTTTTGTTCTCTTGCATTAGACTTTATGATCAGTGTTTCCAGATTGTATTATCTATATGTAATCTGTGCTTAATTCAAAAATTCATTAAATGATGATTGTTATCTGATGTGGATTTATATACTCTGATAAGTGTTTTGAATGTTCTGTGGCTATTCAATCCAATGAGGATAACTGTGCTAGATGCTGACCTAGTAGTCTTTAACATACTAGAAATCCCATGTTTGAATTAGTTGTTTATGTGGAAACTCATTAACACAAGCAGATTCTGATATTGAGCTTAGTCAAGTTTACTTTGTGTATCTTATTACTAAGTCACAAACTATATTCTTGTTTCTTATCTGTCAAATTCTGTTGTCAGTAAATCTTAAGAATGAACTAAGTGCTGATAAGCCTCACTTATCAAAAGAAAAGAAAAGAAAAGAATAAAAGTCAGGTACTCCTTTGAGATCTAGAGTAAACATGTGGAAGGGAAGACCCAAGTGCATTACTGGTATTAAGTAATATGCATTAGAAAAGAAAAAAAAATCTTGGTGACTTTTCACACTCTATGATTACTGGAGAAATACTCTGATTATAGCATGAATCTTATAAGCAGTCGTGACTCACTTACACTAAGAAGCAACTGTAAAAAGGGATCTCAAAAGATGCATAAAATGAGCACAAACAGTTGAGGTGGACTCATGCATAAAGTTATTCTATAGTAGACATCATGACTGATGACAGATTTTAAGCATTTTTCTTAGTTATGCCTTATTTCTAAGATGGGCACGGGAATTGTTAATTACAGTCAGTAAAAGATCATTTTAACAATTGCTTTAGATCTTTTACTGATGATAATTGTTAATTATTTTAAGCATTATTACACATCAGTCTAGGGAGTCGAGGGATCATTATTTTTACTTGTAATTGTTAACCAGTCCTCGCATCCCTTTGTATTCTATTGGCTATTTAAACCTACTATTCATTCCAGCCAAAAACATCTTTCATTTTCTCACAAACTCACTCTCTTTTTATTCTCGTCAACAAAAATGGTTCGTTTCAACTTGTTCCTGAACTATGAAACTTTCAACATTGAGTTGAGTTGTGATGATTGGCAACAGGAGTGGCATGTCACCGCCATTCCTGAAGAACTCTGGAACTCAGTTCCACAAGAGGTTCACACAGATCTCTTGTTCTTTTCGATGGAATACCACCTCCATCTTGATCGGTTGGAAGAGGAAAGGAGAGAAGCTCTCCATCAGCAAGAATGGATCATCCGTCTTGCAGTGCTCTTCATCAGCAGCAGAAGGAGCTAGTCGATAGGTTTTCTTAGCTTAGGACTAAGGTTGTTGATGTTAAGATTCTTAGAATAGGACTATCTTGTAATTTTTGCATGTAATTGATAATTTCATGAAATGTACTCATCTGATATATTAATGAACAAACTGATAATTCTAAAATAGATATTAATAATTTGAATATACCTAAAGTTCTTTATCTGGAAGCTCCATCTACATCAAAGACACCAGCTCTGGAGATAAATTCTGCTAATCAGAATTTAGATGATGTTATTCCTGAATCTCCAGTTGCTTCACACACTGTTGAGCTATCAGAACAGAATGAGTCTTCCTCAAATTCTGATGACAGTGTTTCTGTTGAGACTCCAGTACCTACTCTAGGCAAGGAAGAATTGGTGAAGAAATTTGTTGAAAAGGAAGTACCTATTCCTTGGGAGGATACTCACAGAGGTGTTGAGTGGACCAAGAAGTGGAATGAATCAGATTTTATTCCATGTTCTACAATTCTGACAGAGCATATTGCAAAAGCTGATGAGTTGCTTACAAATACTGATTTCAAGACACAACTCAAGATCACAGCTCTCTCTACAAAATATCTTCAAGGTCTACATACTTCTACTCATGAAAAGGTTGATACACTCAGGGAACAAGCTGATAAGTTCAATCTACAGATCAAGCTTGACAAGAACAGGTATATCAGACCTATTTCTGAAAAATAGCAGCCATTGAAAAAACTCAAGAGAAGCAACATGCCCAAATTGCTGAGGTTCTGGCTAATCAAGCTTCTCAGAAATCTCAATTAAATGAAATCCAATCTTCAGTTGAACTTCTTCTTTCTCTCTTACTTCCTGATGATGCCAAAAAGGGGGAGAAGGTAGTTAAGTCCAAATGCTCACCTACTCAAGAACTGAAGAAAAAGGATGATAAAGGTGATGACCAGGGAAACTCTGAAAAGAGCAGAGGTCAAAGAAAAGTTCAAGGAAAATCTTCTATTCAGAACAAGTCAAGTTCTGATGCTGTGAATGCTCAAATATTGAAGTTAAGTGATGATAAGCAAAGTCTGATGTCAAGTTCTGATATTCCGATTCAGTTAGGATCTGAAGACTCTCAGAAGTTCTTGCAAACTCTGAAGTTAAAGGAGAAGCAGACTACTGTTTATTATAAAGATCCTAAAATCCAGACACTTAATGAGGAGATAGCAAGAAGATTATTTCCGAAACATAATCCAGGAATAGATTTAGAAACTCTCAAGGAGGAAGAAGCTAGATTTGCTGCTGAGAAGACAAATCCTAAGTTTAAAGCTTATGATGCAAAGAAACCTCCAAGGCCTAAGGAAAAAGGCATTGTGATCAAGGAAAAGTCAAATTCTGAAACTTCAAAGGTCAAAACTAGATCACACACTGAGAGTGATCCCAAAGACAAAGGGAAAGGAAAAATTTATGAACCAACCAAGTCACTAGACTTGAAAACTTCTCAAGCTCTGATAAAACCAGTGTGTAAAATGGTTCAAGTAACTGATGATAATCTTGTTGAAGATGAAACTATTCAAATTCTGAAAAGAAGAAAGATAATTGAAGATTCTAAAACAACCTCTGACACTGCTCAAGTTGTTTTTCAGAATAAAGGACAAGAAGGTATAGAAGAAACATCAAATTCTGATCAAGCTATCAAGACATCAACTATTGACAATGCTCAAGTTGATTTGGATAAAATGACAATGCTGATAAGAAGAAGCTGTTATGGGAGAAAGCTACTCCAGTTGAACCAAAATCCAATCTCATGATTAATCAACTTGCTACATTTGGGTTGAAAGCCAAGCAACCTAGAGATAGAGCTCGATTAGATTCTGACGAAGAGAAGATTCAAACAGGAGTATAGGTTACTCTAAGAGATCCTTTCATATTGACAGACAAACCATATGAACAAATCAAACAAAGGCACCTTGACAAGGTGTTGTCTGCTCAAGTTGTGATAGATGCTCATGACAAAGAGAATCTAAAAGAGAAATTGATCTTATTTCTCAATGATGGAAGGACTTATAGATTAGTTGATACTGATGTATTAAAGAAGTCTATTAGAGAACTTCAACATATTCACTATCTTCTGGAAGTAAAATATGATGTTACAAGAAGATGGTCAGAATACATTTTGAAGGCTATAAGAGATCTATTCAGAATCTCTGGTACAAAGACTTCTCATTACAGTCCAATGATTACTGAAGGTGATGGAAGAGAAATTCCTATGCTGAAGAATTCTGCTAAGGTGGAAATTATTCTGAAAGGAAGATGCTTATGTTATAATGAAAATTCTTCACATCCTAAGGTTATCAGACATGGTGATGGACTTGAAAGAACATCCATTCAAGCTCTCAGAACAGCCATTTATCAAATTGGTGATAGTAATGAAGAAGAACTGATGCATGTCAAAGCATAGTTAGCTGAAGTTCTGAAGAAAGCTAAAGATAATCTGATAAATAATTTTGTTAAGAATCATTATGGATTCAGATTGATTCAGTGATGTTGGTAAAGTTGGATGTTTTGTAAGTTGTAATTAATAGTCTTATTAAACTCTTATTGCATTTGAACTTAAATGTTTTTGACATCATCAAATCTATTAACTTGTACATTCTTGCATAATTTACAAGTTGGGGGAGATTGTTGGATATATTTGAGATGTCATGTCTAATATGTTTCATGTTTAGTTTTCAAATCTTAACTAACAGGAAATATCAGTACTTACTGGAATCAGGACTTACTGGAAGTCATGACTTAAGGATATCAGGACTTAGATTATCAAAATATAATATCAGAAGATGGATATCAGAACTTAAGTACTAGAGGACTAACAGTTAAGAAATGAAGCTAATTCACAGGAAAGAAGATCGAGACTAATACAAGAAGAAGATAAGCATGGAAAAAGTTAGAGAACTAGAATAATTATATAAGATATTTGGTTGATATATTTTAGGAGACAGAATTATATTCCATATCAACTAGAAGTTATCTTGTAACTGTGTGTCTATATAAACACAAACATAGGTTTACTCTATAAGAGTTACGATCATCGAGAAGATCATATATTGAGACCTAGCAGGTCTCGTAGTATTTGTTCATCACTGAGAGAGAACAGTTCCATTATAACAGAGTTTATTATATCGAATACATCTATTTTCTGTTACTTGTGCTTTAAATCGATTTGATTGTATTCTACACTGTATTCAACCCCCTTCTACAGTGTTGTTTGACCTAACATCTCCTTTTGGCATTTTATTAATCAGTTTTTTGGCTGAGACGTCAAGTAATCATTCGACAGTAGAGTTTAGTAAAACAACAATTGTAGTTCCGGTGTGATCCTCTACATAAAGATTAATACAAAAGCTGAAAGGGAGAGGAGGGCCACACACTTAGCACTATATAAAAATATCTGCCATTTAAGTCTAAAATTGTAGTATTTGGATGTACAAATGCATAAATGAATTCTTAGGTCTATATTTGAGGTCTTTATATTAAAAGGAAGAGTGAGATAAAATATTGGTTAAATATTTAATTTCTTAACACTAAAAATGTGGTGCAATTAAGAACCTATGGAATGCGTAAATTATTGACACAACATAAACAAAATACTTAAGCTATCAAACCTCATGCTACTTACATGGCCAGAGGTAACTCAATTGGTTTCTTGCAATTATTGCAGATATAGACCCCATCCCGGAGAGTGCCCCTCTTCACGCATGACTTGCACGATATATAATACCATCCAAAGCAATTATTGATAGCAGTTATGGTGGCCTTTAAGGTCACTACTTTAACCTGCCATAATTTAAGATTAAAAAGCTCTTGTAAGAACATGGTACATCTCATTCTAATTAATGCAGACTGATGTTAGATTTTTTGGCACATACCTGTAGTTCACCAGCACATGTAGCCCCGACCAGGGATTCAACAGTCATCTGATTAATGAACATTGCCTCTTTAGGGGGTAGCTTGGCAGAACTGTGCCCTTTGATAGTCACGACTTTTTGGGGCAAGGCTGAGAACCTCTCCCTTATGGAAGAGACATGATCAACTTCTGGGTTCACATAAATTTTTCTAGCGCTTGTTGTAGCAAAGGTTAGAGCATCTGCGCATCTTAATAAGGCTTTACAACTGCTGTATAACTATTGAGAAATTTAACACAAAACATAAAAGAAACTTTTTTTGGCGAGCTGACCATGCATTTTTACTACTTAGGAATAGAGTTCTTACGCTGATAGGTCTTGACTATGACAGAGGAGACCACAATAACATACGGCGCATTATCCCCAGTATATAATGTGGGATCAAACTGCTCACCCAGTTTACCCCACAGGGTGACAGTGTTGGTGACAGAGCTAGTATAATAGTAAGGAGTTAAACATGTCAGGATGATTAATTGAAAATAATAAAATTTGTGATTTGCAAGAGCTACTTACTAATCTGTGAAAATTCTAATATCCCTTTTTTGAATCTAGCTCCGACAACTTCAACCTCACCATAACCGCAAAAGCACCCCCACAATGTCTGTAATAAGAATAAGGTATTAATTACAGTATGGTTTGTGTATCAGCAACATGGGTATTTCAATAAAATGAGTTACAATGAAGCCAATGTAGAATTTTATTGGAATATTCCTTATATTTGCATTTTTTAAAAAATGAAATCTAAGTTTCAGCTTAAATAGTTAAATAAAGTATGATGATCTAATGTAAATTTTAAAAATACAACTTCAAAACTAAATCCATTTAAATAGACCCTATATTGAAATAGTTCCATATTTTTTAAACTTTAGCACAACTCTATATCCTGCTAGGATGCTTCCAATATAACATAAGAACTAAAGTACAGGTAGCATATCATGAGCTACACGAAGCTACATTTAAGCTACCAAATAGTGTAGGGACTAAATCTGATATAATGTTCCTCTATAGTTTTAATGGTCTAGTTTGAATATAATTTTTTTGTTATGAAGTCAGGGATCCAAATTACAAAATTATTTGACAATTTACATACTTACTCATTTTTGTGTCATATTAACATCAGCATGGTTATATTTTAAATTTGGTAACCTAATAAAATGAATATACCAAGCACTTAAAGATAACTTTTCTATTATGGCCTCTAGCAACTCTTTGTTCCATCAGAACTATTATATACTATAATAAAGCTTACTGAACAACCTTTTTTTAAATTGAAGACCAGTGTGCTATTTCCTTGTCCTTTGCAAGGTAGCATTGATGAGTGATTAATTTAGTGAACAGGGCAGTGAGTAGTGTACAAGAAACTCACATTTGTTAGATAAAGATTTCTTGCTTAGTATTTTTTACCTTCATTTATTTTAATTACGTTTTGGGGTGCGGAGGGGGAGGGGTTAAAGAAGGGGTTACGAGCATCTATAAATAATTGATTTTGGACTGAATGATTTTTTAAAAAACCAGTAGCGTAAATAATATATAGACCTTTCAATCCTTGACTATTCAGGCTAAAGAACATATATCAATTATATCAAGCAGTAACTCATTATCAACATTCAAGATTTGTTTAAGCTGTGTGCTTTAGTTAAACAAATTCTAACTGATACAAGAGGAACAAAGAGAAAAGAGGAGACTATATGGAGCGTAAAATTATAGTGCAGATAATAATTTACAAATAACCAATTACCTCAAATCAATTTAAAAGTGATTGAGGGTAACTATAACAGCCATGGGATTTTTAAGCTATTCACAATGAAGAGGGAATGGACATGAGGAAAAGTATACAGAGGAAATAAGTCACAGGGCCGGATGATTTTTTAAAAAACTAGTAGCGTAAATAACACATAGCCCTTCCAATCTTTGACTATTTAGGCTAAAAACATATATTAAATATATCAAGCATTAACTCATTATCAACATTCAAGATTTGTTTAAGTCTTTGACTATTCAAGGTAAAAAACATATATCAAATATATCAAACATTAACTCATTATCAACATTCAAGATTTGTTTAAGTTGTGTGCTTTAGTTAAACAAAATCTAACCGATACAAGAGGAACAAAGAGAAAGGAGGAGACTGTATGGAGCGTAAAACTATAGTGCAGATAATAATTTACAGATAACCAATTACCTCAAACCAATTTAAAAGTGGTTGAGGGTAACTATAACAACCATGGGATTTTTAAGCTATTCATAATCAAGAGGGAATGGACAGGAGGATAAGTGTACAGAGGAAATAAGTCACAGGACCAGCCAACTTAAGACTATGCAAACATAACCACATATCAAGTACTAATTTGTTGCCATTATTCGGGCATTGTTTAAGCTGCATGTTATAATCAATTAAATTTTAACTAATAAAATGGTACAAATGGAAGAGAGAATGCCACGAGGACTGGGTATTAATCCGGCCTTGAAAATACTTTTTAGAACATTATTTTTAAGAAATAAAGTTAAGCATGAGTGGAAGCAACCATAACACTATGAGCTGGGCGAGATAATGAGAATAGAGATGTAAGGAGGCCAAACCAATTTAAGTTACTAAACAGTAAGGGAGGACATATAGTATATGACTGAATGCAATTATATCCTAATGATCATTTGTTCATATCTGCAATCAACTGCTCACCAATTATTATCGACTAACATATTCAGATTACCCCCAATTTTGTTTGGCTTAAACTTAATTTTTACATGACATGATAGGGATAATTTTGCATAAAGTCTCATAAGGACACCCAAGCCATTTTAATCCAAGGACAATATAGGGGGTAAAACTGCAAGTTATAGAACAAAAACTTTTATCATTATTATGCAGTTGAAGAGCAGGAGAATTTAATTACCCAAAAGAGTGGACATGTCATCAGCACGGTCTTGAAGCTTTGGTAAATCAACAAATTGAAAACCGTATACTGGGAGGCACGTAGGGCCCTCAGGTAGCTGTATAACCTCGGTAGTGGGCAAGAAAAGTAGTTTTTTATTGCTAGCTAGTGGCCTGTATTGGGAGGTATTCACCCCAAGTTTGACATTTTTGAGGCTGCAGACTATGCCCTCGCTAACACGGTGCCTGAACAGAGTTAGCAAATGCTTACGGATAGAAGCATGAATAAGATTCTCCTGGAATTGACAGGAAACCTTATGTTACAAACAAAATACCTAAAGTAGCAGAAGCCATTACAGGGCAACCAAAGAACAAATACCTTTTCATCAACCAGGATCATATCCACGCTAAGCAAGCTATTGTCCTTTGTGTTGACAGCGTCCCATAGCCTACAAATGCGGACCCTAATCAACCAGTCTTCCGCATCACCCTCAATATCGGAAAGATAAGTAAACTCCATAACTACATGTTTACAACAAATCTTAATGGTATAAGTTTTGAAAAGTGTATAACTACATCAGTTTATAACAAAGAAAAACATCACCACCAAGACGATACATCATAAGACCGTACCTAATCTAACTTACCAATGACATGAACAAACAGAAATAACCACAAATGATGCAAGTTTAGAGACAAGCATGAACCAAAAGAAATTACTACAAATGATATAAGTTTAGACCATAGCTAAACATGATGATTTAAAGACGGGGTTTGAGACTCTACTATAATGTGTATCCGAATGTAGTATATTTCTAAATCAAAAACTATTGTTTCACAAAACGCCCGTAGTTACAGTAATATTATCTTCCAAACATATCAATAAAGGCGAGAGTAAGAAGCACACAACCAAATCTTTACATAACTGAATCCATTTCAACAAAACAATTTAGTTATCCAGTACTACACACACTTTCACGTTAATATATTCTAATGTCTCTTCTCAGAATATAATCTAAAATTCAAAATTAACGTCGAGGGGTGAACAATATAAGTATAGCAGGAATAAATAAGAAGTTATTACCTTTTTAATTTTGATGAGATAGGCTCGTGAAATAATCCAGTGCAGCCAAGTAGTGGCATGGCGGCACAACATATATATTGGTTGTCGGGGATACGGGGAGTTGTAACCGGCAATGGATTTAAAGGCTCTTAATTGCCTTTACTATGGTGGAAGGGAGGCTGAAAGGTTCATCCATTTGTAATCAAAGACCAAAGCATAGATAGATGTATAGATTAATTTTTTTTTAAAAGGCAAAAATTGGAGAAATTAGGAAATGAGAAAAGCAGGGTTCAGGATCGGCCACGATAATCACGCATGTTCTTCCTTTATATATATATAGATATATATATTTGATGATATATGCTAATCTGAAGGGCATAGTTTATATTTGTGTAGTACCTTCGATACTTCTCTTGTTTTCAGATCATGTGTTTCTTACAAGGCATGTCATGTTATCAGATTGGTTAAAGAATTCAAACCCCTGTTTTTCTGTTTATAATCTTCTGTAGCATATAATTGTAATCTTCCATAAGGATGAACACAGCCTTTACCTTCTTAACCTCTGACTTTTTGTTCTGCAACTTGAGGTTGTGATGTGATTGCAAACATGGCTCTGATTGTGTTTGTGTGTGTTGTTGTTGTTTATCAGACCCCAAAAAAATCGATTAGTGGCTTAGGTACTCTAAAAGCTTCGTAAAAACTTAGAAAATTAACAAAGCTGGAGCAGCGGGTTTTCTAAATTATTTTTCTCTTTAGGAGTTTGCATCATCAAGATGTCCAGTTAATATTTATATAATACTCCCTCAGTCCCTTCCAATTGTTTACATTTCTGAGGAAGTGTCCGTCACGCATTTTAAGGTGCATAAAAGTATAGTTATGTAACTTATTTTTATAATTTTCTTTTTTTGAATAAAAGTTGAATGTTTTAATTTTTATTCAGAAAAATAAAATTATAAAAAAAATTACATAACTATATATTATATGCACCTTAAAATGCGTGTCGGACACTCTCTAAAAAACGTAAACAATTGAAAGGGACAGAGGGAGTAGCAATCTAATCTTGAATGTACATTGTGCACCTCATAATGAAATTATTTTTGGAATGAGATTGAATTACTCATGTAAGAAGTGCATTACCAGTTTGGAAGGATCTCCCCATGACACAGGTTAATGATATGAAAGCGAGAATGGAGATTATAACTCAGAAAAAGGTTCTTGCAGCATAGAGTTCCAAATTCCCGCGTTTGTGCAGAACATAAATAACACATTTAAACATTGTGATTTTTTCTTATGTTATATGTTAGAAAATTTCTTACTGCAGTAGTAATCTATTTTTAGTAATGTTTAGAGATTGTTTAAGGAAATTTTTTTATTAATTTTTACTGCAGTAGTAATATTACTTTTCCCAATATGTACTTTTAAATTTTTGTTTTGTTTTATAATACTTATATTGCAATATTTTGGATGATTTTAAATGCAAAATTTGAACTCCACTATAAATTTAAAATTTTAAAAATTATATAATCTAGAGATTAATTTGTTAGAGTTTAAATTATTATTTTTCTATTTCTTTTTATATAAATGTTATTAATTTTTTAATCAAAATATTGAGCAAAAAATATTCATGAAATTTAAGAATAATTTTAATATTAAAATTTGAAAGCACTTATATTTAAAATATTAGCATAAAAGTCAAGAATTTAAATTTTAAAATAAGGGCTCATTATAAGGTTAATATACTCAGGTATGGATGTACAATAATCTTTCTTTTATCAAATAATTTTGTATAGGTATAACAAATTACAAGTTTATTTTTTTTTGTTAATAAGTCAAAGTAAAAGTGTATTCATTTTTACATTTTCTTGAAAAATCAGATAACTAACTATCATAGTATATAAATAATAAATTTAGTTTATATGTATACTTTTTATTGTATATAACTAATAAAATTAATATACGCATTCAAAATATGTACAAAAAATATTATGAAGATAAAAGTGTAATATAAAAGTATGAAAAGTGTGGATAACTTATATAACCTTATGTAATACTGACTTTGAGGTCTATTATATTTTTATATTAATCTCAAATATTAAATGAATTAATGAAAATCTTTAAAAATTTAGAAAAGAAATATGGTTAAAAATAATGATAATTTTGCTCGTCACGAGTTTCACCTTTAAAGAAATTATGATATTATTACGTTATCGAATCATATTTACCAAATTAATGATAATTTAAATGAGAATGTAAATGTTATGATTTTAATAAATTATCTTTATTGATTAGTACATCCTACATCGATGATATACTTATATTGAATTCTAATTCTCCCTATGTTCTACCAACGTGTAAAGAAAATATATTTACATATATATTTTTTAAAAAATATTTTTTTTGAAAAAATTATAAATGCTAAACTTTTACTAAAAAAAATTGAACATATTATTAGTATACATATATGTTTTTCTTTTATTTAAATGTAAAACATAAAAGCCAATATCATTGTCGTATTTTTATACTTTTATTTGTAATCACTTTTTCTATACACTTTTTTTAAAAAAAATTAATGATAAATTATAACTTTGGATTTTAAAAAATCACTCTAATAATTTGTAAAAATTTCAAGCTCTTGTGAGTTAGAAACTGTATATTTGTAAATTTCCAGCACAATAAATACTTAAAATATATATATATATATATAATTGTCTTTTTAAAAATTTTGATATTTTATATTTAAATCATATTGTATCACTAGCATGAATTCCATTTTTTTATTACTTTATTTTCTAATTAGTTTGACAGGTGAAAATTTAGAACTATATATTCTATAATCCATCTCAAATAGGATGTTAAAACAACGTTAATTATTAATTTTTATAGAGCATTTGTTATAGAGTTTTGTTGAGAACAAAATATTCTAATTTTATAGTATTTAAACTATGGGGCATCTAAGATGCCACCGGGTAATATTGAAATAAATTTTTGAATCAAACATTTCATTTAGCATAATAATTGACGTATTTTAATGCTCTAATTTTCATGTTTGTGCAACACTGTAATTTTAAATTTAACATATATTAAAATAACTAATGTTTAATATTTATATTTTTCAATTTTCCAAAATTTAAACTGTAGGGGCCGCCGTAATTTGATGTCAAATAATATTGAAATTATTTTTTATATTAAAGTTTTATATAGATTAATGCGATTAGAGGAGTAATTGACAGAAATTGAGTTTGAGCTCATATATTTAATGTGTTTAATATTTATATCCGCGTAAAAAATATTTATCAACTAACATAATCGTGTAAACAATATTTATAAACTAATATAACTGCATAAATAATATTTATCAACCGAAAAAATGAAATGGGAAGAAATATCAATACCTCTCTCTCAATTGAATTAATCGATTACAAAATATTTACGTAGAATTGTATAATTTAAATTATTTATAAAGAGGAGAGATTGTCAACAATAATGACGAATTTTGTTGAACCGTGATCTTCACTTTTTAAGATAATATTACATTACTATGCATACTATACAAAATATCAATAAATTAATGTTAATTAAAATAAAAATGAAAATATTTTGTTTTTAATAATAATAATTGTTGCTTAATACATTGTACATGGATAATATATTTATACAATTCAAATATTCCCTTTTTTTCAAATGAAAGTGGTTTAAGTGATTTTAGTTTAAAGAAAACATATCTACATACTTTTTGAGTAAAAATATAAATGCTAAACTTTTATTCAAAAAAAATTCTGAATAAAGATATATAGTTATATAGACGTTCATATTTTCAAACCTGCTGCCAAGTAGCTGTAAATACTCAGATTTGCTTGCAACTATAAGTAATGCATTTTCAATTTCTTGGCTATTTTTCCAAAATTAACTAATATTAGATGTTAGGTCACACACACTGTAGAAGGGGGTTAAATACAGTGTATACTACAATCAAATCGAATTAAGAACACAAGTATGAAACACAGAATAATCTTATTAATAAAACAGTATTACAATGGAACCGTTCTCTCTCAGTGATGAACAAATATCACAAGAGCTGCTAGAGTTACAATGAATAATATTTTCGATTAAGATAATACTTATAGTGTAAACCCTATGCTGTGTTTATATAGACACACAGTTACAAGATAATCTTCTAATTGATATCGAATATAAGTCTGTATCCTAAAATATATCAATTAGTTATCTTTTCCTCCAAGTCTTCTATTCTTCATAAAATTCTTCTCCATGCATATCTCTTCTTGTGTTTGTCTTAATCTTTTTTCCTTCAATCAGCTGCCTTCCTTATCTGAAAGTCTTCTTAAGTCCTGATATTATCTCCTGATGAATATTTTCTGATATCTTAAGTTCTGATAACTTAAGTTCTGATATCTTAAGTTCTAACTTCAGTATAGGTACTGATTTCCAGTTAAGTTCTGATTTGTCCTGTTAGTCAAGATCTGAAAACTAAACACAAATCATTATTAGACATGACATCACAAATATATCTAACAATCTCCCCCAACTTGTAAATTAGCATAATATACAAGTTCAATAGATATTTGATGATGTCAAAAACATTAAGTACAAATGCATAAAAGAATTTGACTAGATAACTACAACTCACAGTCCTTGTAGCTTTTACCATCCTTAAAGTCTGATATCAGCTTTAGCCTGTATATCCTTCAAAATTTATCAGCTGTAGTTCTTGACTTGGCTTCAGTGTGTGATCTCTTTAATATCAGGAGTTGTTCTGAGATAGTTCTTTAACAAACTCCTCTCAGCATATTCAAGTTCATTTCGCATCCTCCTTTTTGCATCTTTAAGTTCAACTGTATCTTCACCTGTCTGAAAGATAGAAGCCCTGAGATCATTTATTTTTGCTTTCCTTATATCCTGATCCAGTCTCATGACATAGGCTTTATCAGACTCTAGATTAAATTCAAGACCCTTAATACCAAGAAATGTAGTGATTTTGGAGGTATTAGGATTCATCTCAACTATATCACCATTGTGAGCTCTGTACTTAGGATAGTATGGCCTGTCAGACTTTACAGAGTAAAGTTTCTTCTGCCTTTGAATATCAAATTTTAAGTAACTGGCAGCACCATCTGTTGATATGTTTTTCACTTGAAGTAGAAATAGCACATGTTGCAATTCTTCGGAGTACTTCAAACGAATAGCATTCTTTCTAATCTGGAATACCCTCCCATCTGTCATAAAATATAACATGATATCTTCTTTCAATACAAAGTGGTAAACCATTTGTACAGACTCCGGTTGATTCAATCTTTCAGAAGTTGTTCCTACTCCTGGTTCACTCAAAGAAGTTGGATCAGAGGTAGTATTATTTACTCTCTTTTCTTTAAAACTACCCAATCCTGATTTGTCTCTAGCTTCCTTCCCTCCAATAACTCTTGCTTCAAAACCACTTGATGTAGTCTTCAAAGGTTGAGTAGATTGTTGAGCTTTAGTAAACCCAGGTAGTAGAATTTTTGAAGGTTTAACATGAGCAATGTCAGAGGTTTCCTTTTCTTCTGATGTCAAGACAACTTGAGCTATGTCAGAGGTTGCTTGCCTCATTGTAATATCAGAATTTACAAAGTCCGGATCTTGAACAACATGAGCTCTGTCAAAGGTTGTTTGAATATTCTTCTTCTTCAAAATCAGACTAGTATCTTCATCAGATTTTGCTTCCAGATCCATGATTGGCATATATATATTTTCAGGTTCATCAACTTTAGCTTTGCCCTTGAACCTTGGATCTATCTCTACTTGTGATTTGGCTTTGGATTCAGATTTGGTTGCCTCAGAGTTTGTCTTCTCTTTAATCACAATGCCCTTAGGCTTTGGAGGTTTCTTTGCAGTAATAGAAGCTTTAGACTTGAATTTGTCATTTTCTGCTTTAATTCTGGCTTCTTCTTTCTTCAGACTTTCAAAGTCCATTCCTGGATTGTCTTTGAGAAATAGTCTTTTTGAAATTTCTTCATCCAGCTTCTGTAACTTGGGGTCTTGATAGTAGATTGTTATTTCCCCCCTTGAACTTTAGTGTCTGCATAAACTTCTGTGATTCTTGACTCTCACCATGTATCAGAACATCGGGCTTAGTCAGAACTTGCTTATCAGAACTTTTTCTTCTATCAGCATCAAAGCTTGATCTCTGTGTAGAAGTTCCTGCTTTCCTAGATGAAGAGCCTTTGCCTTGACCATGACCTCTACCCTTTTCAGAGTTTCCCTGGTCATGTCCTGAACGACCAGCTGCATCAGCATATAGATTTGTAGCAGCTTCACCAGTATGGTCAGCATTTGCAGCATCAGAACTTACAGAACCTGCAGAATCAGCTTCCTCTGATGAAATGATAGTGTGTGAGGCTATAGAGGTTTCAAAATCATCCTCTAAGTTCTGATCAACATCTAAATTCTAATGCTCACCTAATATTTGATCTTCATCATCTAGATTCAGAAGAGGTGTTGTTGGAATATCTGCATTACAATCAGCATCTAAAATTGCTGTTGTTGGTGGAGTATGTTGAAGAATAGTTGGAGCTTCTAAGTACAGAACTTCAGGCACATTCAAGTTATGAATGTCTATTTCAGCACTTGTACCTGGGTCTTCAGCATGTACTTGTTCATTGATAGGAGACACAGGAGGTGTAGGCATTGGTGATGTAGCAGTCTCTGGCTCTTGAATTGGAGATTGTGGAGGTGTAGATTCAGTGGCTTCAGCAAATTCTGGTTGTGTAGATGGAAGGGATTCAATCACAATTGGCTCATTTGGGATCAAAGATTCCTGATCCCCTTCCTTAGCTGCTGCTTCCATATCCTCTGAATCTGACTCAGCTATGTCCCTCTTAGCTCTTTGTTTCTTCCATCTCTTCAAGGGTGGAGAGACTGTGTGATGTAATCAAAGAAGAAGCTCCATTCCCTTCGAATATATGGGCATTTGAGTTGACCCATCTTAGCCAAACTCTTTTCATATCCAAGATTAGCCATCATTTGCTGTAGCAAGGGCTCCTCCACAGCAGAACTGAATTGACAGGATTTAGGTAGGTGTAGAGCTTTTCGAACTGCTCCCGGAGTAACAACATACTCAACCTCATTTGTTGTAAATATGATGCTTGGAGTCCCATGCTTACCACCATCATCATAATGTCCAGTACGCCAGAATGTCAGAACTTGAGTTCCAGATATACTGGATGGTTGTGTCAATGTGAACCCAATTTCACTATGAGATAAGAAATTCTGAATAAAATGAAGTTCGGAAGGAGCTTCACTCTTAGTGAGAATGGCAGCATAGTTGTGGAGGATGAACTTTGCTCCATTAAAGATTATATCCTTGGGTGCCATTGTAAATAGGTGAGAAATTAGAATGCCTGAAAAGTGTTTGATAAAATGTCTGTATATTAAACCGTCAGAAAATATGAGAGAATAAGAAAAAGAGAGAGAGTGAATAGAATAGAAATGTAAATAAAAGATTTAAAAATCTTTTATCTCTTTTACTTAGACAGCCCACGTGACAACAGTTATTAAAAAGTGGAATAGACATTACACCTGTCAGCCATGCAGCAGTTAAGATAGTAGTTAATGGGCACGGGAAATAAGTAATGATTACTATGCACATGCAGTTTTTCAAAGAAAACTATTCCCACTAAACAAATGATTATTACTGTCTTTATCTCACTTAAACCAATATTCTGATAAAATATAACCGTTAAAGTATTGACCTAAAAATAAATCAAGGAAATAAATACTGCCACGTCAGCATCATAACTTGATTATTATCAGAATTTAAAAGTCATCAGAATATGGCTCCTTTACTCAAAAAGTGAATGTTTATTTCTGTAATTCTTCACATAAATACTGATATAGTTTCAACAGAACTTAATCATCAGAACTTCCATCAGAACTTGTCCTCAGAATTTATACAACTAACACTTAAACTGTTCATCTAAAATAACATTGATCACCACAGTAATTTTCATCATTCATATGGAGTGTAAGTGTGTGCTTTGAAGCTAAATATCAGACAAAGAGTAAAGTTTGATTCACTTTAGTACATCTTAGAAATAAGGCATAACTAAGAACTTTTCTCAAAATCTGTCATTAGTCTGAAGTTTACTATAGAATGAGTTCATGCATGAGTCCACCTCAACTGTTTTGTGCTCATTTTATGCATCTTTTGAAATTCCTTTTTACAGTGGGTTCTCAGTGTACGTGAGTCACGCTGCTTATCAGAATTTATGCTATTATCAGAGTATTTCTCCAGTAATCAGAGAATGTGAAAAGTCACGAAGAAAATTTTATTTTGCTTTTCTAATGCATATTACTTAATACCAGCAATGCACTTGGGTCTTCCCTTCCACATAAATTTTTCTCTAGATCTCAAAGGAGTACCTGATATTTATTTTTTTTTTTATTTTTTTCTTTTGATAAGTGAGGCTTATCAGCAATTAGTACATCTATCAGATTTAAAAACATCAGAACTTAACTGGATAAGAAGCACTATTCTAGTTTTGTTTTTGACTTAGTAATAAGATACACAAAGTAAACCTAACCAAGCTCAATATCAGAATTTGCTTGTGTTAAAAGATTTCCACATAAACAATTACTTCAAATATGGGATCATTAGTATATTAGAGACTGCTAGGTCAGCATCTAGCATAGTTATCCTCATTGGATTGAATAGTCACAGAAACATTCATATCACTATCAGAGTTTAGAAATTCACATCAGACAACAATCAACACTTAAGTAAATTTTAATTGAAACACAGATGTCATAAAGATAGTAATATCAGTAAATACTGATCATAAAGTCTGATGTATCAGAACATAAACTAAGCATATTTAGAGAAAGAACCTGAAACCATTCCAAGTTCATTTACCAATCTTGTAAATGTAGCTTCACATAGTGGTTTTATGAAGATATCTGCTAGTTGTTGATCTGTTGAAACAAAATGCAATTCCACTGTACCTTCCATCACATGTTCCCTTATGAAATGGTACCTAATCCCGATGTGCTTTGTCATTGAGTGTTGAACTGGATTACCTGTCATAGCAATAGCACTTTGATTATCACAGTAAATAGGGATTTTAGAAAATTCTAACCCATAATCCCGTAGCTGATTCTTCATCCAAAGAAACTGTGCACAACAGCTTCCTGTAGCAATGTACTCTGCCTCTGCAGTTGATGTGGAAATTGAGTTTTGTTTCTTGCTAAACCAAGAAACTAATCTGCGTCCAAGTAATTGGTAGCTTCCACTTGTTCTTTTCCTGTCAATTTTACACCCTGCAAAATCTGCATCTGAGTAACCTATTAGCTTAAAGTCTGATTCCCTAGAATACCACAATCCCAGATCAGCTGTACCCTTAAGGTACTTGAAAATTCTTTCCACAACTGTTAAGTGAGGTTCTCTTGGATCTGCTTGAAATCTTGCACAAAGACAGGTAGCATACATGATATCAGGTCTACTTGCAGTTAGATAGAATAATGAGCTAATCATACCTCTGTAATCAGTAATATCTACTGATGTACCATTATCCTTATCTAATTTTGTTGCAGTGGCCATAAGAGTGGATGCACTTGAATAGTCTTGCATTCCAAATTTCTTCAACAAATTTCTGGTGTACTTAGATTGACAAATAAAAGTTCCTTCTTCATTCTGCTTGACTTGAAAGCCCAGAAAATAGCTAAGTTCTCCCATCATACTCATTTGATATCTTGACTGCATTAGTTTGGAAAACTTTGTACAAAGTCTGCCATTTGTAGAACCAAAAATGATATCATCAACATATATTTGCACCAAAAGTAAGTCATTTCCATGGTTGAGATATAATAAAGTTTTTTCAATAGTCCTTCTGTTAAATCCACTTTCTAGAAGAAACTGAGCTAATGTCTCATGCCATGCTCTTGGAGCTTGCTTGAGGCCATAAAGTGCTTTATCAAGTTTGTAGACATGATGAGGAAACTTTGAATCTACAAAACCTGGAGGTTGTTCAACATATACTTCTTCTTCCAATTCTCCATTAAGAAAAGCACTTTTTACATCCATTTGAAAGACTGTAAACTTTTTGTGAGCAGCATAAGCCAAAAATATCCTTATGGCTTCCAATCTAGCAACTGGTGCAAATGTTTCATCATAATCAATTCCCTCATGTTGAGAATATCCTTTTGCAACCAGCCTTGCTTTTTTCCTTGTAATTATACCATCACTATCAGTTTTGTTTCTAAACACCTATTTTGTACCAACAACTGATCTGTTCTTTGGTCTTGGCACTAGGGTCCAGACTTTATTTCTTTCAAATTCATTTAACTCTTCCTGCATTGCTTGCACCCAATCAGCATCTTGAAGAGCTTCTTCCACTCTCTTTGGTTCATCCTGAGAAAGAAAATAATGATAGAGACATTCATTTGATGTTGTTGTTCTAGTTCTAATACCTGTTTCAGGATCTCCAATAATCAAGTCACGTGTATGTGCTTTAGTCCACTTCCTTGCAGATGGAAGGTTATCTCTAGAACTGGATGCTCCCCCATGATCCATGTTGTCTCCATCAACATTTTCTGATGCTCTCCTGAAATCATGCACTCTAAGTTGGATCCTTCAGAATTTGAGTTTCCAGAATTATCAGAACTTGGCCCATCAAAACTTAAAGAGCCTGTTCTAGGTTCTGATGCTTCTTGAGATGTGGTTGGATCTTCAATATGCTCCCCCTGAACAGGTGCATTTTCCTTTGGCGTAGTCACCACAGTTTCAATAACATCAGAGTTTAACCCATCAGAGTTTGCAGTGCAGGATTTAAACTATTAGAATTTACAGAATCAGAATTTGAAGCTTCATTCTCAAATCTCAGCTGATCATGATCATTGAAATCTTCAAGTCCAGTAATCTTCTTATCATCAAAAGAGACATTGATAGATTCCATGATAACTCTTGTTCTTAAATTATAGACTCTGAAGGCTTTTGTGGAAAGTGGATATCCAACAAAAATTCCTTCATCAGCTTTTAGATCAAATTTGGATAGCTGTTCAGGATGAGTCTTAAGAACAAAACACTTACAACCAAATACATGAAAATACTTCAGATTTGGCTTCTTTTTCTTCACCATCTCATATGGTATCTTTCCATGCTTGTTGATAAGTGTTGCATTCTGAGTAAAACAAGCAGTCTGCACAGCTTCAACCCAAAAGTAGGTTGGTAATTTTGCTTCATCAAGCATAGTTCGTGCAACTTCAATAAGAGTTCTATTCTTTGTTTCAACAACTCCATTTTGTTGTGGAGTTCCAGGTGCCGAGAATTACTGCTTTATTCCATGGTCTTTGCAGAACTCTTCCATAATCATATTCTCGAACTCAGTGCCATTATCACTTCTTATGATTTTCACAGAGTCTTTGACCAATTTATCCAGTTGTTTGACATGGTCAAACAAGAAAGATGCAGTTTCACTTTTTGTGTGCAAGAAATACACCCATGTGTATCTGGTAAACTCATCTACTATGACCATAACATATTTCTTCTTTGCAATAAACATGACATTCACTGGACCAAATAGATCAACATTTAGTAGGTGATAAGGCTCAAGAATTGAAGATTCAGTCTTGCTCTTGAATGAAGATTTTCTTTGTTTTGCCTTTTGACATGAATCACAAAGGCCATCAGGAGCAAATACTGATTTTGGCAGTCTTCTCACAAGATCTTTCTTGACTAGTTCATTTATATTGTTGAAATTTAAATGAGAGAGTTTCTTGTGCCAATCCCAGCTTTCTTCAATTGATGCTCTACTTAACAGACAGATTGCAGAACCATCAGAACTTGCTGAAAGCTTGGCTTCATAAATGTTACTATGCCTGTATTAAATGTTACCATGCCTGTATCCTTTTAGAACAACTTTGCCTGTAGATTTGCTTACAACTTCACAGTGTTCTTCAAAGAAATCCACATGATAACCTCTATCACAGATTTGACTAACACTTAGCAGATTGTGTTTAAGTTCTGAGACTAGAGCTACTTTTTCAATGACATTCCCAAGATTGATATTGCCATATCCCAGAGTTTTTCCCATGTTGCCATCTCCATAAGAAACTCTTGGGCCAGCTTTCTCTACAAAGTCTGATAGCAGGGCTTTATTTCCAGTCACATGTCCTGAACATCCACTATCAAGAACTAGGATGTTCTTCCTGTTGCCCTGCAATCACAAAGACCACTAATGGTTAATTTTAAGGACCCAGACTTGCATGGATCCTTTGGCCTTTTTAAGTTTGTTAACATTTGCAGCGGATTTAACATCACAGTTTATGTTAACATTTTTCTTATCAGTATTAACAGTATCAGACTTTGCATCATACTTTACACTAAAAGGAATTAAAGCAACTTTCTTCAAAGAAGGTTTTATCTAATAATAATCATAGTACAAACTATGATATTCCTTACAAGTATAAATGGAATGACATATACTACCACAATAAAAACAAGGATTTTGTGGCTTAAATCTAATAGACTGACTCTTAACTCCTGACTTAGAAGGTAAGGAGTTTATATTCTTATTCTTCCTACAAAAAGAAGCCAGATGGTTAGAGTTTCCATAGTTATAGCATTTCTTTCTAGGAGCATTAGGAACAGGCATATAATTATTGCTTTTGTTCACACCTTCCTTTCCATTCCTATTTTTCCTAGGTGGCTTTACCTTGTTTACATTCTTAATCTCTTTCAGCTTATACTTAAGCTGCTTCTTAGTCATTAAGCCTATGTTAACTTCAGCTGGTTTATCCTGTTTTACCTTATCAGAAGTTGACTCTGCCTTAACTTCTGTATTAATATCTTTCATCTTTTCAGAATCAGACTCTACAGTTTTAGCTACAAACTTAACAGGATTTACCTTTGGCTTATTAGTCTGTTTAACAATAATTGGCTTAATTTGTTCAGTTCCTGTTTCACTTTTATTATCTCCATAACCTAAGCCCTCTTTCCAGTTTCCACTACTTAGTAAATTCTGAGTTGTTCTGCCACAGTTAATCCAAGTCCTGATTAGCTCTCTTTCTTTTTCTAACTCAGTTTTTAGAGATTGATTCAATTTTAACACTTCATCTCTAACATAAAAAGCATCATCTCTTTCTTTCTGAGTTTGATGGAACATAACTAACTTCTTTTCTAAAAAGTCATTCCTTTTCTTAAAAGCCAGATTTTCAGAAGTTAACCTATCGCATGTTAAAGTCTGATCTTTATAGCTAATGAATATGGTTTTAAGATAAGATCTCAACTCAGTAATATCATCAATATGAAAAGCATAAGTTGTTTGAGGTACCTTTAACTCAGCAGCTTCAGAACTGCTATCAGCATTTGCCATCAAGGCATAGTTCACCTCATGTTCAGAATCTGAAGTGTATGTCCAGCTTATCTTCTTTGTGACAAATGCCTTGCCTTTGTCACCTTTTTCTTTCTTGCAATCAGGAGATATGTGGCCTTTCTCACCACAATTGTAGCATTTAACATTTGAGTAATCTCCTCTGTCAGACTTTCCTGCTTTGCCTTCAGATTTTCTGAATCCCTTCTTATCAGAACTTCCACTGGAAAACTTCTTTCCCTTTCTGAATTTCCTGTAAGCTATCTTTGTGATGCCCTTCACCATAAGAGCACACAATTTCATCATCTCTTCATCAGCATCCATCTCAGATAGACTTTCAGTTTCTAAATCCTCATCACTATCAGAACTTGATGATTCAGTATCAGACTTTGTGATGAGAGCCTTTCCTTTGCCTTTCTTTGAGACAGCCACTTTGGGGGATTCCTCCTCAGCCTTAAGAGCAACTATTCTTGAATTTCTCCCATTCCTCTTGCTTCTTTGATCCATCTCAAGTTCATGAGTTTTGAGCATACCATAAATTTCATCACGAGCATAGTTGTCTCTTATAGTAGTTGCCTTCAAATCCCAACTTTCAGGAAGAGCTAAAAGGAATTTAAGATTAGTATCTTCAATATCATATTCCTTATCCACCAGTGACAGATCATTCAAGAGTTTGACAAATCTGTCATATAAACCAGTTAATGACTCATCAGGTTTTGAGTCAATGTGCTCATACTCTTGAGTGAGTATAGTCCTCCTGTTCTTCTTAATTGCATCAGTTCCCTGACATCTTGTTTCCAAGGCATCCCATATCTTATTTGCAGTCTTGCAGTTAATTACCATGTTTGACATGACATTATCAATGGCACTATGCAGCAAATGCCTTACCTTTGCATCCTTGGCAATAGATGATATATCTTCAGCTGTATACTCACTTTTCTCCTTTGGTACAGTTTTTGCTGGCTGATCTGCAACTACAACATAGAGCTTTGTTGGCTTATGTGGTCCTTCCTTAATTCTGTTAAGGTATTCTGGATCTGTAGCTTCCAGGAACATTGTCATCCTCACTTTCTATATGGGATACTCAGAAGGTCTTAGTATGGAAACCCTAATAGTCTCATATCGATTCTGGATTTGAGTCTTTGGAGTTTCTTCAGTTTTGGTGGGCTTGGTTGGAGTTTGTTCTTCTTCAGACATGATTGTTTTGGATCTTTACTGTATATGTGTTAATAGATAGGCTATGATACCACTTGTTAGGTCACACACACTGTAGAAGGGGTTTGAATACAGTGTATACTACAATCAAATCGAATCAAGAACACAAGTATGAAACACAGAATAATCTTATTAATAAAACAATATTACAATGGAACCGTTCTCTCTCAGTGATGAACAAATATCACGAGAGCTGCTAGGGTTACAATGAATAATATTCTCGATTAAGATAACACTTATAGTGTAAACCCTATGTTGTGTTTATATAGACACACAGTTACAAGATAATCTTCTAATTGATATCGAATATAAGTCTGCATCCTAAAATATATCAATTAGTTATCTTTTCCTCCAAGTCTTCTATTCTTCATAGAATTCTTCTCCATGCATATCTCTTCTTATGTTTGTCTTAATCTTCTTTCCTTCAATCAACCGCCTTCCTTATCTAAAAGTCTTCTTAAGTCATGATATTATCTCCTGATGAATATCTTCTAATATCTTAAGTTCTGATAACTTAAGTTCTGATATCTTAAGTTCTGACTTCAGTATAAGTACTGATTTCCAGTTAAGTCCTGATTTGTCTTGTTAGTCAAGATCTGAAAACTAAACACAAATTATTATTAGACATGACATCACAAATATATCTAACATTAAAAAACTCAATAATAATAGCAAAGTCAATATTGAGTGATCATGTTGTACTAATTTTTGCATTGAGTTTTGTTTATGACATTAGTATGATACAAATGATCATGAAGATTGTGTGTGTTCAAGTCAGTTTCAAGGATGCAACTATTTCAATTTAATTTTAATAATAACCAAAATTTATTATTTGTTATTTAACTAATTCTAAACTTAAGTTTACATAAACACAAATCCAATATCGGACAAAAATTATGAAAATTTCAGAATTTTAGAAATAGCTACCACTATTTAGATTCTAACTGCTTTTTAAATATAAAATTTCCAAACTTTACAGGCATTTAGTTTAGAAGTTTAGAACCAATTATCTTTGTTTAGAATTTAATTAATTTAAGTAAATATTCCTTAAAGGCCGCTGATGCTTTAAATTCAAAATAGGATAAGTTTGATGTAATTTATAACTCTGTCGCGATAAGGATTAATATAGTGCGAAAAACTATCTACACTTATTTTCACTACCTACAAGATTTTCCTTTCATTATGGATCTCAATTTTTTTGATAATATGATTTATAGGCCTCCATTTAGTTTGCATCTGCAGAAAAAAAGTAGATGATTAATGACTACAAGAATGAGAAACGTCTTAGAATATTCTAGGAATCCTTTGGTTTGATTGAGAAATTTTTTTCTAGGAAGCTTCTGGTTTGATTAATGTGATTTTTATTCGTTTACTGTCTACATAAGAATTTTATATTTACTTTAGACATAGCAATCATCTCGTGACAATAGCATGTATGTGGATATCGAAAGCTATCTAGGACACCTACCATCTTAAGACTTTATTGATATTTCTAATATCAAGTTATTCTTTTAAATGTATAAGAGATGTGAATAATTCGTCAGAAAATAGCATTTATGTGGATACATTTGATGAATTGCATGCACCTAATCAGATTCACACCTTTTATTTTATTGTATGCTAGGAAATGTTTCGTTTAGAAGTTATCAATTAGCAATATCATATTTATACCTATATTATGTTGATTTTTTAGTTTTGAACATATTTCGCTTAGTTTAATTTTATGCATTATGATTCAAGAATATGTAAAAAAGTGTCACATTTCTTTTCAGTAATTAACCTGCAACTGGAAGCAGTTTGAGTGTATGATTATTTAGTTTCATTTTAACTTCTATTTTGTATATCTTGATACCAAGTGATTTTTTAAGAGTGTTTGATATATTATGAAGGTTGATGTCAAACTTGATTTGCATGGTGCTGCAAATAAGTTAATGCATTTGGTAATTCTATCATAACACTAAAGGTGTTGCATAAAGTGGAAAATAGGCACTAAGATTATCTGGAGCTACACCACAATTTAATCTATCAGTTAGAGTTTCTTCAAAAATTATCATCGGGCAAATAAAAACTTTATTGGCCCATTTATCATATTTTTCCCAGTTCAATAACTTGCAGGTGATTCATCTATTTTACAATAGTCTATTTCATTTCATACCTGATCAGTTTCTTCTTAATGTAGAACATTGCATATTATTTTGATGAAAAAAAAATATTCTCACTGGTCTAATCCCGAATACTTTTCCTTCATGTTCGACACTCCTGGAGAATTCCGGGTTGGAATGATTTCAGAGCTGTGAGCATGAAAAAGAACAGTTTCAATGGAGAACTACCAAACTACATTAAATAATACTTATATCACAAGATTTTAGTGCAATCTTTTTTCTGGAAAACTTCTATGATCAATGCAAAAGTTTAGTTTATGCAATTCTCTTCATTAAGGATAAAATTTACTATCCGATGAATTTTTGAATTGTATTTCTAATATGAGAAATTTGAGACTTTAAATTTGTCGGCTATTAGTCTGGTGAAGTTGCATTCTAAACGGGAGAGCTTGAATTCTTGAAACTTTAGTAGAAATTTCATCTAGCATCTGAAACTTGAGTATAATATTGTACTTGAATATATCTAGGAACATTTAATTTGGTTCAATTCCTGCAATTTTAGGTGAACTACAAGGTGCGTATGTTCTTGATCTGATCATTAATTGGCTAAATGGAAGCATTCCATCTAACATTGGCAGTGTAGCAACATTGCTAAAACTATGTGTTAGGAATATGTTGTGAACTTGATGTTAAGTTAGAAAAAACACCTTAGTAGATTTAACTTAGTGAATTTTATAGCACTTGACGGATAATCAAATATAGTCCCGACGGATGATTCAATATAATCCCGACGGATGATGATTCGACATCCATCGAGTGAGTAGCTTATGTAATAATAAGTACTGTAGCATATTACTGCAAACAACTTTGTGTAGATTCTGTAGTATCATATGAGTCATGTTGACTACTAGTAGATATGCAGAATAGGTTGATTAATTGTAAATATGAGATATCTTGTAATTCTGCATAAATGAAATGGAGTCAAATGTCAAAAAGCTACCCGACGGATGATCAACAAAGCTACCCGACGGATGATCAACAAGCTACCTGACGGATAAAAAACATGTACCCGACGGATGATGAATTCAAATATCTGTTGATAGTGACAACACAGTCACATGCGTTGGGTGTTTGCAAAAGGAATGTGGCAGCCTGTTTAGCAGGAAATTGAGAATAAAGAAACATTACCATTTCCATGCAAGTTATGAAGATTTTTAAAGATGCTGGAATAGAGTAATGAAGAAGCATGGAGTTAGACTTAATAGGTTTTGTTTTATTATCCTGTCTTATTACCATGTAAACTTGGTGATATATAAACCAAGTGTAGCTAGTAGAACAAATAACTAAGCAAACATATTTAGAAGAGAAATAGAAAAAGTTGTACTTGTCAAAAATTTCTGTGTAGTTTGTTTGTTCAACTTGTAAAGCAGCTGTGATCCAATTTGAGCTTCACAGAGTTCTCAAATCGATATATATATCTGGTGGATACAATCAAATCCACCAGAAAGTTTTAAAGACTTGTGTTTTTATTACTTTGTGTTTGATTTACTTAATTCCTTATTCCGCACTTTGCAAATCAAAACACTTATATATATATATATTGAGTTAGAACATTCTTATAAATCTAAAAAAGAAGCCAGAATTACATTCAACCCCCCTTCTGTAATTCTTGTTGTATTGTTAGGGAATAACACTATGGTTGCAGGATAGTTTTAGGGAGATTCCATATGAAATTGAAAATGGCCATATATAGTAATAGATTCTGTAGACATGCTTGTGGTTTCGCTATAGGCATCAAGATAATGATGAATGACAAAAATGAAGCATTCTTATGATAATATATGTTTTTCAGGAACTTATAACGATATTATAAACTCTGTCCAACTGTATTTTCAGATGATCAGATTTTTAGAGTTTTATTTAGTTGTTCCATATGTAACTGTTCTTTTGTCATATATCTAAAACTTTTGTCACACCCCCAACTTAAACAGCAAAATAAATATAGCTATTACATCATTTTAATGAAGAATACACAACAAAATCCAAGATCTTACAGTTTAGGGTTTGGAACAGCCCAACACTACCAACTATTACATCTGATTACAAATACCGAGTCCTCACACAGCTATTATTACTTATTCTACCTGAGCTCGAACATAAGCATCAGCATCACAGGTCTTACGGGCAGTCTGCTTGAATCTAACCATAGCTGCTAGCTGTAATATCAGGGTAAAGCAAGGAGTGAGCCAAATGTTCAACAAGTGCTAACAGTACGACACAAACACAAATCGAGATATACCTTTAAGAATGACAATGAAAAGACATAACCAATGATAACGAGAGATTGAACTATGTGAGATGGCATCATTTTGCTTGCATCAAAACAATTTTAAAATCATGTCTTAATCAATATCATTTTATGACGCTACGGATTACAGCCGGTGATCAGCCGCAAAGTAATCCCGAACCTCGCTGGGTTCTAAAACATTAACGGGAATCCCTAGGCAACTTTTAAGCCTAATATATGTGTGGAAAGGACTCGCGTCTCAGTCTAGATCCACTATTCAAGAAAACATTTATCCCCCTTGGGACTGAAAACCCACATTTTATTTATTTCAAAAACTGATGCCGAATTATGACAAAATCTCTTTTTACAGTAAACATCTTTATCAAGGGATTATAGATCAACTCGAAACATGGGAAATATGGTACTAAATCTCAGGGCCATGATTCACAAAACTTTACTCTATTGGGGTAACCAAAAGGGTTTTCTTATGTCAGAATTTGGACAGGAAAATATGGTGAGACTAATGGATAATATGAAGGGGTAATGCCAAACTGGGCTCAAAGCAATGGTTTCTCGTCAAGGTACAGGTGTTGGATCATTAAGAAGATAAGCTTCACGAATACTATGGGTGTTAAGGTAATGATCTCTAGCTCAGGATGTATATATATAACAGAATTGTCAAGCTTTAGGATAGGAAAGAGGGTATTAATCAATGAGGAATTATGTTGGTAAGTTTCTGACTATCAGAGTTCAAGGTAAGGTTCTATAGGGGTTCAAGTATCAGGATGAGATATCAATACTTAGGAATCATCAGCATGTTAATCAAGAGGATCAATCAAGTAATATAACAACTCTTTATTTTATCATGGCATTTAACTATCATGAAAAGACTTTTGAACTACTTGCAATACATACTCGAGGGTTCATGACATTTCTATATAATTCAAAGATAAGCGAGAGATACGCTTGATTTAAACATATCAAAATGACTCAGGATGATTGCATCGATATATATGAACTGTTTATAGTAAATATGAAGGTCAAGTTGAATCACTTGCCTTGAGATAGGCTGGTCTGGTCTGACTGGTGGGAGCAACTGGAGCTTCACTCGACTTTTATGGCAATTTTTCCCTCGTCTCGAGATCCTACATAAATAATAATAATCCTCATTATAATATATTCTTACCATCTTAACCTATTTACAACCCGAAATTAAACATGGATGTCACTTAGGCCTATACGCACCTAATTTATATCCACCTTTATATTTCAAATGTACACACGTAACCACATAATCACATATCGTATATTAATATCAAATAACACCATATATACCATAATGCAACACTAGGCTTGGATGATCTCGACTCACCACTTAAGTTAGTTGGCCGCTAAACTAGACAAAGTCTTCAAATTTTGGCTCCCTAACTCGATGTGCCTTTCCTAAATTATCCAAAACCTATTGACCCTCACTTGTGCCTTTTGCTCTACTGACCTTATACCATCTTACAACTATGGTGTTCGACCTAATACTCACTTCTAAGTGTTCTAAAACTACGTGATAAGTGATAGTGCTCACTGGTGCAAATTTCAGAATGACAACTATAGTTTCTTGAGTGCATTAGGCACTCTTAAACTACATGTTTTCCTTCAAAACTTTTACACAAGACTCTCCTGACCTAAGGGCATCTCACAAGCTTGATGTGGCTCAAGGGCCTGGCTTGGGCCTTCTTGGGCCTAAGCTAAAAGTCCAAGGTTCCCCTGCTTTTCTGGGCAGAAAACGCCCTGACTTGAATTAACTTGTGACACATGGTTCTAACTCATATCCTATGAACTATGGTTGGAAAAACTTCTCTGACACTCCCTCTAACTAAGACCCAATTGGGCCTAATGAGGGCCTACCCATGATATGGTCAAATCTCCCTATTTCTAAGTTGCAACAAAACTGTCCTCTGCTGGACAGATTTTGTGATTCTACTTGTGCACCTAACCAAAAGACATGCAAACCTCCAACCAACACCTAAAACCTTTTATATACTCCCAATACTAACTTCTGGTGGCTTGGGCCTCAAAGTGCACATCAATGACATGGTCAAAACTCACTCTAAACCTCAGGGTACTAAACTGATTTTCTGCAGAAACTATAACTCTCATTTTCCAAGGTTTTGACTTGACAAGCTCAACTAACAACAACTCAATACTTAAACCAAGACTTATACATGGTAATCTACTGAACTAACTCCCTTATTCTCAAAATAACCTTGGGTGAGATCATCCATGCCCAAAAACAACAACATGCAACTAAATATATAACATGCAACTCATACAAAGCACATAACAAGATTTCGGCTAGGCATAAAGTTTTAAATGCTTGCAAAATCGACTTGCACCTAATACTCATCGTTAATAATCATGAAATATAACTTCTTTTAAGTATTAATAAGAAATTTATCATGGAAACAATCTATTTTAAGCACACCTATTTCGCATTTATAGATTTTTAAACATAACAACATGATTTCGAAAAGAATAGCATGCAAAACAAGGTTGATCATCATTTTAATGTCTTAAAACTAGCATGCATGGCTAAACATAAATATATAATGAAATTTCAGTAGCATGCAAAGGATTTTAAAGCATGATATCTCCATAAAACACTTAGTTAGCACATATACATAATATATCTCATAGAGAGCTCTTGAATTCACAAGAATCAAGAGTTTCTCTTTGGAGATCACATAAGAACTACACATGCATCCATTGAACTTCAACTTCCATATCTCAAAACACTTGGAAAGGATATAAGATGAATGTAGGTAAAAGATTTACACTTGGGAAGATGAAGAATGAACTGAAAAATGGAAGGGGGTGGGGGATTTGGCCTTCGGCCGAGAGCAAGGTGGGAGGGGGAAAAGAGAGAAAATTTGTGGTGTGTTGGAGTGTGGAATGAGTAGAATGATTTCTCCCACTTTGATTTTTTTTGTTTTATGCTTTTTGGTTGACAAATAATGAGTGGAAGTGACAACTTACAAAAATGTCCTTTAGCTAAAGTTAGGCCATTTTGCATGCAAGGCTAATGTAGTAATTTGGTAATAATCAAATGAGTTAGTGGGGTTGGAAAAGTCTTATTTGCCCTTTGAGAGAATAGAAGGGTGATTTGCATGCATGGTCTCTTATGTAATTTGATAAATATGACAACTAAAATTTATAATGATTTATTTTTATAAAATAAAATACAAGTTCAAAAATTATAAAATTTATGCCATAAAATAACTTGGATTTTTAGAGACTTTATAAAATCATTTTCAAAATTTGTGAACAAAATACCTTTTAAAAGAAATTTTTTCCAAAGCTTAGAATATTCCTTATAAATCAAAAATAAAGAAATTAAATAAACTCTTGCTTTGAAAAATCATATACTACACAAAGCAAATTTATAATGCAGAAATTTTCACTCACACTAGCGTATAGTCATTGAATATATTTTCATTTGACTTTAATATTATACCAAATCCACAAATAATATTACATAAAATGCCGGTCGTAACATCCTCTCCCCCTTAAGGGATTTTGTCCCCAGAATCTAAGAGAAAAGATGAGGATGCCAGGAACGCATATCAGACTCTGACTCCCAAGCCGATTCTTCGACCTTAGGGTTCCTCCAAAGCACTTTTACTAACTTTACCGACTTATTCCTAAGACTCTTTACTTGCCAGTCGAGTATTTTAACCGGTTGCTCCACAAATGACAGGTCTGCCTGAATTTCTACAGGTTCATATTCTATCACATGGCTAGCCTCAGGATTGTACTTCTTAAGCAACTACACATGGAACACATTATGCACATGCCGATACTGAGGTGGTAAGGTCAACTCGTAGGCCACCTTTCCTACTTGACTCAAAATCTCAAAAGGACCTATGTATCTAGGTGCTAACTTCCCTTTCTTGCCAAATCTAATCAACCCTTTTCTAGGTGACACCTTCAGCAACACAGCTTCGCCAATTTGGAATTGAACGTCCTTACGTGCTGGATCCGCATACTTCCTCTGTCTATCTTGAGCAGCAAGCTACCTTTTCTGAATTAACTTGACCGAGTCATGCAACTGTTGTACCAAATCCGAGCCGAGAATTCTTCCTTCTCCTACTTCATCCCAACTTGTTGGTGATCTACATTTTTGCCCGTACAAAGCTTCGTATGGTGGCATGCCGATAATGGAATGATAGCTGTTGTTGTAAGAGAATTCAATCAACGGCAAGTGATCGTCTGTTAGATATATTTGATAATGTCATGGCTAATACAATTTATGTTTAGATTTCAGATCTTACTTAATAGGACAAATCAGTACTTAACTGTTGATCAGTACTTATACTGGAAGTCAGGACTTAAGGATATCAGTACTTAAATTATCAGGAGATAATCATCAGAAGTTAGATAACAGAACGTAAGTGCTGAAGGACGATCAGATAAGGACAGTAGCTGATTAAAGGAAAGAAGATCGAGATAAACATAAGAAGAGATATGCATGAAGAAGGAGTTCCGTGAAGAATGGAATACTTGGAAGAAAAGATATCTGATTGATATATTTTAGGAAGCAGAATTATATTCCATATCAATTAGCGATTATCTTGTAACTTTGTAGTATATAAACACAGACATAGGGTTTACACTATAAGTGTTATCATATTCGAGAAGATTATTCATTATAACCCTAGCAGCTCTCGTGATATTTGTTCATCACTGAGAGGTAACAGTTCCATACTGTAACAGAGTTTATTGTTTCAATAAAGTTTGGTTTTCTGTTACTTAATATCGATTTGATTGTATTATACACTGTATTCACCCCCCTCTACAGTGTGTGTGACCTAACAAGTGGTATCAGAGCTTATCTGTTAACACACATACAGTTAAAGATCCAAACACAATCATGTCGGACACAGAAACTCCAACTAAGCCTACCAAAACTGAGGAACCACCAAAGACACAAATTCAGAGTCGGTATGAGACCATCAGAGTTCCCATACTGAGACCATCTGAATATCCCATATGGAAGGTAAGGATGGCCATGTTCCTGGAAGCAACAGATCCAGAATACCTTGATAGAATCAAGGAAGGGCCTCACAAACGAACCAAGCTCGCTGTTGCAGTTGCAGGTGAAGCAGCAAAGACCGTACCAAAGGAGAAGAGTGATTATACTGCTGAAGATATAGCATCAATTGCTAAGGATGCTAAGGTACGACACTTACTGCATAGTGCCATTGATAATGTAATGTCAAATAGGGTAATCAACTGCAAGACTGCTAAGGAGATATGGGATGCTCTGGAAACAAGGTGTCAGGGAACTGACACAATTAAGAAGAACAGGAAGACAATACTCACTCAAGAGTATGAACATTTTGACTCAAAAACTAATGAGTCATTGAATGATTTATATGATAGATTTGTCAAACTTTTGAATGATTTGTCATTGGTTGATAAAGAGTATGATCTTGAAGATTCAAACCTTAAATTCCTGTTAGCTCTTCCTGAATGCTGGGATTTGAAGGCAACGACAATAAGAGATAACTAAAATCTTGATGAAATCTATGGAATGCTCAAGACTCATGAGCTTGAGATGGAACAAAGAAGCAAGAGGAAAGGAGGAAAGTCAAGGACAGTTGCTCTTAAGGCTGAAGAAGAATCCCCCAAAGCAGCTTCCTCAAGGAAAGACAAGGGTAAAGCTCTTGTCATAAAGTCTGAAACTGAGTCATCAAGTTCTGAAAATGATGATGACTCAGATTCTGAAAGCTTGCCTGAGACTGATGCTGATGAGGAGATGATGAAGCTGTGTGCTCTTATGGTGAAAGGAATCACAAAGATTGCATATAGGAAGTTCAGGAAGGGAAAGAAGTTTTCCAGGAAAGGCACAAGTTCTGACAAGAAGAATTTCGGAAGATCTGAAAGCAGAGGAGGAAAGTCTGACAGAGGAGATTATACCAATGTTAAATGCTATAACTGTGGTGAGAAAGGCCGCATATCTCCTGATTGCAAGAAGGCAAAGGGTGACAAAGGTAAGGCTCTTGTCACAAAGCAGAAAAGCTGGACAGACACCTCAGAATCTGAAAGTGAGGAGAACTATGCATTGATGGCAAATGCTGATAAAGAAAGTGCTGAGAGTAGTTCCGAAGCTGCTGAAACAAAGGTACCTCAGACTACTTATGCTTTTCATACTGATGATATTAATGAGTTGAGAAGATATCTTAAAACCATGTTTGTTAGTTATAGAGATCAAACTTTAACATGTGAAAGATTAACTTCTAAAAATCTTGCTTTTAAGAAAAGAAATGATTTCTTAGAAAAAGAGTTAGTCATGTTCCATCAAACTCAGAAGGATAGAGATGATGCTTTTTATGTTAGGGATGAAGTACTAAAAATGAATGAATCTCTAAAAACTGAGTTAGAAAAGGAAAGAGAGATTATCAGGACTTGGACTAACTCTGGCAAAACAGCTCAAAATTTGCTAAGTAGTGGAAACTGGAAAGAAGGCTTAGGTTATGGAGAAGATAAGAATGATAAAGGAACTGAAGAGATTAAGCCTGTTGTTAAGCAAAAGCCAAAGTTAAAACCTGTTAAGTTTGTAACTGTAAAGTCTGAAAATGAGAAATCAGAAGTTAAAGAGGAATCAACTTCTGACAAACTAAAACAGGAAAAGACAGCTGAAGTGAACATAGGCTTAATGACAAAGAAGCAGCTTAAGCATAAGCTGAAAGATGTCAAGAATGCAAACAAGGTAAAATCACCTAGGAAAAATAGGAATGGAAAGGAAGGTGTGAATAAAAGCAATAATTATAAACCTGTTCCTGATGCTCCTAGGAAAACATGTCATAACTGTGGAAGTTCTAACCATCTGGCTTCTTTTTGCAGGAAGAATAAGAATATTAACTCCTTACCTTCAAAATCAGGAGTTAAGAGTCAGTCTGTTAGATACAAACCATAAAATCCTTGTTTTCATTGTGGTAGTTTATGGCATTCCATTTATACTTGTAAGGAATATCATAGTTTGTACTATGATTATTATCAAATAAAACCTTCTTTGAAGAAAGTTTCCATTGTTCCTTCTAGTGTAAATTCTGATTCAAATTTTGATAGTGTAAGTTCTGATAAGAAAAATGTTAACATAAACTCTGATGCTAAATCCACTGCAAATGTTAACAAACTTAATAAGGCCAAAGGATCCAAGCAAGTCTGGGTCCTTAAAATTAATAATTAGTGGTATTTGTGATTGCGGGGCAACAGGAAAAATATTCTAGTTCTGGACAGTGGATGTTCAGGACATATGACTGGAAATAAGGCCCTGCTATCAGACTTTGTGGAGAAAGCTGGCCCAAGTGTTTCTTATGGAGATGGCAACATTGGAAAAACATTGGGATATGGCAATATCAATCTTGGAAATGTCATAATTAAAGAAGTAGCTCTGGTCTCAGGACTTAAACATAATCTGCTGAGTATAAGTCAAATCTGTGACAGAGGTTATCATGTTGATTTCTTTGAAGAACACTGTGAAATTGTGAATAAATCTAAAGGCAAAGTTGTTCTGAAAGGATACAGGCGTGGTAACATTTATGAAGCTAAGCTTTCAACAAGTACTGATGGTTCTGCAATCTGTCTGATGAGTAGAGCATCAATTGAAGAAAGCTGGAATTGGCACAAGAAACTCTCTCATTTAAATTTCAACAATATAAATGAACTGGTTAAGAGAGATCTTGTGAGAGGACTGCCAAAGTCAGCATTTGCTCCTGATGGCCTTTGTGATTTTTGTCAGAAGGCCAAACAAAGAAAATCTTCATTCAAGAGCAAGACTGAATCATCAATTCTTGAGCCTTATCATCTACTACATGTTGATCTATTTGGTCCAGTAAATGTCATGTCTATTGCAAAGAAGAAATATATGTTGGTCATAGTGGATGAGTTCACCAGATACACATGGGTGTATTTCTTGCACACAAAATGTGAAACTGCATCTATCTTGATTGATCATGTCAAACATTTGGATAAATTGGTCATAGATTCTGTGAAAATTTTAAGGAGTGATAATGGCACTGAGTTCAAGAATTTGATAATGGAAGAGTTCTGCAAAAACCATGGAATAAAGCAGGAATTTTCTGCTCCTCGAACTCCACAGCAAAATGGAGTTGTTGAAAGGAAGAATAGAACTCTCATTGAAGCTACACGTACAATGCTTGAAGAAGCAAAGCTTCCAACCTATTTCTGGGCTGAAGCTGTGCAGACTACTTGTTTTACTCAAAATGCAACACTCATTAACAAGCATGGAAAAACACCATATGAGATGGTGAAGAAAAAGAAGCCAAATCTGAAATACTTTCATGTATTTGGATGCAAGTGTTTTGTTCTCAAGACTCATCCTGAACAGTTATCCAAGTTTGATTTAAAAGCTGCTGAAGGAATCTTTGTTGGATATCCACTTTCCACAAAAGCCTTCAGAGTCTATAATTTGAGAACAAAAGTTGTCATGGAATCTATCAATGTCTCTTTTGATGACAAGAAGATTACTGGTCTTGAAGATTTCATTGACCATGATCAGCTGAGATTTGAAAATGAAGACTCAAATTCTGATACTGAAAATCCTGACAGTCTAAGTCCTGATACTGTAAATTCTGATGGATTAAACTCTGATGTTATTGAAACTGTGGTGACTACGTCAAAGGAAGATGCACCTATGCAGGGGGAGCATACTCAAGATCCTACCACATCTCAAGAAACATCAGAACATACATCTGGCTCTTCAAGTTCTGATTCGTCAAGTTCTGATAAGCCAAGTTCTGATAGTGCTGAATATCCAAATATTGAAGAATCCAACTCAGAGAGCATAGTTTCAGGGGGAGCATCAGAAAATGAAAATGAAGACAACATGGATCATGGGGGAGCATCCAGTTCTAGAGAAAACCTTCCATCTGCAAGGAAGTGGACAAAATCACATACACCTGATTTGATAATTGGAAATCCTGATGCAGGTGTCAGAACTAGAACAGGTACTTCAAATGAATGTCTCTACAATTCTTTTCTCTCTCAGACTGAGCCAAAGAAAGTGGAAGAAGCTCTTTAAGATGCTGATTGGGTGCAAGCAATGTAGGAAGAGTTAAATGAATTTGAAAGAAACAAAGTCTGGACCCTAGTACCAAGACCAAAGAATAGATCTGTTGTTAGTACAAAGTGGGTATTCAGAAATAAAACTGACAGTGATGGCATAATTACAAGGAATAAGGCAAGGCTGGTTGTAAAAGGATATTCTCAATAGGAGGGAATTGATTATGATGAAACATTTGCACCAGTTGCTAGGTTAGAAGCCATAAGGATATTTTTGGCTTATGCTGCTCACAAAAAGTTTACTGTCTTTCAAATGGATGTGAAAAGTGCTTTTCTCAATGGAGAATTGGAGGAGGAGGTATATGTTGAACAACCTCCAGGCTTTGTAGATTCCAAACATCCAGATTATGTCTACAGGCTTGATAAAACACTTTATGGACTTAAGCAAGCTCCTAGAGCATGGTATGAGACTTTACCTCAGTTTCTTCTGGAAAGTGGATTCAACAGAGGAACAATAGATAAAACACTGTTCTACCTCAACCATGGAAATGACTTACTTCTGGTCCAGATTTATGTTGATAATATCATTTTTGGGTCTACAAATGACAAACTTTGCAAGAAGTTTGCCAAACTAATGCAGTCAAGATATCAGATGAGTATGATGGGGGAACTTAGCTATTTTCTTGGCCTTCAAGTCAAGCAGAATGAAGAAGGCACTTTTATTTGTCAAACTAAGTACACCAGAAACTTGCTGAAGAAATTTGGAATGCAAGATTGTTCTAGTGCATCCACTCCCATGGCCACTGCAACAAAAATGGATAAGGATACTGGTAAATCAGTAGATATTACTGACTACAGAGGTATGATTGGCTCTCTACTCTATCTAACTGCTAGTAGGCCTGATATCATGTATGCTACCTGTCTTTGTGCAAGATTTCAAGCAGATCCAAGAGAACCTCACTTAACAGCTGTGAAAAGAATCTTTAAGTATCTTAAAGGAACAGCTGATCTGGGATTGTGGTATCCTAGAGAATTAGATTTTAAACTAATAGGTTACTCAGATGCAGATTTTGCAGGTTACAAAATTGACAAGAAAAGCACAAGTGGAAGCTGCCAATTTCTTGGAGGCGGATTGGTTTCTTGGTTCAGCAAGAAACAAAAGTCAATTTCCACATCAACTGCAGAAACAGAGTATATTGCTGCAGGAAGCTGTTGTGCACAGATTCTTTGGATGAAGAATCAGTTACTGGATTATGGGTTAACATATTTCAAAATCCCTATTTACTGTGATAATCAAAGTGCTATTGCTATGACAGGTAATCCAGTTCAACACTCTATGACAAAGCACATCAGCATCAGGTACCACTTCATAAGGGAACATGTGGATGAAGGTACAGTGGAATTGCACTTTGTTCCAACAGATCAACAACTAGCAGAATCACAAAACCACTGTGTGAAGCCACTTTTACAAGATTGGTAAATGAACTTGGAATGATTTTAGGTTCTTTCTCTAAATCTGCTTAGTCTTGTTCTGTATTATCAGACTTTATGATCAGTATTTACAGAATTTAATCTCTTTCTGTGATTAATTGATAAATGTTTTCAAGTACTGACTGTTGTCTGATATATGTTTCTAAACTCTGATAAGTGATTTGTCTGTCTAAGTAAAAAATTCAATCCTATGAGGACAACTGTGCTAGATACTGACTTACTAGTCTTCAATAAACAAATGATCCCATGTAAGAAGTAATTATTTCTGTGGAAATCTTATGACACTAGCAAATTCTGATAATTGAGCTTAGTTGAGTTTACTTTGTCTATCTTATTACTAAGTCACAAATTAGAATACTGCTACTCATCTGTTAAGTTCTGATACTAGTAAAACTGCTGAATGTACTAAGTGCTGATAAACCTCACTTATAAAAAGAAAAATAAAAAGGATCAAAGAATAAAAATCAGGTACTCCTTTGAGATCTAGAGTAAAAATGTGGAAGGGAAGACCCAAGTGCATTGCTGGTATTAAGTAAATATGCATTAGAAAAGCAAAATATTTTCTTGGCGACTTTTCACACTCTATGATTACTGGAGAAATACTCTGATAATAGCATAAATTCTGATAAGCAGTCGTGACTCACTTACACTGAGAAGCCACTGTAAATTAGAATTTAAAAAGATACATAAAATTAGCACAAAACAGTTGAGGTGAACTCAAGCATGAACTCATTCATCAGTAGGTTTCAGGATAGTGACAGCTCTTTAGCAAAATTTTAGTTATGCCTTATTTCTAAGATATACTGAAGTGAATCAGACTTTACTCTTTGTCTGCTATTTAGCTTGATGCACACACTAATCACTACATCTGAATGATGAAAATTACTGTGGTGGTCTATGTTATTTTAGATAAACAATCATTGTGTCATTTTGCACTAACTCTGAGGACAAGTTCTGGTTGCATATTCTGACGATTAAGTTCTGAAGAGTATAACTCAGCACTTGTATGAGGATTTACTAAGATAGGCATTCCTTTTTTGAGTTAAGAAATCATGTTCTGATGACTGTTAAGTTCTGAAATAAATCTAAGTTCTGATATTACAGTCTAAATTCCTTACTTGACTTATCTGTGGATAAAATTTGATAACAGTCTCGGTAAAATCTAGAAGATGTGAAGTGGAAGATTAATAGTCACTATGGTTAGGATTACTGGTACTCGTACTTGAACATTCAACTTTTACTTGTGTCTTGTGCGCATTAAACCATGTTTTATCTTTCCAATGAATGTTATTCTTTTTCCAAGTCTGGGGAGACGAGGTAGAATTAATTCTACCTGTCAGCATTAAAAACCTTTGTGTCTCCTGGCATTCTCTTGCCTATATAAACAGCCTCTTCACATCAGCCTTCCCATCAAATTCTTTCTCACAAACTTACCTTCATACTTTTTCTTTCAAAAACACAATGGTCAGATACAACATGTTTTTGAACTACCAAAACTTTAATATGGAGCTAAGTTGTGCCGACTGGCAGCAGGAATGGCACGTCACGGCCATTCCTGAGGAGATATGGGACTCTGTCCCACAGGAGGTACTGACCCACCTCCTGTTCTTCTATAAGGACTACCATCGCCATCTGGAGCGATTGGATGAGGAAAGGCTGGAAGCTCTCCACCAGCAAGAGCGTATCATCCGACTCGCCATTCTGTTTATCGAGAGTAGGAAGAAGAAGAAATGATTTAATCTTGTCTTCTTCCTGTTTTTCTTCATCATCAGCTTTTTCAGGCTTCTTAGCTAGGACTAAAGCTGTTGATGTTAGGTTTAGTAGCTTAGGGACATCTTGTATAAGTACTGATGTAATTTCCATTTCATGAATGTATTCTCTTGATATATTAATGAAATATGTCTTTATTTCAAGATTTTGTCTCTAAGTTATTTTGTAATGCATTGATAAATCCTGATTGATATTCTGATGGCCATATAAATTCTATTTTAATTTAAGTTCTGACTTTCCTTTATCAGTACTTACTCATATGATTTATCTTGGTCATTTTCACTTGATTTCTTTCCAGAATATTAATGATGCAGTGGAAAATAATTAAATCAGTGGGAACGGTTTCAATTTTGAATTAAAACTGTTTCACCTTGATTAATGGAATATCTGGGTAAATGGAACGGTTTTTTCCTTGAAAACAGGCAAGTGGGCAAGTAATGATTACTGTTTTCTCGCGCCCAGTAACTATCCGTTATTACTGCATGTCTGACAGGTGTCCAACGGTAACATTTTTTTTAGAGTATAAGTACGACAGAGAAAGGATTTCTTTAATCTTTTATTTCCTTCATACTTTTTCTCTCTACTTGCTTTTACTCTCTCTTTCTCTCACGTTGTTTTTTCATACAGACATTTTATCAAACACCTAACAGGCACTTTTAAATCTCAATTTTTCACATGGCACCTAAGGATTTAATCATTGATGGAGCTAAGTTTGTTCCAAACAACTATGCTGCAATTCTTGATCATGCTGAAGCTCCATCTGAATTGCATTTTATGCAAGATCTTCTTGCACACAGTGAGATTGGGTATGCATTAACCCAGCCTTCAGTCTTTTCGAGCCAACAAGTTCTGATGTTTTGGCGGACTGGGCATTTTGATGATGGTGGTAAACATGGCACTCCCAGTATTGTTTTCGAAGTGGGTGATTCATCTTATGCAGTCACTCCTGGTACAATACGCAAAGCTCTACATCTCCCAGAAGGTTGTACTTTTTCAATTCCAGAAGAATAAGCTCTTCAGGAGTTAATGGCAAATTTGGGGTATGAAAGGAGTTTGGCAAAACTTGGGCAGTTGAAACGGGCTCATATCAGAAGAGAATGGAGCTTCTTCTTCGACTGCATCACCAAAGCTTTTGGGAACAAATGTTCAAATTTTGATGCTATCCCAATTCTGAGTCAGCACATAGGGTATGCTATTATCCATCAAACTCATTTTGATTTTGCAACTGGAATAATTGGTTTTATTGGGGATAGGATGACAGAGGATAGGAATGTTGTCTATTTTTCTAGATTCTGTCAACTTATATATACTTTTTGTACTGATGAACCTCAATTAATCAGTTCCTCAACCCCACCTTTTAGAGTTGCAAAACGATACTTTAATGACCTGGTAAATGCTGATACTAAGAAATCAGTGGTTAGACCATTACAGATTCCTCAGTCTGTAAAACAGATCTTAGTAAATGCTGATCCTCATACTTATAGATCTGTTTACTCTGATGTCCAACCAACCACAAACACCCAAAAACCATCATCCTCAGCACCTACCACTCATTCTACTCATCCTACCCTCAGGACATATCTCAAATCCTATCTCTCCACTTCACAGACTGATCAACCCTCAGCCTCAGCACCTACTGTGAAGCCTTTTTTATTCCAAGCCAAAGAGGACAAAAACTGTTCCTCAAACACCTCAAAAGAGAAGGAGGATTACCTTGAGAGATGAATCTGATACTGAGGAACAGGTTCCTTCTTCAGAACCTGTTGTAAGTGAAGCTGAGAAAAAGACTTCTCAGAAGGATTCTGGAATTGGGGGATCTAGGCTTCTCAAAAGGCTTAGAAGAATGACAGTTCCTGAAACTCCCAAGGAATCCAAATCAACTAAGAGATACCAGAAATAGAGGGCAAAAAGGCCAGTTTCAGATGATGAAGAGGAAGTAGCTAAGGAAGGGGATCAAGAATCTCTGATCTCACAAGACAAGGAATTTGCTCCAGTAACTTCTTCTCCATCAACTCCATCTAAGGAAGCTGCTACTGAAAAGGCCAACACACCATCTGTGTATCCTGTTCAAAAGTCTGTCTCTCCTGTTGATCCAGGCCTAAGTGCTGAAATTGATATTCAGAACCTGGTTGTGCCTGAAATACTTTTCTTAGAAGCTCCACCAGCAACTAATCCTTCTACAACACCTGTTCCTGATGTTGTTCAAACTCCAGAGTTAACAACAACATCTTATCTGAATCATGATGCAGATGATCAGACTTTAGGTGAGCATCAGGATTTGGCTGTTGATCAGAACTTAGAACAAGATCAACAATTAGAGGATGCTGAAGCCTCTATTGCTACTCGTACTGTTGTCTTATCAGAAGATACTGATTCTTTAAGTTCTGATGCTGCAAATGCTGGAGATACTGTTAGGGCGAAAACACGCGCTAATATTCATGCAAGTATACTCGTTCGCAAGTAGTATAAGATATAAATCAGAATCATTCCCACAGAGACTGGTTTAGGTTAAGTTCAATTTATGCACCTATGCAACAATGTATGGTTATCGCTCAATGCTAAGACAAATAATAAATTGGGTTTTTATTAAACTAAGAGATTATACTAAATAACATTAACTAAGAGAATTGAGGTTGAATTACTATATATGACAAAAATGGGATTCTAACTTCATTACTACTCCATTCAATAGCCTTATTGTTCTTAACCTTGGCATGTGATGGTGATGACACTAATCAGATAACACGAAACTGATAAATGTCAACTTTCGTTGCACGCTTACCATTCTACCAGACATCCATAAAAGAGATAGAAGCTGAATAGGCACCAATTATATTGAGACCCTATATGTCTATAGAATTTGACAACATAACGGTTTAAGAACAAGTTATCTATCTTGATTACATAGGGTAAGTAAAACGGTTAGAGTTACCTACGAATCATGCATAACAAATATATGAACCTATGCTAGCATGGCAAGTTCTAAACCTCTATATTCACTGTCGCTTCAATAGAGATTAACACGCTATCTTATATGTTAGCTACGTACATAAGACGAATAAGCACAACCAATACTAGGATATCAATCAATCACCACACACCAAGATATCGAAATAATTTAATTATTGAAATCCATAAGTAAATCCGCTAGAACCCCATGACAACGATTAGTTCATAATCAAATTCATCGTCACAATGGGTTTCAATGAAAGCATGGTATAAACAAGGTCTTAATAAACTGAATAATAATTAAAGTACGAATAAACGAGATCTAGGTTCAACAAGAACGAAAACGAGCATCCAAAGTTACAACTAATTCAAAGAATCACAAGTTGAAAACAAGATCTTCTTTTTCGGAGTTGTTCCGTGCTTCTAGGTCTTCTCCTTGGTATCCCAATCTTCCCGGATGATGAAAACCCTTTTTTTAAGTATATATACGCCCCTAGTGGACCTGGACCCTTAAAATCGTCAAATTCCACTCAAAAAAAGCTTTTTCAGCGAAATCAGCGACCAGCCGCGCCCTGAGCGGGCGCTCAGCTCTGCTGAGCGGGCGCTCAGCTACTGACTGGAAAAATATTCTGATGAAACTTGTTTTGACCATAACTTGAGTTCTACTTGTCAGAATTAGACGATTCAACTACCCACGCGAAGCTATTGAGATTCTCTACAACTTGGCAATGGCCTTGGCTTCCAATTCTGATCACTTTTCATCATATTTCCTTTAAAAGCTCTTTTCTTCATATAACTGATACCTGAAATGTATTAACACAAAAACACATCAAAATACCAACAACTTGAGTCCAAAATACCAATTTAAGCTTGTAATAAAGCATTCCAAGTGGATATAAAATCCACTTATCACACCCCCAAACTTGAATCGATGTTTGTCCTCAAGCATAAACAGACTCAAAACTACAAAATAAACCTAATGCATGAATGCAACTATGTGAATGCAACTAAATGATAATGCAATCGATCCCCTCAGAATAACCATAACCAAATGAATAAACCAATTCCTCTAAGAATGCAATAACTTGAAACAGAAATTCAAATAAATCCCACAAACCAACTCACAAACCAGAAACGTGCGTGTGTGGATGCTTAACAGATATACTCTCGATACTAGATCAATAACCATAACTTATCTATCATCGAAACAATTAAAAGTTTATAAACAGAATAGACAATAAACGCATTATGACTCACAACACCTCCTTTCTACTAGAGTTATACAAGGATTCACCCTATTATTGAACACATAACAAAGATGCTTATTTGATCGTGCAATGAATGAGGTCCCAAAAGACTTATACAATAATACCCATGTAGCGAGCGTTAGGTTACTGGATCCCAGACTATAAAAGCCTTAGGTCACTAGGCACAAAATCCCCTAAAACTTAATAACTCGAGTATTAAAGAGCTCACTCTTGATCAATTATGCATAAACACATACCTTTTTCTTTCATTTTTTTTCTTTTTTTTTTCTCTTTTCTTTTTTTTTCAACAATTTCTGAATAAGTGCGTTTCGCTCCATCTCATTCAACCCTAGACTACTCATAAAAATATGAGCCGGCTACTAGCCATTTGACACCTAGCCTTACAACAACTAGCAATGAAATCCAAGTTTTTCTCCAGATAAAAAGAATCAGTGTTTTTACGTCACTACGAGAAGATCACAAATTCTAAATATAACCAAGTGATTAAATCTCAACAACAAACAAGTATGATCATGATCTAGATCAAAAGCAACCCTATAAGACTTTGTGAAAATATTTGTTTCTGGCATGCAAATCAATTCATTAGGACTTAAACATCCCTCTATTCGTCATCACCACACTGAAATCAACATCAACTTATCAAATATCATAGTTCATCTTAAGAGATCATGCTAAATATGCATGAAAATGCAACTATATGAAATTACATAAAAATAAACAAATATGTCCTAAATGAACAATCATACAAAAATATGAATGAACTACAACTAAACATGCAACATGAATCTATATGAATCTATATGGACACACACTACTAATCCTTACATTATCACCCCCAAACTTAAAATTTTCAATATCCTCATTGAAGGTAATAATAAGGATTTCAGGCATACCTAATTAGCGGGAGTATCACCCTCGTCGGGTGGAGGATCAGGTGGCCAATCAACCTCGCCACTAGTGTCTCGGAAAATAGTACCGAAAGCGTGTGTCATCTTCAGCAAAATAACGGTGAATGTCGTGCATGGCCTCCATACACCTAATTACTCGCCTGTACTGCTCATCACCAACACCAGTCCTATCAACTATATGTTGTACATGAGAAGAACCCTCTGTAGGCACTAGAGGATCCGTTCGGCTACCCTCTTCATCATCAAAGATATATCCCAACCCCTTGTTAGGGGGTGCACCTAAGAATGAATAACTCAAGTGATCTGGTAGTGGGTGAAGCTCAAGTGTGTAAATATCTTTAATAGACGGCTCGAGACGGTCTTGAGAAAATTTCAGCTCTGCTAACCCAAGAGAATCGAATGGCATATCCAACTTCCTCTTCCATGGAGGTGCATTCAAAACATGCAGTTGCTCTAGTTTAAAGCACTCCTCTTTAGCTGTGGGTAACTTTATTTCCTTGAACACATTAAAAGTGACCTTTTGATCATAAACCTTCATCGAAAGCTCTCCTTTTTGCACATCGATCATATTTTGGCCTGTAACCAAGAATGGTCTTCCCAAGATAATGGGAATCTTCTTATCTTCCTCGAAATCAAGAATTACAAAGTCAGCAGGAAAGATGAGTTTATCCACCTTGACCAAGACATCCTCTACTATACCTCGTGGATAAGCGATGGAACGGTCAGCTAGCTGCAATAACATGTATGTTGGTTTCGGATCAGGCAGACCAAGCTTCTTGAAGATAGATAAGGGCATCAGATTGATGCTAGCTCCTAAATCACATAAACACTTGTTGAATGACAAGTTTCCGATGGTGCAAGGAATAGTGAAGCTTCCAGGATCTTTAAGCTTCGGAGGCAACTTCTGTTGCAGCACAGCACTGCATTCCTCCGTTAGAGCAACGGTCTCTAAGTCATCGAGCTTCACTTTCCGAGAGAGAATACCTTTCATAAACCTCGCATAGCAAGGCATCTGCTCAAGAGCTTCAGCGAAAGGTATGTTGATATGAAGTTTCTTGAACACCTCCAGAAACTTCTCAAACTGCTTATCCAGCTTTTTCTTCTGCAGCCTTTTAGGAAAAGGAGGTGGAGGATAAATCTATTTCTCCCCTGTATTACCCTCAGGAAGAGTGTGTTCCACAGTAGTCTTCCTTGGTTCCACCTCTACTTCCTTCTGCACATCTTCTTCAGCCAAAACATCAGATTCTGGAACTTGAGACTTTTTAGGCTCTTTGTCTTGCTGAATTTGGGGGCTTGCAACCTTTCCGGACCTTAAGGTGATGGCGTTCACCTGTTCTTCAACTTCCCTCTTGCCTGGATTGGCTTCTATATCACTAGAAAGCGTTCCTGGTGGTCGATTCAATAAGGCATTAGCAATTTTCCCTATTTGGTTCTCCAGATTCTGGATAGAAATAGCCTGGCTTTGGCATATAAGAGCCTGGTTTTTGCATATAAGCCTCAACTCCTCCAATTCAGATTTTTCATTCGAAGATAGACCTGCATCATTAGTTTGTTGTTAAAGTTGGAGTTGTTGTCTTGGTGTAAATTGTTGCTGAAAACCAGGAGGGTTAAATAGCTTATTTGCAAACTGCTGGAATGGCTGTTGCATCGCATTCTGATTATTGCTCCGGCTGAAGTTAGGATGATTCCAGTTGTCAGGATGATAAGTGTCTGGAACTGGTTGCTGCGATCTCTGAAAGTTGCTCACAAACTGAGCTGAGTCGCTAGATATAGCGCATTATTCTGTCGCATGCGGACCTGCACACAGCTCACAAACACTAATTATCTGCTTAACACCATAGTTAGCCAGAGAATCGATCTTCATAGACAACGCCTTTAGTTGAGCAGTGATAGCCGTAGCTGTATCCATTTCAAGAACTCCTGCTACCTTGCCCTGTGGATATCTCTGGGTTGGATACTGATATTCATTTGCAGCCATCAGTTCAATTAGATCATAAGCTTCCTCATAGCTCTTTGCCCATAATGCTCCGCCTGATGCTGCATCGAGCATGGGTCTGGACTGTGCTCCCAACCCATTGTAAAAACAAGTGATGATCATCCAATCAGGAATTCCATGATGAGGACACTTCCTAAGCATCTCCTTGTAGCGCTCCCAAGCTTCACTTAGCGATTCTCCCGTTTGCTGCGCAAATTGAGTAATAGCGTTTCTGATTGCAGCTGTCTTCGCCATAGGAAAGAATTTAGTAAGGAATTTATGAGCAAGATCCTCCCAAGTAGTAATTGAACCAGCTGGTAGAGAGTGTAACCAGCTCTTAGCCTTGTCCCTCAGAGAGAATGGGAACAGTCTGAGCTTCACAACATCTTCGGAAACACCGTTGAACTTGAAGGTGTCGCAGATCTCAATGAAATCCCTAATGTGCGTATTGGGATCTTCCGTTGGAGAACCCCAAAACTGGATTGAAGTCTATACCCATTGAATTATGCCAGGCTTGATCTCAAAGGTATTAGCTGTGATAGCTGGCCGAATAATGTTAGATTGAATGTCATTGATCTTGGGTTGAGAAAAGTCCATCAAGGCTTTCGTTCGTGCTGCTGGATCTCCCATTGTAATGAGTACCTGAAACACAAACAAATAAACCGTGAAAGTAAAAGAATCCGAGTCAGTGAACTTTAACGACCACTGATGACAAGCACATAAACTAAAAATTAACACCGAGTCCCCGGCAGCGGCGCCAAAAACTTGTTAGGGCGAAAATACACGCTAATATTCACGCAAGTATACTCGTTCGCAAGTAGTATAAGATATAAATCAGATTCGTTCCCACAGAGACTGGTTTAGGTTAAGTTCAATTTATGCACCTATGCAACAATGTATGGTTATCGCTCAATACTAAGACAAATAACAAATTGGGTTTTTATTAAACTAAGAGATTATACTAAATAACATTAACTAAGAGAATTGAGGTTGAATTACTATATATGACAAACATGGGATTCTAACTTCATTACTACTCCATTCAATAGCCTTATTGTTCTTAACTTTGGCATGTGATGGTGATGACACTAATCAGATAACACGAAACTGATAAATGCCAACTTTCGTTGCACGATTACCATTCTACCAGACATCCACAAAAGAGATAGAAGCTGAATAGGCACCAATTATATTGAGACCCTATATGTCTATAGAATTTGACAACATAACGGTTTAAGAACAAGTTATCTATCTTGATTACATAGGGCAAGTAAAACGGTTAGAGTTACCTACGAATCATGCATAACAAAGAATGGGTTCCAATAAAAGCATGGTATAAACAAGGTCTTAATAAACTGAATAATAATTAAAGTACGAATAAACTAGATCTAGGTTCAACAAGAACGAAAACGAGCATCCAAAGTTACAACTAATTCAAAGAATCACAAGTTGAAAACAAGATCTTCTTTTTCGGAGTTGTTCTATGCTTCTAGGTCTTCTCCTTGGTATCCCAATCTTCCCGGATGATGAAAACCCTTTTTTTAAGTATATATACGCCCCTAGTGGACCTGGACCCTTAAAATCGTCAAATTTCCACTCAAAAAAAGCTTTTTCAGCGAAATCAGCGGTCAGTCGCGCCCTGAGCGGCCGCTCAGCTCTCCTGAGCGGGCGCTCAGCTCTCTGAGCGGGCGCTCAGCTCTGCTGAGCGGGCGCTCAGCTACTGACTGGAAAAATATTCTGATGAATCTTGTTTTGACCATAACTTAAGTTCTACTTGTCAGAATTAGGCGATTCAACTGCCCACGCGAAGCTATTGAGATTATCTACAACTTGACAATGGCCTTGGCTTCCAATTCTGATCACTTTTCATCATATTTCCTTTAAAAGCTCTTTTCTTCATATAACTGATACCTGAAATGCATTAACATAAAAACACATCAAAATACCAACAACTTGAGTCCAAAACACCAATTTAAGCTTGTAATAAAGTATTCCAAGTGGATATAAAATCCACTTATCAGATACTGGTGATGCTGCTCCAACTATAGATGCTGATATAGCAGGTCCTTCAGGACATGCTCCTCAACAGACTATTCTAAAGTCTGAACTGGTTAAGAAGTTTGTTACCGGAGAAGCACCAGTACCTTGGAGTGAAACTCCTGCAGGTCAGGAGTGGACTAAGGAATGGAACTCAGTTTCCTGTGTTCCAACTGAAAAGCATCTTGCTGAGCACTTGACTAAAGCTGATGTAATGTTAAATTCTGATGATTTCAAAACCCAGCTTAGAGTCACTGTATTGAGTACTAAACATCTACAAGGTCTTCATTCAACTACTCATGCAGAGCTGCACAAGATTCAGGAGAACATTATCAAACAGGAACAAGTTTGGAAAATTGATAAGAAAAAGTTCTTCCAACCTACCATTGACAGGATTGCTTATATTGAGAAGACTCAAGATCATCAACAAGCTCAGATTGATGAAATTCTGAAAAATCAAGCTTCTCAGCAATCACAACTAACTGAAATCCAATCCTCAGTGGAATTGCTTATCTCTCACTACTGCCTGCTGATGCCAAAAAGGGGGAGAAAGTAATTAAGTCCAAATGCAAGACTGACAAGACACTGACAGGAAAGGATAATGAAAAAGATGATCAAGGAAACTCTGGAATGGGTAGAGGTCATAGTCAAGGTAGAGGATTCACATCAAGATAAGCTAGTCATAGGACAAGTTCTGATACTGGGAAGAGAATAAGTTCTGCTACTGGTAAAAGGATAAGTTCTGATGAACTTTTAGATCTTGATGAGGAAATGTCAAGACAGTTATTTCTTCAGGAAAATCCAGGAATGGACTTGGAGAGTTTAATGAAAGAAGAAGCTAGGCTTAAATCAGAGAAAGTCACATCTAAATCTGAAGCTTCTGGTAAAAAGCCACTTCCAAAACTCAAAGGCATTGTGATCAAAGAAAGGACACATACTGAAGCAACATTAGCTAGATCACAACCGCAGATAGATCCAAGATCCAAGGGTAAAGAAAAGGTTGGTGAACCTATCAAGGTTTATGTGCCTCCTAAGGATGAAGAAATTACTGATGAAAAGGATAATCTTGCTCTGACTTCAAGAAAAGTGCTTAAAACAACCTCTGACATGGCTCAAGTTGTTCAGAGTCAAGAAATTGTAAGTTCTGATATTCAGAAGAAGCAAGTAACCTCTGACATAGCTTAAGTTAACTTGATATCAGAAGATAGACCAAAGACACTCCTACCAGGATTCACTAAAGCAAAACAGACTCAACCTTTGAAGACTACTGCAAGTGGTTTTGAAGCAAGAGTAGTTACTGGAAAGGAAGCAAGAGATAAAACTGGATTGGGAAGTGCTGATGAAAGGAGAATACATAACACTACCAATGATCCAACTTCCTTGAGTGAACCAGGTATTGGAGCAACTCCTGAGAGATTGAATCAACTGGAATCTGTACAGATGGTTTACCATACCTACTTGAAAGAATACATCATGTTGTATTTCATGACAGATGGTAGGGTTGATCATATAAGACAAAATACCATTCCATTGAAGTATTTTGAAAAATTGGAGCATGTACTTTTCTTACTTCAAGTGGATGACAGAATAACAGGAACTGCTGCAAACTATTTAAAAGAACAGATTCAGAGACAGAAAAGGCTTTATTCTGTTAAGTCTGACAGCACATATGTTCCAAAGTACAGAGATCACAATGGTGATATTGTTGATATGAAACCTAATACTGCACAGATCAGAACATATCTTGGTATTAAGGGACTTGAATTCAATCTGGAGTCTGACAAAGCCTATATCATAAGACTAGATTAGGAGTTGAGAAAAGCAAAGATCAATGATATCAGAGCTGCAATCTTTCAAACTGGTGAAGATACTGCAGAGCTTAAAGATGCCAAAAGGAGAATGATTGATGAACTCAGATATGCTGAGAAATGTTTGTTGAAGAACTATCTCAGAACAACTCCTGACATCAGAGAGATCAGATGATGAAGCCAAGTCGAAGATCTACAACTGCTTAAATTCTAATATTTGTACAGACTGAAGTTGTTATCAGAAGTTGATTATTGGTAAAGCTTTAAGGACTGTAAGTTGTAGTTATCTAGTCTAATTCTCATGCATTTGTACTTAATGTTTTTGACATCATCAAATATCTGTTAAACTTGTATATTATGCTAATTTACAAGTTGGGGGAGATTGTTAGATATATTTGATAATGTCATGGCTAATACAATTCATGTTTAGATTTCAGATCTTACTTAACAGGACAAATCAGTACTTAACTGTTGATCAGTACTTATACTGGAAGTCAGGACTTAAGGATATCAGTACTTATATTATCAAGAGGTAATCATCAGAAGTTAGATATCAGAACTTAAGTGTTGAAGGACGATCAGATAAGGACAATAGCTGATTAAAGGAAAGAAGATCGAGATAAACATAAGAAGAGATATGCATGAAGAAGGAGTTTCGTGAAAATGGAATACTTGGAAGAAAAGATATCTGATTGATATATTTTAGGAAGCAGAATTATATTCCATATCAATTAGCGATTATCTTGTAACTGTGTAGTATATAAACACAGACATAGGGTTTACACTATAAGTATTATCATATTCGAGAAGATTATTCATTGTAACCCTAGCAGCTCTCGTGATATTTGTTCATCACTGAGAGGTAACAGTTCCATACTGTAACAGAGTTTATTGTTTCAATAAAGTTTGTTTTCTGTTACTTAATATCGATTTGATTGTATTATACACTGTATTCACCCCCCCTCTACAGTGTGTGTGACCTAACATCGTCCCAACTTCCTGCAAAATCGATTGCACAACTGCGCAACATGTCTTCGATTGTTTGAATTGTCCTTTCGCTCTGACCATCAGTCTGCGGGTGGTATGCCGTGCTCATATTCAACTTCGTGCCAAGACATTCCTGAAATTGCTTCCAGAATCTCGAGTCTGCGGGGATCTCTGTCTGAAACTATTGATACGGGTACTCCATGCCTTAGTACGATTTCGCGCATATACAGATGAACCAACTTGTCCAATGACGACTTCTCATTTATTGGAAGGAAATGCGCCGACTTCGTAAGACGATCAACTATAACCCATATTGCGTCATGTCCGGATTTCGTTCGCGGTAGTCCTACTATAAAGTCCATAGCGATATTTTCCCATTTCCATTCTGGAATCTTCAGGGGCTGAATTAATCCGCTTGGTCGTTGATGTTCTGCCTTTACTTTTTGACAAGTATAGCACTTCGCAACCCATTCTGCCACGTCTCGCTTCATATTTGGCCACCAAAAGTTCTTCTTTAAGTCTCGATACATCTTGGTGCTTCCCGGGTGGATTGAAAATTTCGAATTGTGGGCTTCATGGAGGATCTTATTCTTTAATTCAGTTACATGGGGAATCCATATTCTGGATGAAAACCTTAGTATCCCTTGCTCATCCCTTTGAGTATTAATCTCCTCTCCAGATAACTGATTCTTCTCTTTTTCCATTACTTCCTCTTGACATTTCTTTATCTTTTCCACTAGTGTTGGCTGAAAGGTCATTGCACGACAAACTTCCTCGACTTTTCCATAAGCACAAAGTTCCAATTCCAATTTTTCGATTTCTTCAGATAACTCTTTTGATGTTATCATCATATTCAATCTCTCCTTCCTACTCGGAGCATCGGCCACTACGTTCGCCTTTCCAGGATGGTAATTTATCGAGCAGTCATAGTCCTTGATCAATTCCAGCCATCTCCTCTGCCTCATATTGAGCTCTTTCTGAGTAAAAATGTACTTTAAACTCTTGTGATCCGTGTAGATTTCACACTTCTCTCCATAGAGGTAGTGTCTCCAAATCTTGAGTGCGAACACTATGGCGGCTAGTTCCAAGTCATGCGTCGGGTACTTTAACTCATGCGGCTTCAACTGTCTTGACGTATATGCGATCACTTTACTGTGTTGCATCAACACACAACCCAAACCCTTATGTGAAGCGTCGCTGAATATTACAAAATTCCCTTGATCATCTGGAAGTACCAACACCGAAGCTGTTACCAACTTCTGCTTTAACTCTTGAAAGCTATCTTCACATTCTGCACTCCATTCAAACTTTTGATTCTTTCTGGTTAACTTGGTCAATGGTGTGCCGATCTTCGAAAAATCCTTGACGAATCTTCTATAGTATCCGGCCAATCTTAGAAAACTTCGCACTTCCGTAGGAGTCTTTGGCCTCTCCCAACTCATAACTGCCTCAATCTTTGCCGGATCCACTTTAACTCCCTCATTTCCAATAACATGCCCCAAAAATTGAACTTCCTTTAACCAAAACTCACATTTGGTAAACTTGGCATACAACTTCTCTTGTCGGAGTATCTCTAATGCTATCCAGAGGTGCTACTTATGTTCTTCTTCCGACTTAGAATAAATAAGGATGTCATCAATGAATACCACGACAAATTTGTCCAAATACTTCTTAAATACTCGATTCATCAGATCCAAAAATGCGGCCGGAGCGTTGGTCAATCCAAACGGCATTACTAGGAATTCATAATGCCCATATATGGTCCTGAATACGGTCTTAGGAATATCTTCTTCTTTGATCTTTAATTGATGGTATCCTGATCTCAAATCAATCTTCGAAAAGCATTTTGCTCCCTTCAACTGATCAAAAAGGTCATCTATCCTTGGTAGCGGGTAGCGGTTCTTGATCGTCACCTTATTCAACTCCCGGTAATCTATTGCATAGACGCATACTCCCATCTTTCTTCTTTACAAACAGAACAGGTGCTCCCCATGGCGACGTACTTGGTCGTATCACTCCTTTATCCAATAATTCTTGTAGCTGGCTCGCCAACTCTTTCATTTCTGCTGGCGCCATCCTATACGGGGCCTTTGAAACTGGTTCCGTGCCTGGAGCAAGGTTGATCTCGAACTCAATTTGTCGATCTGGTGGTAAGCCTGGTAGTTCATCGGGAAACACATCGGAGAACTCGTTAACTACAGGAATATCTTCCATGCTGAGGCTGCCTCTCTCTGAATCCACTACATATGCCAGGAATGACTCACAACCTTTTCTAAGTAACTTCTTAGCCTGAACAATTGTAAGAAATAGTTGTTCTTGCCTCTGCCCCTTAAATACTACCTTCTCTCCACTCTTCGTCTTTAAATACACTCTCTTGGTCTTACAATTTATCTGAGCGCTATTCTCTCCTAACCAATCCATTCCTAAAATTATATCAAACTCTCCCAACTTGAAGAGTATCAAGTCGGCTGAGAACTTATACCCCGAAATATCAATCTCACACTTTGGACAAAATTGATTCACAGGAATCTTCTCTTGGTTCGCAATTACCACATTTACTACCTCACTCATAACCATTTTATCACATTGGAGCTTATCAACAAAAGATTCTGATATGAAAGATCTTGTTGCTCCCGAATCAATCAATACTTTAGCTTTGACATTATTGAGTAAAAGTGTACCTGCTATCACCTCCGAATTCTGTACAACATCCTTCATCTTCAAATTAAATATCCTTGCTGTTGCTTGTGGGGTTGGTGTAGGTGGTGGAGGTAATGCCAATACCTCAGCTGGCACGCTTGCACTGGTACTTGCCACGTTCATCAGAGCTTTGACTGGTTCGGTTTCCTTACACTCCCTAGCCATGTGTCCAGTCTTCCCATACTTATAGCACGTAACTCCTGGCTTCGGCATCTTGCACTCATTTGCCAAATGTCCCTTCTGATTGCACCTATAACAGGTCATGCTCAGCTTATTGCATACTCCGGGGTGCCTTCTTCCACAGTGCTTGCATTCCGGGCTCTGGAACCTGTTTTCTCCAACTTGCCCTTGGCTTGCCTGGTTGTTCCCTTTTGATTCTTGCCTTTTGCCCAAATTTCCCTTCTTTTGAAAATTTCCGCCCTTCTGGAAACCAATCCTCTTTATATTCCGATCTTGCGAACTTCCGGCTTCAGACTTTTCTCCATAAAATGGAACCTTCCTCTTCTTGTTATCCCTCTCTTTCCTTGACTGCATCCCATTATTCACAATCAGAGCAGCTTTTTGTACTACTCCCGCATAAGTTTCAAGCTCAAACATAGCCACCCTATCTCTGATCCAAGGCTCCAATCCTTGCTGAAATTTCTTTGCTTTTTCCTCCTCAGTGCTGGTATACTTTGTCACAAACCTTGGCAACTCAGTGAACTTCTTCTCATACTCCAATACAGTCATGTTCCCTTGCTTCAACTCAAGAAATTTTAGCTCCATCTGATTCTGCATGTACTTAGGGTAATACTTGTCTAGAAATAACTTCTTAAATCTCTCCCAAGAAACCTGCTGAGTGACTTCCATAGCCTTTACTGATTCCCACCAATAGATGACTTCTCCCTTCAAGAAGTAAGTAGCATACGGCGTCTTCTGATCGTCTCCTAACTGTACCAACTCAAAAGCCCTTTCCATCTCCTTGATCCATGTGTTAGCTATCACTGGATCAGTGGTATCATGAAATACAGGTGGATTCACATTCTGAAAAGCCTGTAAAGTGACAATTTGTCTAGGTGGTACTGGTGGTTCAGGTGGTTGGTGTGGCTCACGGTTATCTTGGTTTTCAATTCGTTGTTGAAGAGTTAGTTGTTGTTGAGCTATAGCATTGGTTTGCTGTTGCAAGGTTTCCAGTAGTCGAAGAATATTTGGGTCTGTGGTGGAGGTGGTTGTTGGCTTCTTCTTTTTGGGAGGCATGATCCTGAAATAAGAGTTGTGTCAAAACAGATATGAATGATAAAATGATTCGAGGGTATCGCATGGCTTTCTCATTTACATATGGGGTCAAGTTTCCAAATTAAGCAGATATGATGATAAAAACATAAAATAACAGTTGAGAGCAAATGGAACAATAGCACATAATTATTGAAATTTTAAAGATCACAGTACATAGGATTGGGACAAAGTCTGATTCTAGGAATAACAGGCTTATTTAAAGGAAACAAAGGAAACAACTGGGGATTCCATAGAGTCTGATAGTACAACAACATGAAAGGTAAATGGAAAGAACTAAGGTTCCACTCCATCTGAACGGGGCTTGGTAGTCTTTTCCTCTCGAAGCGTCTTCACAATGCTCTGGAGCTCATCCGCCACCATCTGAATGACATACTGGCTGGCACGGTCCCGGTGTGCTGGCATCTCCTCAAGCTTAGTGTTGACGTACTGAACCAAGGTCTCAAGTCTCGCAGTCATCTGCTCATTGGGCTTCCCTTCGTAGTTTCGGCTGTCCGAATACACGTTCTTCAATCGGTCTATCAGTCGGTCGTACTTGCCCTGAAGCATGTCGAACTCGCGCCTCAACTCAGCATACACGGAGAAAGCAATAGTGTCGTCCGACCCAGAGGATGACGAGGAATGCGCCCTTTGCTGATAACCAATAAGAGGAGTATTAATAATAATTTACTTAACCTACTATCTCACATAATATCTATAACCTACACACATATCCTATAACCTATTTGGGTTGTCCAGGGACTCTAAACCGTAGCTCTGATACCAAAACCTGTCACACCCCCAACTTAAACAGCAAAATAAATATAGCTATTACATCATTTTAATGAAGAATACACAACCAAATCCAAGATCTTACAGTTTAGGGTTTGGAACAGCCCAACACTACCAACTATTACATCTGATTACAAATACCGAGTCCTCACACAGCTATTATTACTTATTCTACCTGAGCTCGAACATAAGCATCAGCATCACAGGTTTTACGGGCAGTCTGCTTAAATCTAACCATAGCTGCTAGCTGTAATATCAGGGTAAAGCAAGGAGTGAGCCAAATGCTCAACAAGTGCTAACAGTACGACACAAACACAAATCGAGATATACCTTTAAGAATGACAATGAAAAGACATAACCAATGATAACGAGAGATTGAACTATGTGAGATGGCATCATTTTCCTTGCATCAAAACAATTTTAAAATCATGTCTTAATCAAAATCATTTTATGACGCTACGGATTACAGCCGGTGATCAGCCGCGAAGTAATCCTGAACCTCGCTGGGTTCTAAAACATTAACGGGAATCCCTAGGCAACTTTTAAGCCTAATATAAGTGTGGAAAGGACTCGCGTCTCAGTCCAGATCCACTATTCAAGAAAACATTTATCCCCCTTTGGGACTGAAAACCCACATTTTATTTATTTCAAAAACTGATGCCGAATTATGACAAAATCTCTTTTTACAGTAAACATCTTTATCAAGGGATTATAGATCAACTCGAAACATGGGAAATATGGTACTAAATCTCAGGGCCATTATTCACAAAACTTTACTCTATTGGGGTAACCAAAAGGGTTTTCTTATGTCAGAATTTGGACAGGAAAATATGGTGAGACTAATGGATAATATGAAGGGGTAATGCCAAACTGGGCTCAAAGCAATGGTTTCTCGTCAAGGTACAGGTGTTGGATCATTAAGAAGATAAGCTTCACGAATACTATGGGTGTTAAGGTAATGATCTCTAGCTCAGGATGTATATATATAACAGAATTATCAAGCTTTAGGATAGGAAAGAGGGTATCAATCAATGAGGAATCAGGTTGGTAAGTTTCTGACTATCAGAGTTCAAGGTAAGGTTCTATAGGGGTTCAAGTATCAGGATGAGATATCAATACTTAGGAATCATCAGCATGTTAATCAAGAGGATCAATCAAGTAATATAACAACTCTTTATTTTATCATGGCATTTAACTATCATGAAAAGACTTTTGAACTACTTGCAATACATACTCGAGGGTTCATGGCATTTCTATATAATTCAAAGATAAGCGAGAGATACGCTTGATTTAAACATATCAAAATGACTCAGGATGATTGCATCGATATATATGAACTGTTTATAGTAAATATGAAGGTCAAGTTGAATCACTTGCCTTGAGATAGGCTGGTCTGGTCTGACTGGTGGGAGCAACTGGAGCTTCACTCGACTTTTATGACAAGTTTTCCCTCGTCTCGAGATCCTACATAAATAATAATAATCCTCATTATAATATATTCTTACCATCTTAACCTATTTACAACCCGAAATAAAACATGGATGGCACTTAGACCTATACGCACCTAATTTATATCCACCTTTATATTTCAAATGTACACACATAGCCACATAATCATATATCATATATTAATATCAAATAACACCATATATACCATAATGCAACACTAGGCTTGGATGATCTCGACTCACCACTTAAGTCACTTGGTCGCTAAACTACACAAAGTCTTCAAATTTTGGCTCCCTAACTCGATGTGCCTTTCCTAAATTATCCAAAACCTATTGACCCTCACTTGTGCCTTTTTCTCTACTGACCTTATACCATCTTACAACTATGGTGGTCGACCTAATACTCACTTCTAAGTGTTCTAAAACTACGTGATAAGTGATAGTGCTCACTGGTGCAAATTTCAGAATGACAACTATAGTTTCTTGAGTGCATTAGGCACTCTTAAACTACAAGTTTTCCTTCAAAAATTTTACACAAGACTCTCCTGACCTAAGGGCATCTCACAAGCTTGATGTGGCTCAAGGGCCTGGCTTGGGCCTTCTTGGGCCTAAGCTAAAAGTTCAAGATTCCCCTGCTTTTCTGGGCAGAAAACGCCCTGACTTGAATTAACTTCTGACACATGGTTCTAACTCATATCCTATGAACTATGGTTGGAAAAACTTCTCTGACACTCCCTCTAACTAAGGCCCAATTGGGCCTAATGAGGGCCTACCCATGACATGTTCAAATCTCCCTATTTCTAAGTTGTAACAAAACTGTCCCCTGCTGGACAGATTTTGTGATTCTACTTGTGCACCTAACCAAAAGACATGCAAACCTCCAACCAACACCTAAAACCTTTTATATACTCCCAATACTAACTTCTGGTGGCTTGGGCCTCAAAGTTCACATCAATGACATGGTCAAAACTCACTCTAAACCTCAGGGTACTAAACTAATTTTCTGCAGAAACTATAACTCTCATTTTCCAAGGTTTTGACTTGACAAGCTCAACTAACAACAACTCAATACTTAAACCAAGACTTATACATGGTAATCTACTGAACTAACTCCCTTATTCTCAAAATAACTTTGGGTGAGATCATCCATGCCCAAAAACAACAACATGCAACTAAATATATAACATGCAACTCATGAAAAGCACATAACAAGATTTCGGCTAGGCATAAAGTTTTAAATGCTTGCAAAATCGACTTGCACCTAATACTCATCCTTAATAATCATGAAATATAACTTCTTTTAAGTATTAATAAGAAATTTATCATGGAAACAATCTATTTTAAGCACACCTATTTCGCATTTATAGATTTTTAAACATAACAACATGATTTCGAAAAGAATAGCATGCAAAACATGGTTGATCATCATTTTAATGTCTTAAAACTAGCATGCATGGCTAAACATAAATATATAATGAAATTTCAGTAGCATGCAAAGGATTTTAAAGGATGATATCTCCATAAAACACTTAGTTAGCACATATACATAATATATCTCATAGAGAGCTCTTGAATTCACAAGAATCAAGAGTTTCTCTTTGGAGATCACATAAGAACTACACATGCATCCATGGAACTTCAACTTCCAAGTCTCAAAACACTTGGAAAGGATATAAGATGAATGTAGGTAAAAGATTTACACTTGGGAAGATGAAGAATGAATTGAAAAATGGAAGGGGGTGGGGGATTTGGCCTTCGGCCGAGAGCAAGGTGGGAGGGGGAAAAGAGAGAAAATTTGTGGTGTGTTGGAGTGTGGAATGAGTGGAATGATTTCTCCCACTTTGATTTTTTTTGTTTTATGCTTTTTGGTTGACAAATAATGAGTGGAAGTGAGAACTTACAAAAATGTCCTTTAGCTAAAGTTAGGCCATTTTGCATGCAAGGCTAATGTAGTAATTTGGTAATAATCAAATGAGTTAGTGGGGTTGGAAAAGTCTTATTTGCCCTTTGAAAGAATAGAAGGGTGATTTGCATGCATGGTCTCTTATGTAATTTGATAAATATGACACCTAAAATTTATAATGATTTATTTTTATAAAATAAAATACAAGTTCAAAAATTATAAAATTTATACCATAAAATAACTTGGATTTTTAGAGACTTTATAAAATCATTTTCAAAATTTGTGAACAAAATACCTTTTAAAAGAAAAATTTTCCAAAGCTTAGAATATTCCTTATAAATCAAAAATAAAGAAATTAAATAAACTCTTACTTTGAAAAATCATATACTACACAAAGCAAATTTATAATGCAGAAATTTTCAGTCACACTAGCGTACAATCATTGAATATATTTTCATTTGACTTTAATATTATACCAAATCCACAAATAATATTACATAAAATGCCGGCCGTAATAACTTTATTTCTTGTAGTTAAATGAGTTGACTCATATTAAGAAAATGGTTGCTAGCTACGTCTAATAAATTTGGAAAGATAAAAAAATCATACTATTTTTTTGATAAAAAATTCATACTATTTTGGTATGTACTGATAGGAGTGAAGTGGTAGTTGTGGTTACAACTACTCTAGCAGCACCGGAGGTTGTAGCTGATGCACGGAAGTTGGTAGATATATGCAAGTGCTCAATACGGCAATATGCTGTAAAACCCCAGTTTTTGTTTGAGTGATCTAACGAGAAATTGAAGAAGTAAAAGTGAGTAAACATGGCAATGATATTATTGAGTTTGTGTTATTAGAACATCTCTTATGGATGCTTGAAATGCTGCAATAGTATGTAGGATTTTCTTGAAGAATTGGATAAGCTCTACGTGATATTGTTCATATTGTTCATGAAACAAATCATATATAATAAAAGAGTCATGATGATTTTAATGTTTAATTTAATTGGTTCTTGGCATGATTATTATATTGATCTCTTGTATTTTTATGTTGATTTTTTGTAGCTTTTATGTTGTTTTAGTCAAAAGTTTACCATCATGTCTATACATTTGTAATTGTAAAAATTCACACATAAATATTGTGTTTACAAAAATACATGTACTCTTACCTATTTGAAATTTGGATATTAAAATATTTTCATTTTTCAAATAATTTCGAAAAGTATAACAAATTACAAGTTTATTTTCCTTTTTAAAAAGAGAAATTACAAGTCTATTCATTTTCAATTTTCTCAAAATTACAATAGTATGTAAATAAAAATTTCAGTATTATATCCATATTTTTTATTCTAATTAACTAATAAAGTTGTAGTGTGAACAAACAATGTAAACTTATACAATTTTGTGAAAGATCTTGAGGTCTATATATATTTGATGTTGAAATCTCTAATATGAATAAATTAATGAAAGCCTCCAAAATTTTTAAAATAAGCAGAAAATTATCAAAATAAAGATGAATTTTGTTGGCATGGAAGTTATAATTTTATTTCACCTTTTTCAACGTAGCCATTACAGTTTTAAGTTTCAACAGCGGTGTGTTTCCCTTTTAAAAAAATATGACATTATTAGGTTTACCGTACAAATTATACGAGTAAATTAGTGATAAAAAGAAAATATTAAGTTTTTAATGAATTATCATTGGGCATGGATAATAGAATAATATTTAGAATAAATTAATTATAGGAGTGTGATTTCTATGCTTTATTTATGTAATCACCATTGGTATAGAGTTTTTATAAAGAAAAAGGCTAACGATAAATTATACCTTTTGGAAAATCACAATCATAATTTCTTAATTTGTTTAATATTTAAAAAATGTGGTATTACTAACATGAATTCTATTTCAATTTCTTTTATTTTGACAATTATATGTGGTAAGTTAAAAAATAACATACTTATATTATAATTCATATATTCAATATATTCAGGAGTGGGCTATACCTCAAATAAAATTCTAATGTAATGTTATATAATTTTGTAAATTATAGAGGATTGATATGGATCAATGTTGATAAAAGAAATATTTCAATTTTATAATGTTTATATAAAAATATAGATAAAAGAATAATTGACAAAAATTGATTTATAAACTGAAAAAATCGTGAAAATAATATTTATTGACTGAAAAAATGAATGATACAAAATGAAACAGAAACAAAATATCAACACCTCTCTAAATTGAATTAATTATATATTAATAATAAAAAATTTAAATAAAATTATATAATTTATTTTTTAAAATAAAAATTAAATTTTATGAACGCGTGTATGCGGGCAAAAATCCCTAGTTTATTTTAAATTATTGAAGTTCATATATGTTTTGAAATTCATATATATTATTGTGAATCATTATCTATAAACATTACTATTTAATGAAAATATTGTAAATCTCACACATTTTACAAGTGAAACATTATTCTATAAAAATATTTAATTTGCAGAAAATACTTTCACACTTTGTACAACATACATGTTTTACTTATTCAATATTATTGAATCACACCATCATACACGTTTATACCCTGAAATTTATTATTTTTTGTTTATAAATTATTAAAATATATAAATCTTAAAAATCTCAGATGTGTATTACTCAATATTTTAAGAAATACACATCTCTAAATACTTATGGAATACGCATCTTTGAAGTGCGTATTTAACAAGTATTTATGGTGATTTTTAGCTCTCTCGGATATTTTGAATTTGGGAAAGAAAAATGCGTAGTTTTGTACAACACCCATCCAAATTTGGAATCAATATTTTTGATAAAGTATTATAATGAATCATTAGATGTGGTTAGAGGTTGATACATGAGTATTTTTGTTCAACCATGAGCTCAATCTGATTCAAAAAGATACAAATCATTTAAAGTTTGTAGTCCTTAGTAAAAGAATATGAAAAAACAATGAACATCATCACATTCAGATAATTTATATACCTATTTCAGATTTTATTTTTGGTTCAAATTATTATAATTTGATTATTTTGATAACTTATATTCACCTAAAACATGAAAGGAAGAAATACATAATGATCTCAATATTCATATTCAATTCCAACACCTCAATTAAACTTTGACTTTTGGCATCAAATTGGAATCTTACCTATCAAATACTCAAGACTTTTTTCTTTATCTAATTGGAAGAATTTAGGTATTAAGGTCTTCAAATCACTCTGGTTAAAAAGGTTTCAGGAAAGGTGGTCTATGCCTTTGAGAGCTTGGGGAGGGACCTTGAATTTGAGATGGACAATATTATTTCGGATACCATCTTGTTTGTGACGCCCCGAAACAAGTATTCCAAAACCCGGATCAATGCGCTACCACACATATACATCTAAGATCACATATGCATAAAATTTAACCATACTATTATTACAAACCTTGTAAGTTGTTATATCCCAGTACAATGATTCATAGAATTTAACTTAACAAAAAGCTATTACAATTTAGTGTTCAGTTTCTCAACACCTCAATTAAACTTTGACTTTTGGCATCAAATTGGAATCTTGCCTATCAAATACTCAAGACTTTTTTCTTTATCTAATTGGAAGAATTTAAGTATTAAGGTCTTCAAATCACTCTGGTTAAAAATGTTTCAGGAAAGGTGGTCTATGTCTTTGAGAGCTTGGGGAGGGACCTTGAATTTGAGATGGACAATATTATTTCGGATATCATCTTGTTTGTGACCCCCCGAAACAAGTATTCCAAAACCCGGATTAATGCGCTACCACACATATACATCTAAGATCACATATGCATAAAAGTCAACCATACTATTATTACAAACCTTGTAAGTTATTATATCCCAGTACAATGATTCATAGAATTTAATTTAACACAAAGCTATTACACTTTAGTGTTCAGTTTCTCAAACTTATGATAGTTAAGCATTCATACGCGGATCAACAAAAACTTGATAACCTGAAATTTGTTACATGCGAATATATCAACCAAAAGGTTGAGTGAGGGTACATGTGTAAAATATTATATGTAAACGTGTATGGATAAATATCAAGCAGATTTGAATTTAACAAAACAAGTCACGCTAGCGACACCCGTCGCCCTTCCTTGTCCCCACACCAAAATACTTGTCAGTCTCTATCTTATCACCTCCATCAAATATCATGTTGCAGTACATGACAACAAATAAGCACTCACTTCTGACACGATCAACTTCTGATAGTGTGCGAGAGGAGGCAGACCCCAGGATCCATATCAAAATCCGTTGGCCCACACTACACCAAATATGACCTATCGCAACCCCCTCCAAAAATATGTTACCGTAGCTATACTACATATGGTCTTATGTAACATTGTCATTTTTGTGTTACCTTAGCTAAAAACATGATGTTACATTAGCTATAAAGTGTTACAGCTTGTAAGATACTTTTAAAAATGTTAGCTTAGGGTATTAAAATATGAATATAATATATTTTTAAGTTCAAATATTAATTTAATTTAATCTTACAAGATTGACTATATGAGCACTCATATATATGTTTTAAAAATATATTTTATGAAATATTGTAAATATTTAACTTATAAAAGTAATAAAGTATATATAAGTAATTATTTTTTATAAGTTTTTTTATAAATTTTATGATTAAAATAAAAAATATATAATTATAAAACTCAGGTTTGGACTCATAGAGCGGGTCAAATTTTGGGGCTTATACCTATAAGATTTGGGATCCAACCGCCCAAATTTGAGAAACTTTAAAATTTTTCGGACAAAAATTTCAACACATTCCCTCTCTATATCTCACTCTCACACCCGACTTTCTCACTCAACTTTCCCTCTCTATCTCGCTGACCTCTCTCTAGTTAACCTCTCTTTCGCCACCAATTTAACTCTCTCTCGCCGCCATTATCAGTCTCTAATATGTATATCATATGTAATTAGGCTCAATTGAGACTTTCTAATTAGGGCTCAATTGAATTGGGGATCAAGGCTTCAATTAGGGCTTCCATTCTTCTTTTAACTTCATTCAATTTGGGCTCAGTTGTCTTCAGGTGTTCGTGTTTGGGATTTCACATTTTGTTAAGGTATTTTCAATCTGAGGGTTTTGTTTTAATTTAGGGCTTTGTAAATGTCCTTATTTATTTGGTATATTTTATTTGGAATTTAAGGTGTGTGTAGTTGTGTTAATAATTTCTCCATATCTTCATGTCTCAATTTGTGTTTATCCCTTTATCTCTCTCCCTCTCTCCTTCTCTCTCTGTCTTTCTTGTCTCTCTCTCTCTGTGCGCCTTCTCTCTCTATGTCCCTCTCTGTCTCTCCCTCTGTGTGTGTGTGTGTTTGTGTATGTGTTTGCGTTTACGGTTGCGATTACGATTGCGTGTTTGTGTTTGTTTTTTGTAGTTATTTATATGGATTTATTTGATAAAAATTAACTGTCGTGTTCTATTGTTTTTGACTGCAGGACTTTGGATCTTTGAGTTCAGTGAATTAAGTTTTGAGTTTGCACTCTGTAACTAGTATTGCCCCTCTCAATTTCTAGGATCAACTAGTTAAGCTAGAGCCGAATGATACAGGGAATCTTTCTATGATTTCAAATATATACGCTGCAGTCGGAAATTGGGATAAGGTTTTTGATGTCAGGTTAAAGATGAAGAACACTGGTAGTCAAAAGCCCTCAGGGGCTAGTTTGATTGAGTTGGATAATGAGGTCCATGAATTTACCACAGTGGACAAGTCACACCCTAAATCAGTGAGGATATATCCTATGATTAATGGTCTCAGTCAACATCTTAAAAAGACGGTTATCAGTAAATGAAATTCTTAAAGGGAACTATAGTGGCAGTTTCAGTGGCTCACTCTGATGTTTCTGCTCATAATGCATATATACTACTTTGGAAGGTCAAAAAATCTTTTAAAATGTTGTCACTTGAATGTGGCTTGAAGTGACTTTACCTAAGTTGCTAATGAAGACGATGCTGAGGTTTATTTGTGGTAACTGTACTTACACTTGGATTAAACAAAAAGATGTCAGACCTTCCCTTTTTACAATTATTAGAGGATAGAAGTTATAATTAGTCACAAAAGTTCTTAGATGAATATGAACACAACATTATGGGAGAGTTTTTATTCACACTATAAATTGGTATATATTGTAGTTCTATACACTTTACAGATTAACTTGGAGAAAAACTATTGGACTTTCGATTTTCTTATTATGTGTGATATGCAAGTAATTCAAAATCAAGATGCAACAAGCAATAAAATTTCTATAAATAAGTCTGATAAGTATTTATAGGAATCACATGGATTAGTGGAATTTTACCGAAAATAGGACTGTATACTATATATTCCTAGTTTCTACTTCTTTAAATGTTAAACCATTAGTTAAATTATGCAAGTATCAATAAAGTAAATTCTAATTTGGTTCCTGCACCGTTTCTGAATTAATCTTATCTGATGCCTCTAAATGAATTGGAATTCTTGAATGAATTTTTACAGAATTCAATCTGGTCCTGGCGCTTCAGGGTGACAATTCATCTTTTTCATCGACCATGTTGGAATATTGACTTGCTACAGCTCATAAACTATGATCAAGCACCTAAATTTCTAACAATGTTTAAAGGTAAGCTAGCTATTTTATAAAGAGGATGTAGTTTAACTACTATTATACTTGCTTTGTGAAAGATTAACATCTCAATCTTACTTCGAGTTAGCCTGTTTAGGGAAAGCTCGATCACTGGATCAATAAGCAATAACCGAAGTCTTCCGAAGGGTATATGTGTTATATACAATATTTTATCTATTATCATAATTTTTTTGATCATGGCAGTACATACATTAGGATCTGCTCACATTTGTTATGGATTATTCAGCAGTGACTTATGTCATATATTTGTCTTGTTGTAGAGTGCTTCTTCAATATGGAATCCTGGTGTGGTCCCTGGCAACATCATGTGTCCTTTTACTTGCTGGGTTTATGCCTGGACTAGTTTTTTCTAGGATTCTTGTAAGTTGATTAACGTTTATGTCTTTACCTGATTATGTTGGTGTGCATTTTGATCAACTACCTCTTTGGCATTGGGTTCATTCATACTAGTTAAATTTTATCCTACAACCATCTGGTCTAGCTTTAACAGTACTGATTCTAGTCAATGGAAATAGGAGTGTGTCATTCTTGGTGTAGTCCCGGTTCTCTTTGTTCAGGCAGCAACAAATGTCTGAGTTTAACTGACTGCCTCTAGCTAGGTTCAGCCTTTAGCTTGGTTCTTCATTATTGAATTACAACGCAATGGGGAATATCTAAAATATATACATAACAAGTTCTTAATTATCCCTATGCGGCTGTGCCTTTAGTTTGGTGGATCTCTCCTCTAAGTAAAATTAGGTTGAGGGAATCAAAGTAGGGATACATGTAGAGTACTTTGCAATGGACCATTTCCAAAACTAAATATTACCAAGTCTTGTAATCAAGGGAATACCCCTCTCCTAACCAGAGCTTGAGGCTTCGAGGCTCAGTGGAGGCATTAATGTTTGAGTATTTAAATTCATGTAATCAATTAATTCTGAAAGAAGTTCCAAGTAAACTTTATAATTCTAAATCGTTGCTTCTGTATATCCAGTTGCCCAAAGGCAACATTATAAAACAAAGTCCTAAAACCAGGGTATATATAGTACGCCACCAAGTACTTTTCTTCCAAGAATTTATAGAATTGAATAAAATAGATTTGGATTTTGGACAACTAGTTGTGTGTTGTGTATACTAAATTCTTGTTGTAAGATGGTGAACACAGTCGGCAAATACCTTTATACCAACCCATGCAATGTCATGAATATTGTATTAATGACTGTGTTTAGATTATGTATATATTCTACTTGTGAAGAGGTTTTTGTAAGTTTCAAGTAGTTCCTGCTTAACAAAGCTTGTCACTGGTATTTTAAGCTGTTTTATACTGTCTATTTCTGTTTTGTTTCTTTTAACAAGCATTTCAGTGTTGTCTGAAATTTATATATATTTATAAATATAAAAGTAAGTGTCTTAATGCTGACCTTCTTCAACTGATTTTGTTATTCTTTATGCAATCTTACATTTCCAAATTTAGTTCAAATGATTATTTGTTGTCATCTCCTATGAAAATCCATACCTGTAATATACATATACCCTTGTCAAAGTTGCAGAAATATGATTAACAACAGAGATTATTTATTGTTTTTAACTTAAAAGAAATTTGTTTTATGATCCGAAGTGATCTGGAAAAATGTTCACAATATATGCTGCTTCTAGAACATGGAGCTTACTTAATTTACAATATATCAGTCACTAACTTACTATAAGACAGGTAACACCAAATTGAGTAGGAAGCACAAACTAATAATTTCGTGTGTTTGGTCTTTCCTCCATTGGTCAATTATTGTAAATGATATAGCATCCCAGATTAGTTTTCTACCTAATAATTTACAAATTCCGTGTGTCTGGTACACATTGCAGATTGTGATTACTCAGATTAATCATGCAATTGGAGCTTCAGGAGTTATCATCCATGAATGCAAGTATGTCATTTCCTAGTATGGAAATACCATATTGGACTTGCTGTTATCAAAGGTACATTACTATATCTGAAACTTCACTTATTTTCCCTTGGCATTAATTAATATATTACTTTTTTTCTAGTTGATTGTATAAGATATATACTGGAAGTTGTTTTGTAAACATGCCTACATAGAATTTGGATTCTTGAATCTGTACATTTTGACTGATTATGACTAATTGGCTGTTTCTAATGGTGATCATAGGCGCAACCCCGAAAAATCTGCTCACAAACTGGCATGTGCTCTTCATGTAGTACTCATAATCGTAGGCCAGTTTCAACATGTTTCTATAGTGATCAGCTGTTGACTGCAACAGCCTCTCTTCAATGCCTTCTGTTACTTTCACACTTGGTACAAAACATTTAACCTCCCTGTAGATCAGGTAATTGCAAGATGCAACCATAGGCTTGAGATAATGTCACCTTTGTAATATTTTTTGCCATAAATTATCACCCAAATTTAATGTTCACGAAAGCTTTTAAATGCAGCCACCTCCATTTCTATACATTAGTATTTTTGCTTCGTCTTCTATTTCAGTTGAATTTTGTTTTCCAACTGTAAAGGAACTATATTTTCTTTTTAGAATCAATATATTTATGTAAGGTGTATCTGGCCCCTTTTCAGATCATGTAAAAGGATCAGTTTACATAAGTAATCATGCCAGCTTTATACTATTCTGTTGTGCTTTCATGCTTTATGCTGACTTTGAATTACCTAAAATAATCTGAAAGTGTGTTTGGATTGCTCGCAGATGATGTTTTACGAGTTCATGCCTAATGGTGATGATTGGGCTGCAAAGGCTAGAGCAAAGACAAATGCAACAAGCCGTAAGGCATATGGTACATCAATAACTGGCCGCAGCAGCTTCTAGTATCAGTATTTTTCAAGTTTATAAGCGTATAATGCTATCTACTAAGTCCTGAACTAGTTTAACTTTTGTTTATGTAGTTTAACTTTTGTTGGATGTTGGATGTTTTAGTAAAGGGTTGGATGTTTTATGTAACGTCTGGGAAATAATATGTAATTATGTTTATTAATAAATAATTATTATGTGATTTATGTGAATTTTGGTGAATTATTTGATAATTGATATTAATATTTGGATGTTTATTTTTGATAAAATAAGATATTTTAATTTTTAATTATCCAGAATTAAATATGGATAATTTGGGTATTTTTTTGGTATTTTTGGACTATTATATGATTTTATAAGGATTTATAGAATTAATAATGATTATTCTTACATAGTTATAAAATTTATTTTTAGAATCAGAAATCGTCCCACTTCAATCATTTTTGCGTTTTTACAACCCGAAACTCTTCAGAAAACTCATTCCTAACCTAATATGATAATTTTAAACACTTTTCATGTTTTGACTTTTTCGATCTGGGGTACAGTTTGACCTGTACGAGTCCCGGTGTGAAATTTTCGATACGCAAATCATTCTATATATCGATAAGAATCCATATTCTCAAAAGGCGAGACATTATCACCTTAATTTTGTATAAAGTATTTTATAGGGAGCTCTGTTATAAATTCTGACTTCAAAACACAACTTAAAGTCACTACTCTCAATACTAAAACTCTTCAAGGTCTACACTCCAAGACTCATGAAAAGGTTGATAAACTTCAGGAAACAGCTGATAAGCTAGACATGATGTACAAACTAGACAAGAAGAGGTTCATCAGATCAATTCAAGAAAAAGTGGATGTTATTGAGCAAGTTCAAATCTAGCAGCAAATCCAACTAGATGAGGTATTGCAGAATCAAGCCTCTCAACAAACACAGCTCAATGAAATCCAATCTTCAGTGGAACTCCTTCTTTCTCTATGTTAGGTCACACACACTGTCGAAGGGGGCTGAATACAGTGTATACTACAATCAAACCGAATTAAGAACAAAAGTATGAAACACAGATTAATCTTATTAATAAAACAGTATTACAATGGAACCGTTTTCTCTCAGTGATGAACAAATATCACGAGAGCTGCTAGGGTTACAATGAATAATATTCTCGATTATGATAACACTTATAATGTAAACCCTATGCTGTGTTTATATAGACACACAATTACAAGTTAAACTTTTAATTGATATCGAACATAAGTCTGCATCCTAAAATATATCAACTAGTTATCTTTTCTTCCAAGTATTCTATTCTTCATAGAATTCTTCTCCATGCATATCTTTTCTTGTGTTTGTCTTAATCTTCTTTCCTTTAATCAATCGCCTTCCTTATCTGAATGGCTTCTTAAGTCCTGATATTATCTCCTGATAAATATCTTCTGATATCTTAAGTTCTGATAACTTAAGTTCTGATATCTTAAGTTTTGACTTCAGTATAAGTACTGATTTCCAGTGAAGTCCTGATTTGTCCTGTTAGTTAAGATCTGAAAACTAAACACAAATCATTATTAGACATGACATCACAAATATATCTAAAAATCTCCCCCAACTTGTAAATTAGCATAATATACAAGTTCAATAGATATTTCATGATGTAAAAAACATTAAGTACAAATGCATATTAGAATTTGACTAAGTAACTACAACTCACAGTCTTTATAGCTTTTACCATCCTTAAATTCTGATATCAGCTTTAACCTGTATATCCTTCAGAATTTAACAGTTGTAGTTCTTGACTTGGCTTCAGTGTATGATCTCTCTAATGTCAGGAGTTGTTCTGAGATAGTTCTTCAACAGCCTTCTCTCAGCATATTCAAGTTCATTCTGCATCCTCCTTTTTGCATCTTTAAGTTCAACTGTATCTTCACCTGTTTGAAACATAACAGCCCTGAGATCATTTATTTTTGCTTTCCTTATATCCTGATCCAGTTTGATGACATAGGCTTTATCAGACTCTAGATTGAATTTAAGTCCCTTAATACCAAGAAATGTAGTGATGACTTTGGCGGTATTAGGCTTCATCTCAACTATAGCACCATTATGAGCTCTGTACTTAGGATAGTATGGCTTGTCAGACTTTACAGAGTAAAGTTTCTTCTGCCTTACAATATCAGATTTTAAATAACTGGCAGCACCATCTGTTGATCTGTTTTTCACTTGAAGTAGAAATAACACGTGTTACAATTCTTCAAAGTACTTCAAACGAATAACATTCTTTCTAATCTGGAATACCCTCCCATCTGTCATGAAATATAGCATGATATCTTCTTCAGTACAGGGTGGTAGACCATTTGTATAAACTTGAGTTGATTCAATCTTTCAGGAGTTGTTTCTACTCCTGGTTCACTCAAAGAAGTTGGATCAGAGGTAGTATTATTTACTCTCTTTTCTTCAGAACTACCCAATCTTGATTTGTCTCTAGCTTCCTTTCCTCGAATAACTCTTTCTTCAAAACCACTTGATGTAGTCTTCAAAAGTTGAGTAGATTGTTGAGCTTTAGTAAACCCAGGTAGTAGAATTTTTAAAGGTTTAACATGAGCAATGTCAGAGGTTGTTTGAATATTCTTCTTCTTCAAAATCAGACTAGTATCTTCATCAGATTTTGCTTCCAGATCCATGATTGGCATATATACCTTTACAGGTTCATCAATTTTTGCTTTACCCTTGGATCTAGGATCAACTTCCACCTGTGATTTGGCTTTGGATTCAGATTTGATTGCCTCAGAGTTTGTTTTCTCTTTAATCACAATGCCCTGGATTATCCTTTAGGAACAGCCTTTTGGAAATCTCTTCATCAAGTTTCAAAGTTTGTTCACTAGAACTCCCTTTTACCAGTATCAGAACTTGTTCTTCTCCCAGCATCAGAACTTGTTCTCTGTGTAGAAGTTCCTGCTTTCCTAGATGAAGAGCCTTTTCTTTGACCATGACCTCTACCCCTTTCAGAGTTTCCCTGGTCATCATTATCATCATCCTTACCCTTCAGTGGTTGATCAGTTTTGCATTTGGACTTAATCACTTTCTCCCCCTTTTTGGCATCATCAGGTAATAGGTGAGAGACAAGCAATTCCACAGAATTTTGTATTTCATTGAGTTGATCTTGTTGAGCAGCTTGATTCTTCAAAATATTAGATATTTGAGCTTGCTTCTTTTCTTGAGTCTTTTCTATGTACCCAATGCGGTCAAAGGCTGGCTTAAAAAACCTGTTCTTTTTCAATTTGACATTCATGTCTTGCTGAATTAGTGTTTCTTGAATTTTGTTCACCTTGGCTTGAGTTATTGAGTGTTGACCTTGAAGGTGCCTTGTACTCAATGCAGTAACTCTGAGCTGTGCTTTGAAATCATCATTCATAAGCATCTCATTAGCTTTAGCCAAGTGCTCAGCAAGAATATTTGCAGTAGGAACAAAATCAACTTTGTTCCACTCCTTGATCCATTCTTATCCTCTTGGAGTTTCACTCCAAGGTACTGGTGCATCCCCTCTCAAAAACTTCTTAATCAAATCAGCTTTATTAACTGCTGGTAGAGGTGCATGTCCTGAAGGACCAGCTGCATCAGCATTTTCATTTATAGCAGCTTCACCAGTAATGTCAACATTTGCAGTATCATAACTTACAGAGCTTGCAGAATCAGCTTCCCCTGATAAAATGATAGTGTGTGAGGCTATAGAGATTTCAAAATCATTCTCTAAGTTCTGATCAACAACCAAATTCTGATGCTCACCTAATATCTAAGCTTCATCATCTAGATTCAGAAGAGGTGTTGTTGGAATATCTGCATTGAGATTAGCATCTAAAATTGGTTTTGTTGGTGGAGTATGTTGAGGAATGGTTGGAGCTTCTAAGTACAGAACTTCAGGCACATTCAAGTTGTGAATGTCTATTTCAGCACTTATACCTGTAGTTTCAGTATGTACTTGATCAATGATAGGTGACACAAGAGGTGTAGGCACTCTGTCTTGAGCAGTTTCTTCAGCTTGAATTGGTGACAGTGGAGGTGTAGATACAGTGGCTTCAGCAAATTCTGGTTGTATAGATGGAAGGGATTCAATCACAATTGGCTCCTTTGGGATCAGAGATTCCTGATCCCCTTCCTTAGTTGCTGCTTCCACATCCTCTGAATCTGACTCAACTGTATCCCTGTTAGCTCTTTGTTTCTTCCATCTCTTCAAGGGTGGAGAGACGGTGGGAGCTTTGTCATCAGAATTTATCTTTCTAAGCCTTTTGAGTGGCCTAGAACTCCCAGTTTCTTGAACTTTCTGAGAAGAGACCTTCTCAGCTACTTTTGCAATAGGTTCTAATGTTTGAACCTGTACCTCAATTGTTTTCTCAAATCATCAAAATGTATGATTGACCATTATTAAATCAAAACATTCATCACAGGATAAAGTTTAAAAGCGATGAAGTAAAGATTAACAAATTGCAATTAAAACATGCACAGTCACATAATTTTAGGATAATTTGAGAACCAAAGATCAAATCTTGCAATTTTAAAGGAAATTTCATTAATATATCAGATGAGTACATTTCATGAAATTTATCAATTACATGCAAAAATTACAAGATAGTCCTATTCTTAGAATTCTTAACATCAATAACCTTAGTCCTAGTCTAAGAAGACCTAACGACTAGTTTCTTCTGCTGCTGACGAAGAGCACTGCAAGATGGGTGATCCGTTCTTGCTGACGGAGAGCTTCTCTCCTTTCCTCTTCCAGATGATCACAATGGAGATGATAGTCCATATAAAAGAATAAGAGGTCTGTGTGAACCTCTTGTGGAACTGAGGTCTAGATCTCTTCAGGAATGACAGTTACATGCCACTCCTGTCGCCAATCATCACAACTCAACTCGATATTAAAAGTATCATAGTTTAAGAGCAAGTTGAAACGAACCATGGTTTTGATGAGTATGTAAAAAAAGTGAGTTTGTGAGAAAATGGAAGATGTATTGGCTGGAATGAATAGTTGGTTTAAATAGCCAATAGAATACCAAGAGACGCACGAAGTATTTAATAATTACAGGTAAAAATAATGATACCTCGTCTCCCTAGACCAATGTGTAATAATAACAGTCAGTCTAAGATCTAAAGCCAGAGTTAATGGGCACGGGAAATAAGTAATGATTACCCTGTACATGCAGTTTTTAAAAAAAACTGTTCCCACTAAACAAATGATTATAACTATCTTTATTTCACATAAACAAATATTCTGATAAAATATAACCGTTCAAGTATTGACTTAAAAATAAATCAAGTAAATAAATACTGCCACGTAAGCATCAGAACTTGATTATTATCAGAATTTAAAAGTCATCAGAATATGGCTTCTTAACCCAAAAAGTGAATGTTTATTTCTGTAATTCTTCACACAAATACTGATATGGTTTCCTCAGAACTTAATCATCAGAACTTTCATTAGAACTTGTCCTCAGAATTTATGCAACTGACACTTAAACTGTTCATCTAAAACAACATTGATCACCATAGTAATTTTCATCATTCATATGGAGTGTAAGTGTGTGCATTAAGCTAAATATCAGAGAAAGAGTAAAGTCTGATTCACTTCAGTACATCTTAGAAATAAGGCATAACTAAGAACTTTGCTCAAAATATGTCATTAGTATGAAGTCTACTATAGAATGAGTTCATGCATGAGTCCACCTCAATTGTTTTGTGCTCATTTGTTGCATCTTTTGAAATTCCTTTTTACAGTAGCTTCTCAGTGTAAGTGAGTCACGACTGCTTATCAGAATTTATGCTATTATCAGAGTATTTCTCCCGTAATCAGAGAATGTGAAAAGTCACCAAGAAAATTTTATTTTGCTTTTCTAATGCATATTACTTAATACCAACAATGCACTTGGGTCTTCCCTTCCACATATATTTTTCTCTAGATCTCAAAGGAGTACCTGATATTTATTTCTTTTCTTTTCTTTTTCTTTTGATAAGTGAGGCTTATCAGCACTTAGTACACCCATAAGATTTACAAACATCAGAACTTAACAGATAAGAGGCACCATTCTAGTTTTTGACTTAGTAATAAGATACACAAAGTAAACCTAACCAAGCTTAATATTAGAATTTGCTTGTGTTAAAAGATTTCCACATAAACAATTACTTCAAACATGAGATCTTTAGTGTATTAAAGACTACTAGGTCAGCATCTAGCACAGTTATCCTCATTGGATTGAATAGTTACAGAAACATTCATATCACTATTAGAGTTTAGAAATTCTCATCAGACAACAATCAGCACTTAGGTAAATTTCAGTTTAAGCACAGATTACATAAAGAGAGTAATATCTGTAAATACTGATCATAAAGTCTGATGTATTAGAACATAAACTAAACAGATTTAGAGAAAGAACCTGAAACCATTCCAAGTTCATTTACCAATCTTGCAAAAGTAGCTTCACATAGTGGTTTTATGAAGATATATGCTAGTTGTTGATCTGTTGGAACAAAATGCAATTCCACTGTACCTTCCATCACATGTTCCCTTATGAAATGGTACCGAATGTTGATATGCTTTGTCATTGAGTGTTGAACTGGATTACCTGTCATAACAATAGCACTTTGATTATCACAGTAAATAGGAGTTTTAGAAAATTCTAACCCATAAACCAGTAACTGATTCTTCATTCAAAGAATCTGTGCACAACAGCTTCCTGCAGCATTGTACTCTGCCTCTACAGTTGATGTGGAAATTGACTTTTGTTTCTTGCTAAACCAAGAAACTAATCTGCCTCCAAGAAATTGGCAGCTTCCACTTGTGCTTTTCCTGTCAATTTTGCACCCTGCAAAATCTGCATCTGAGTAACCTATTAGCTTAAAGTCTGATTCCCTAGGATACCAAAATCCCAGATCAGCTGTACCCTTAAGGTACTTGAAAATTCTTTTCACAACTGTTAAGTGAGGTTCTCTCGGATCTACTTGAAATCTTGCACAAAGACGGGTAGCATACATGATATCAGGTCTACTTCCAGTTAGATAGAGTAGTGAGCCAATCATACCTCTATAATCAGTAATATCTACTGATGTACCAGTATCCTTATCCAGTTTTGTTACAGTGGCCATAGGAGTGGATGCACTTGAATAATCTTGCATTCTAAATTTCTTCAACAAATTTCTGGTGTACTTAAATTGACAAATAAAAGTTCCTTCTTCATTCTGCTTGACTTGAAGGCCCAGAAAATAGCTAAGTTCTCCCATCATACTTATTTGATATATTGACTGCATTAGCTTGACAAACCTTTTACAAAGTCTGTCATTTGTAGAACCAAAATTGATATCATCAACATATATCTGTACCAAAAGTAAGTCCTTTCCATGGTTGAGATAGAATAAAGTTTTATCAATAGTCCCTCTATTAAATCCACTTTCCAGAAGAAACTAAGCTAATGTATCATACCATGCTCTTGGAGCTTGTTTAAGGCCATAAAGTGTTTATCAAGTCTGTAGACATGATGATGAAATTTTGAATCTACAAAACCTAGAGGTTGTTCAACATATACATCTTCTTCCAATTCTCCATTAAGAAAAGCACTTTTTACATCCATTTGAAAGACTGTAAATTTTTTGTGAGCTGCATAAGCCAAAAATATCCTTATGGCTTGCAGTCTAGTAACTGGTGCAAATATTTCATCATAATCAATTCCCTCTTGTTGAGAATATCCTTTTGTAACCATCCTTGCTTTATTTCTTGTAATTATGCCATCACTATCAGTTTTGTTTCTGAACACCCATTTTTTACCAACAACTGATCTGTTCTTTGGTCTTGGCACTAGGGTCCAGACATTATTTCTTTCAAATTCATTTAACTCTTCCTGCATTGCTTGCACCCAATCAGCATCTTGAAGAGCTTCTTCCACTTTCTTTGGTTCAGACTGAGAAAGAAAAGAATGATAGAGACATTCATTTGATGTTGCTGTTCTAGTTCTAATACCTGCTTCAGGATCTCCAATAACCAAGTCAGGTGTATGTGCTTTAGTCCACTTCCTTGCAGATGGAAGGTTATCTCTAGAACTGGATGCTCCCCCAAGATCCATGAAGTCTCCATCAAGATTTTCTGATGCTCCCCCTGAAATTATGCTCTCTGAGCTGGATCCTTCAGAATTTGAGTTTCCAGAATTATCAGAACTTGGCCAATCTGAACTTGATGAATCAGAATTTGAGTTTCCAGAATTATCAGAACTTGGCCCATCAGAACTTGATGAATCAGAACTTGAAAAGCCTGTTCTAGGTTCTGATGCTACTTGAGATGTGGTTGGATGTTCAATATGCTCCCCCTGCACAGGTTCATTTTCCTTTGGCATAGTCACCATAGTTTCAATAACATAAGTGTTTAACCCATTAGAGTTTGCAGTATCAGGATTTAGACTATCATAATTTACCGAATCAGAATTTAAAGCTTCATTCTCAAATCTCAGCTGACCATGATCATTGAAATCTTTAAGTACAATAATCTTCTTATCATCAAAAGAGACATTGATAGATTCCATGACAACCCTTGTTCTTAAATTGTAGACTCTGAAGGCTTTTGTGGAAAGTGGATATCTAAAAAAAATTCCTTCATCAGCTTTTAGATCAAATTTGGATAGCTGTTCAGGATGAGTCTTAAGAACAAAACACTTGCATCCAAATACATGAAAGTACTTCAGATTTGGCTTCTTTTTCTTCACCATCTCATATGGTGTCTTTCCATGCTTGTTGATAAGTGTTGCATCCTGAGTAAAACAAGCAGTCTGCACAGCTTCATCCCAAAAGTAGGTTGGTAACTTTGCTTCATCAAGCATAGTTCGTGCATCTTCAATAAGAGTTCTATTCTTTCTTTCAACAACTCCATTTTGCTGTGGAGTTCCAGGAGCATAAAATTCCTGCTTTATTCCTCGGTCTTTGTAGAACTCTTCCTAATCATATTCTTGAACTCAGTGCCATTATCACTTCTTATGATTTTCACAGAGTCTTTGACCAATTTAACCAGTTGTTTGACATGATCAATTAAGATAGATACAATTTCACTTTTTGTGTGCAAGAAATACACCTATGTGTATCTGGTAAACTCATCTACTATGAACATAGCATATTTCTTCTTTGCAATAGACATGACATTCACTGGACCAAATAGATCAACATGTAGTAGGTGAAAAGGCTCAATAATTGAAGATTCAGTCTTGCTCTTGAATGAAGATTTTCTTTGTTTTTCCTTTTGACATGAATCACAAAGGCCATCAGGAGCAAATACTGATTTTGGCGGTCCTCTCACAAGATCTTTCTTGACTAGTTCATTTATATTATTGAAATTTAAATGAGAGAGTTTCTTGTGCCAATCCTAGCTTTCTTCAATTGATGTTCTACTTAACAGACAGATTACAAAACCATCACAACTTGTTGAAAGCTTAGGTTCATAAATGTTACCATTCCTGTATCCCTTTAGAACAACTTTTCCTGTAGATTTTCTTATAACTTCACAGTGTTCTTCAAAGAAATCCACATGATAACCTCTGTCACAGATTTGACTAACACTCAGCAGATTGTGTTTAAGTCCTGAGACTAGAGCTACTTTTTCAATGATGACATTCCCAAGATTGATATTGCCATATCCCAGAGTTTTTCCCATGTTGCCATCTCCATTAGAAACTCTTGGGCTAGCTTTCTCCACAAAATCTGATAGCAGGGCTTTATTTCCAGTCATATGTCTTGAACATCCACTGTCCAGAACAAGGATGTTTTTCTTGTTGCCCTGCAATCACAAAGACCACTAATGATTAGTTTTAAGGACCCAGACTTGCTTGGATCCTTTGGCCTTATTAAGTTTGTTAACATTTGCAGCGGATTTAACATCAGAGTTTATGTTAACATTTTTCTTATTAGAATTTACAGTATCAGACTTTGCATCAGAACTTACACTGGAAGGAATAATGCTAACTTTCTTTAAAGAAGGTTTTATTTGATAATAATCATAGTACAAACTATGATATTCCTTACAAGTATAAATGGAATGCCATAAACTACCACAATGAAAATAAGGATTTTGAGGCTTAAACCTAACAGACTGACTCTTAACTCCTGACTTAGAAGGTAAGGAGTTTATATGCTTATTCTTCCTGCAAAAAGAAGCCAGATGGTTAGAATTTCCACAGTTATTGCATTTCTTTCTAGGAGCATTAGGAACATGCATAAAATTATTGCTTTTATTCACACCTTCCTTTCCATTCCTATTTTTCATAGGTGCCTTACCTTGTTTACATTCTTAATCTCTTTCAGCTTATACTTAAGCCGCTTCTTTGTCATTAAGCCTAAGTTAACTTCAATTGTCTTTTCCTGTTTCAATTTGTCAGAAGTTGACTCTGCCTTAACTTCTGTCTCAGTATCTTTCATCTTTTCAGAATCAGACTTTACTGATTTAGCTACAAACTTAACAGGATTTAACTTTGGATTAATAGTCTGTTTAACAATAATTGGCTTAATTTGTTCAGTTCCTGTTTCACTTTTATCATCTCCATAACCTAAGCCCTCTTTCCAGTATCCACTACTTAATAAATTCTGAGTTGTTCTACCAGAGTTAGTCCAAGTCCTGATAATCTCTCTTTCCTTTTCTAACTCAGTTTTTAGAAACTGATTCAATTTTAACACTACATCTCTAACATAAAAAGCATCATCTCTTTCTTTCTGAGTTTGATGGAATATAACTAACTCTTTTTCTAAATAGTCATTCCTTTTCTTAAAAGCTAGATTTTCAGAAGTTAACCTATCACAAGTTAAAGTCTGATCTATATAACTAATGAATATGGTTTTAAGATAAGATCTCAACTCAGTAATATCATCAGTATGAAAAGCATAAGTTGTTTGAGGTACCTTTAACTCAGAAGCTTCAGAGCTGCTATCAGCATTTGCCATCAAGGCATAGTTCACCTCATTCTCAGAATCTGAAGTGTCTGTCCAACTTTTCTTCTTTGTGACAAGTGCCTTGCCTTTGTCACCTTTTCCTTTCTTACAATCAGGAGATATGTGGCCTTTATCACCACAATTGTAGCATTTAACATTTGAGTAATCTCCTCTGTTAGACTTTCCAGCTTTGCCTTCAGATTTTCTGAATCCCTTCTTATCAGAACTTCCACTTTTCCTGGAAAACTTATTTCCCCTTCTGAATTTCCTGTAGGCTATCTTTGTGATACCCTTCACCATAAGAGCACACAATTTCATCATCTCTTCATCAGCATCCATCTCAGATACAATTTCAGTTTGTGAATCCTCATCACTATCAGAACTTGATGACTCAGTATCAGACTTTGTGACGAGAGCCTTTCCTTTGCCTTTCTCTGAGACAACCACTTTGGGGGATTCCTCCTCAGCCTTAAGAGCAACTGTTCTTGACTTTCTCCCATGCCTCTTGTTTCTTTGATCCATATCAAGTTCATGAGTTTTGAGCATACCATAAATTTCATCAAGAGTAGTTTCATCAAGAGCATAGTAGTCTCTTATAGTAGTTGCCTTCAAATCCCAACTTTCAGGAAGAGTTAAAAGGAATTTAAGATTAGTATCTTCAAGATCATATTCCTTATCCACTAGTGACAGATCATTCAATAGTTTGACAAATCTGTCATATAAACCAGTTAATGACTCATCAGGTTTTGAGTCAAAGTGCTCATACTCTTGAGTGAGTATAGTCCTCTTGTTCTTCTTAATTGAATCAGTTCCCTGACATCTTATCTCCAAGGCATCCCATATCTCCTTTACAGTCTTGCAGTTAATTACCCTATTTGACATGACATTATCAATGGCACTATGCAGCAAATGCCTTACCTTTGCATCCTTGGAAATAGATGAGATATCGTCAGCTGTATACTCACTTTTCTCCTTTGGTACAGTCTGTGCTGGCTGATCTGCAACTACAACATAGAGCTTGGTTGGCTTATGTGGACCTTCATTAATTCTGTCAAGGTATTCTGGATCTGTAGCTTCTAGAAACATAGTCATCCTCACTTTCCATATGGGATACTTAGAAGGTTTCAGTATGGGAACCCTAATTGTCTCATATTGATTATGGATTTGAGTCTTTGGAGTTTCTTCAGTTTTGGTGGGCTTGGTTGGAGTTTTCTCTTCTTCATACATGATTGTTTTGGATCTTTACTATTTATGTGTTAACAGATCACTCTGATACCACTTGTTAGGTCATACACACTGTAGAAGGGGGTTGAATACAGTGTATACTACAATCAAACCGAATTAAGAACATAAGTATGAAACACATAATAATCTTATTAATAAAACAGTATTACAATGGAACCGTTCTCTCTCAGTGATGAACAAATATCATGAGAGCTGCTAGGGTTACAATGAATAATATTCTCGATTATGATAACACTTATAGTGTAAACCCTATGCTGTGTTTATATAGACACACAGTTACAAGATAAACTTCTAATTGATATCGAACATAAGTCTGCATCCTAAAATATATCAACTAGTTATCTTTTCTTCCAAGTATTCTATTTTTCATAGAATTCTTCTCCATGCATATCTCTTCTTGTGTTTCTCTTAATCTTCTTTCCTTTAATCAGTCGCCTTCCTTATCTGAATGTCTTCTTAAGTCCTGATATTATCTCCTGATAAATATCTTCAGATATCTTAAGTTTTGACTTCAGTATAAGTATTGATTTTCAGTTAAGTCATGATTTGTCCTGTTAGTTAAGATCTGAAAACTAAACACAAATCATTATTAGACATGACACCACAAATATATCTAACACTCTACTCCTGACAGATGATGCCAAAAAGGGGGAGAAGGTAGTTAAGTCCAAATGCTCACCAATCAATACATTGAAGAAAAAGGATGATCATGGTGATGACCAGGGAAACTCTGATAAGAGTAGAGGTCACAGTCAAGGAGAGCAATTGAGCAGGATTCCTTCTCAACAGACAGGTTCTCATCAGAGATTGTCTGGTTCTACTCAAAGGAGGGATAAGGAAGGAAAAAAGCCTACAAATCAGGATGTTCCTTTGTTGATCACAAATTCTGATGATCAAGTTCTGACAACTACTTCTCATTTAATGATTCAAGCTGGAAGCCAAGATTCACAGAAGTTTTTACAGACTATGAAATTCAAGGGAAAGAAAGCAATATTCTTTTACAAGGATCCCAAAATTCAAACTATTGATGAAGAACTGGCCAAAAGACTATTTCTTAAGGAGAATCCAGGAGTGGATTTAGAGGAATTAAGAGAAGAAGAAGCTAAATTTGCTGCTGAGAAGAGCAAACCAAAGTCAAAAGCTTCTGATGCTAAAAAGCCACCAAGGCCAAAAGAAAAGAGGATTGTGATAAAAGAAAGATCTGCCACAGAGATTCCTAGATCAAGGACTAGATCTCAAACTACTACTGATCCCAAAGAAGAGGGAAAAGGAACTGTTGGGGAGACAGTCAAGAAACAGAAGATGAAGATGCCTCAAATTCTGATGGATCTTGTGTGCAAGATGGTTCAATTCTTTGATGATGCTACTGCAGAAGATGAAACTGTTGAAACTCTGAAAAGAAGAAAGATGACAGAAAAATCTAAGACAACCTCTGACATAGCTCAAGTTGTTCAGAGTGAAGATATTTCAGAACAGCAAGCTACAGATGAAACTGCAAATCCTGACCAAATTATCAAGACATCAACCTCTGACACTGCTCAAGTTGACATAGACATCTTAACACTTGATCAGAAAAGGAAGATGATATGGAACAAAGCTACTCCAGTGGAACCTAAGACCAATCTAATGTTGAATCAACTTGCAACATTTGGGTTAAAAGCCAAGAAAGCTAGAGACAAGTCTGGATTAGGTTCTGACAAAGAAAAGAGACAAACAGGAGTAGAAGTTACTCTTAGAGATCCTTTCATTTTGACAGATAAACCATATGAAGAAATCAAATAAAAGCACCTTGACAAAGTGTTGTCTGCTCAAATTGTCATGGATACTCATGATAAATCAGAAGTTAAAGAAAAATTGATTTTGTTTCTCAATGATGGCAGAACTTACATACTAGGAGATTCTGATGTACTAAAGAAGTCTATCAAAGAGCTTCAACATATTCACTATCTTCTGGAAGTAAAATCTGATGTTACAAGAAGATGGCCAGATTACATTTTAAAGGCTATAAGAGATCTTCTCAGAATTTCTGGGTCAAAAGCTTCTGAATACATTCCAAAAATCACTGAGGATGATGGAAGCGAAATTCCTATGAGGAAGAATTCTGCTAAGGTAGAAGTAATTTTGAAAGGAAGATGCTTATGCTACAATGAAGACTCTTCACATCCCAGAGTTATCAGACATGGAGATGGACTTGAAAGAACATCAATGACTGCACTCAGAACATGCATTTATCAGATTGGTGATAATGAAGATGAAGAACTGATGCAAGTCAAAGCACAGTTAGTTGAAGTTCTGAGAAACACTGAGGACAAGCTGGTAACAGACTTTACAAGGAATCAATTTGGATTCAGATTAATCCAGTGATATTGGTAAAGCTACATGTACTGTAAGTTGTATTTAGCTGTTTTATATAATATATCATTGCATTTGTACTTCAATGTTTTTGACATCATCAGATCTATTAACTTGTATATTTTTCATAATTTACAAGTTGGGGGAGATTGTTAGATATATTTGTGATGTCATGTCGAATATAATTTGTTTAGTTTCAGAACTTATTATCAGAATATCAGAACTTAACTGGAAATCAGAACTTACTGAAATAGGAAGTTATCAGAACTTAAGGCGTCAGAACTTATATCAGAACTTAAGTGCGGATACACTTCAGGGATGAAAAGCGGCTGATTTACAGGAGAGGATCTGGATTAAACAAGTAAAGATATGCATGAAGAATCGGACATCTATAGAATTGTAGTAGATAATCTCTGATTGATATATTCTAGGAAACAGAATCATTATCATATCAATTGGTAGTTATCTTGTAACTGTGTATTATAAAAACACAAATTAGGGTTTACACTATAAGTGTTATCATTCACGAGAATATTATATATTGTAGCCCTAGAAGCTCTTGGTGATATCATACATCATTCAGAGAGTAGATTAAACCTACTGTAACAGAGTTTGATATATTGAATCAACTTGTTTTTCGTTACATACTTGTGTTTATAATAGAATTGATTGTAGATACTATATTCAACCCCCTTTTATAGTATCATTGAGGCCTAACAAAGAAGGTGAGTCACTCACTGACATTTTTAGTAGATTCTAAAAAATACTGAATGCTCTAAATTTGCATGAAAGGGTCTATCAAATAAAAGACTCAAACCTCAAATTCCTTAGATCTTTATCAAAGGAATGGAAGCCTATGACAGTCTCATTGAGAAATTCTCAAGATTAGAAAGAGTTCACCTTGGACAGACTGTATGGTATCCTAAAAACCTATGAGCTTGAAATAGAACAAGATGAGAAGATGGAGAAAGGAAGAAAGAAGGCAGAGTCCATTGCACTAGTTGCTGAGCAAGAAAAGGAGAAGGAGATAAAGGTTGAAGCTGTTGAATCTGCACCAAACTCAAAAGTTTTGTGAAGGCAAAGGAAAGGGACTAATAGCTGAGCATAAAGACCAAATTAGTCAAGCTGATATGGATGACATAGATGAACATCTTTCTTTTCTATACAGGAGATTTGCCGAGCTCAAATTCAAGAAGAATTTTGGAGCAGCTAAGCCAAACAGAAACATGGTTGATAAGTCTAAATTCAAGTATTTCAAATGTGGCTTGGCAGGTCATTTTTTAGTGAATGTAGAAAGCTTAATTCTGGTAAAAAGAAGTTTGAGGCTATTGACTATAAGCAGAAATACTTCGAGTTGCTCAAGCAAAAGGAAAGGGCTTTTATTACACAAGAAAATGATTGGGCTGTAGATGGATTGGAAGAGGATGAAGATACAAGCTATGTCAATCTAGCACTTATGACCAAATCATATGAAACAGAGACAAGTTCATCAAGCAATCAGGTAATCACTACCAATCTAGCTCATCAATCTAAATCTGAGTGTAATGATGCCATAAATGACATGTTTTACTGAATTATATCACCTGCGTGTTACACTCAAGTCTCTCACTAAAGAAAATAATAAAATTAAAGATAATAATTTGTTTTAGGTGAAAGAAACAATATGCCAGAGACTCAATTTGCTGAGTTTGAAAAATTGAAAATAGAATGCAAGATTGCTAAAGATAAACTAATTGAATCTTTAAAGAAAGAGGAGATTTTAAGAAAGCAACTTGACCGAGAACAGGAAGTGATTAAAGCATGAAAATCATCTAGAGATGTCCATGCTTGAATTACTAAAGTTCAAGGTATATAATCTTAATGTGATGCAGCCTGGAAAAAGAACAAGGAGAAGCCTGATTCCAATATAGTTGAAGGACTTTTAATTGATGTGGATTCGACGGATGATGAAAATTATCCATCGAATAATCAAAAGGATTTTCCGTCGAGAGACAATGAGCCACATCTGTCGAGTACAAGTAAACCAGTTAGCAAAGCTAGACTAGCTAAGTTGAATGAAAAGTATGGATCAGTTTCTAAGAACTTTGTTCCAAGAGAAATATGTCAAGTGAATAAGAATAAAAGAGTCAATGTAGGTCATCTGTCTATCAAGTAATTGAATGAAAGATTGGAGAAAATTGAAGTAAAAGCATAGTCAAAAAGGAAAAACAATAGAAATGGGATAGTAGAAATTAACAAACATAACAACTACACACCTGATAAATATGCACCAAGAAAAATATGTGTTAAGTGTGGTAGTGTTAATCATTTATCTGTTAATTGCAAACTTGTTATGCCTACTTCCATGTCTGCACCACCTTCATTTCCCAGCATGCCTACAATGTCTGTTAATGTTATGCCTGGACACAATTTGAATGCACAGTATGATAATATTCCATTTCCATAAAATCCATATTATGCTGTATTTAGTATGCCACAAATGCCATTTAGCATGCCTTACTGGAATAACATGTTTGCACAGAGTATGACTTTTCATGTTAACAAATCTTTGCATGATAATTCTGCAATGATGAATGGTTTCAAAGGTCCAACTCAAATGACAAAAGATGAATCTGAAATACCCAAGTCAAATGAGGTCAAACCTAAGAAACCAAAGAAAAAGGCTAACAAGGCAGGACCCAAGGAAACTTGGGTACCACAAACTTGATTTGATTTTGATGTGTGCAGGGAAACAGAATGATTCTTTGGTATATGGATAGTGGTTGCTCAAGGCATATGACTGGAGATTCTACCCTGCTCACTGGTTTTAGAGAAAGAGCTGGCCCTAGTATTACTTTTGGAGATGACAACAGGGGTTATACTGTGTGATATGGCTTGATTTCAAAAGATAATGTCATCATTGAGGAAGTTGCCCTAGTGGATGGTCTCAAGCATAATTTGTTGAGTATCATCCAGCTTTATGATAGGGGAAACTCAGTTACTTTTAATGCAGCATCTTGTGTTGTGACTAACAAGAAGAGCAACAAAGTGGTTATCACTGGAGTAAGAAAAGGAAATGTGTATCTAGTTGACTTCAACTCAACAAATGCATAATCTATAACTTGTCTTCTCAGTAAAGCAAGTCAAGATGAAAGTTGGCTATGGCACAAGAAGCTGTCCCATCTAAACTTCAAAACCACGAATGAGCTAGTCAAGAAAGAATTGGTTAGAGGTATTACTCAAGTGGAGTTTTCAAAGGATGGATTGTGTGATTCCTGCCAGAAAGGAAAGCAGATTAAAGCATCATTCAAAAAGAAGCTTTGAAGAACCTTTACAGTTACTTCACATGGACTTGTTTGGACCAGTAAATGTGTTGTCTATCTCAAAGAAGAGATATTTCCTAGTAATTGTGGATGATTTTTCAAATTTATCTTGGACATATTTTTTAAAGTCCAAAGATGAGGCTAGTGAAATCATCACCAATCACATAAGGCAAGTTAACAATCATCCTGACTTCAAGGTTAGAATAATCACGAGTGACAATGGAACTGAATTCAAGAATTCTGTGATGAGAGGGTTTTGTGAAGAGTATGGAATCATGCATGAGTTTTATACAGCAAGAACTCCACAGCAAAATGGTGTAGTGGAAAGGAAGAGTAAATCACTAATTGAAGCTGCAAGAACTATGCTTGAAGAATCAAGGCTGCCAACTTACTTTTGGGCAGAAGCTGTGAATACAACATGTTATACTCAGAATATCTCCTTGATCAATCAAGCAAAAGGCATGACTCCAGATCAGATATTCAAGAATAGGATGCCAACTCTAAATTTTCTTCATGTCTTTGGATGTAAATGCTACATTCGAAGGAATTAAACTGAACAGCATGTAAAGTTTGATGCTAAAGCAGATGAAGGAATTTTTGTTGAATATGCTGTTGGAAAAGCATATAGAGTCTACAATCTAAGAACAAACATTTTTATGGAATCTGTACATGTTGTGTTTGAAGATAAGAAGATTGAAGGACTAAAAGATGAAGGTTTCCATGATAGCCTCAAATTTGACAATGTTAAGATGATCTGTGACGATAGTGATGATGATAGTGATCAAGAAATAGTGGCTATGGATAATGCAGAAAAGACTATCTCCAATGATGCACAAAAATCAGCATCAGTCGAGGTACAAAATGCATCATCCATCGATAAACAATCAGCTTTCATCCGTCGGGATGCAAAGTGCATCATCCGTCGTTACAATGAGAGAATCTGAGAGTCAAAATAGATCACTTACAGAAAGAAATCCTTCTTCAAATCAAAGATTTACAAACTCAGGGGGAGTTTCATCTAATCAAAACTCTGTCACACATCAAGACAATGATGAGGCCTCTTCATCTAGAGCCAATCTACCATAATAGAGAAAATGGACTAGAGATCACCCTTTTGAGCTCATTATTGGTGATGTATCTTCTAGAGTTCAAACAAGAAAATCAACTCAGGAAGAGCTAAACAGGAAGAGCTATGCAGGAAGAGCTAAACCAATTTGAAAGGAATAAAGTATGAAAGCTGGTACCCAAGCCTAAAGGAAAGAATCCAATTGACACCAAATGGGTATTCAGAAATAAGATTGATGAAAATGGCATAGTTGTCAGGAACAAAGCTAGATTGGTTGCTAGGGGCTATTGTCAACAAGAAGGAATAGATTTTGATGAAACTTTTTCTCCTGTTGCAAGACTTGAAGCCATCATAATTTTCTTAGCCTATGCAGCCCATGCCAATTTCAAAGTCTATCAAATGGATGTCAAAAGTGCCTTTATGAATGGAGATTTGTAGGAGGAAGTCTATGTCAGTCAGCCTCCTGGTTTTGAAGATCCAAATTTTCCAGAATATGTCTACTATCTTTTGAAAGCACTTTATGGTTTGAAGCAAGCACCTAGAGCCTTGTATGATACTTTGTCAAAGTTTGTCTTAGAAAATCACTTCACAAGAGGTGATGTTGACGAAACTTTATTCTTTAGAAATGTTAATGGCTCTAGTATACTTGTTCAATATGTAGTTGATATTATATTTAGCACTACAGATGAAAAACTTTGCAAAAAGTTTGCCAAACTGATACAAAATAAGTATGAAATGAGCATAATGGGAGAACTAACTTACTTTCTTGGTTTACAAGTCAAGCAAGTTAGTGATGGAATATTCATTAGTCAAACCAAATATATTTATGATCTTTTAAAGAAGTTTGATCTAATAGATTGCACATCTGCAAAAACTCCCTTGGCCACTGCAACTAAACTTGAATTAAACACTACTGAAAAGTTTGTGGATATTTCAAGCTATACAGGCATGGTTGGCTCACTCTTGTACTTAACAGCTAGTAGGCCAGATATAATATTTGCTACTTTTCTTTGTGCTAGATTTCAGGCTGATCCTAGAGAGTCTCACTAAATAGCTGTAAAGAGAATCTTCAGATATCTCAAGGGAACACCAAAACTTGGCATTTGGTACCCTAGAGATACTGGTTTTGATCTAACTGGTTATTCAGATGCAGACTATGCAGGGTGCAAAATTGATAAAAAAAAGCACTAGAGGAACCTGTCAATTTCTAGGAAACAAGCTAGTATCCTGGTTCAGTAAAAAGCAAAATTCAGTCTCTACTTCTACAGCTGAGGCTGAATATATTGTTGCTGGCAGTTTCTGTGCACAAATTCTATGGATGAAAAACCAATTGTTGGACTATGGTCTGTAGGTGGACAAAATTCCTATTTTCTGTGATAACAGAAGTGCAATTTCCATTACTGAAAATCCAGTACAACATTCAAGAACAAAGCACATAGACATCAAGTATCACTTCATTAGGGAACATGTAATGAGTGCTACTGTGGAACTTTATTTTGTTCCAAGTGACAAGCAACTTGCAGATATCTTTACCAAACCACTTGATAAATCCACCTTCACTAGGTTGTTAAGTGAGTTAGGTATGCTTAATTACTCTCAAATCACTTTTGATTATTTTTCAAGTTGATATGCAGCCAGAAACTTAATTGATTTTTATATTTTGAATGTAAATTTGGCTAAGTCAAAATCTACATCTCGGCGGATGTTTATTATCCATCGAGTTTGATCATCCTTCGAAGTAGAATAGCCTAGTAAAAATCAATTACTTTTCTAAAGCCGACAGATAATTGCTTTATTCCCATCCGTCGAATTGTCGACATCTTAGCCGTTAAAGTTTTGAACATTGTCCATCGGATTTAGTTACAGTCTGTAAGTATATCATGATGGATAATTGACATAATTTTGACTGTTTATTTTTACTTTTAAAATGGCTATTTTGGGCAATTTTCATTGGGTCTTTAATTTTTACCTTTAATTTTTATCCCATTTTATCTGAGAATACATAAAAGCCTTATTCCAAGTTTATTTTAGCTTTTATCTTTCTCTATTGCAATTAACTGCTCTCTTCTTCCTCAAAGCAACCCCCCTTTTTTCTGCAACCTTTCTTGCTTAAAAATGGCACCAATAGTCAAGATCATGTCTCAGACAGGATTTATCTATGAAAATAACAACTTTTTGGCTCTTGTGAACAAATAAATTCCAGCCTCTGAAGATTATCACAAAATGATGGATTTTGTGAAGGGATGCAAGCTTAACTATGCCATGCTGGAATCACTCACAATTTAATGTGAAGTTGTGGAGGAGATGTGGACTACTGGTGTGTATCAGGAAACTGACAAAAAATAACTCTATCCATTAAAGATAAGGAATTTTGCATTAACAGTGATACTATTCAAGCATGCTTTAAAATTCCTGAAAACACTACTACTAAACCACACACGGATGCTGATTTAGTTAAATTACTTAATTCTATTGGGTATGCACTTTCTACCACTAAGTTAAGTGAGATTAGAAGGCTAGGTCTTAGGAAAGAGTGGAGTTATCTGTGTGATGTAGTTACCAAGGTGTATCTGGTAAGATAAGCAAATTTGATTCTATCAATACTACCATGCTTAACATGCTCTTGTTAGAGCAAAAACATGCGCTAAAATTCACGCAAATATACGCGTTCGCAAGTAGTATAAGATATAAATCAAATTCCTTCCCACAGAGACTCTTTGGTTAATTTAAGAATATGCACCTATGCAACAATGATATGGTTATTATCCAATGCTAAGAAAAATAACAAGTTGAGATTGTTTATAACTAAGAATTAAACTAACAAATATAACTAAGAGAACAAGAATGGTTGAATTAATATATATGACAAACATGGGATTCTAACTTCATTAAATACTTCATTCAATAGCCTTTTTGTTCTTAACCTTAGCATGTAATGGTGATGACACTAATCAGATAACAGGAAACTAGTAAATGCCAACTTTCTTTGTACGAATACCCTACTACCAAGCATCCACGAAAGAGATAGAAGTTGAATAGACACCAATTATGCTTAGTCCTTATATGTCTATAAGAATTGAAAATATAACGGTTAATGCACAAGTTATCTATCGTGATTACATAGGGAAAGTAAGATGCTTAAAATTACCTATGAATCATGCATAACAAATACATGAACCTATGCTAGCATGGCAAGTGCTAAACCTCTATATTCACTATCGCTTCAATAGAGATTAACACGCTATCTTATATGTTAGCTACGCACATAAGACGGATAAGCACAACCAGTAATAGGTTATCATACAATAACCACACACTAAGGTATCGAAATAATTTAACTAAAGAAATCCATAAATAAATCTTCTAGAACCCCACGATAACGATTAGTTCATAATCGAACTCATCGTCACCATGGGTTCCAATGAAAGCATGATAATAGACAATATAAGAGTACTAGGGTTCAAAGACAAATCGAAACCAAGCATCCAAGTATCGCCTAAATCAAAGAAACAAAAGTCTTCTTCTCTATAGCCTTCTCGTGTTCTCTAGGTCTTCTTATTGCCATCTTAGGCCTCCTTGATATTAAAAACGTCTTTTTATTGATATATATAGGCTCCAAGATGACCAGGACTCTCAAAATCTTCAATTTCAACTAAAATCAGAATTCTGGTGCAGAAATCGGGCGCAGGGGCGCTGTTTTCGGCCGCGGCCGCGCTGGAATAGTGATTTCATCGGCGCGGGCGCGCTGGTTCTGGCGCAACCGCGCTGGCCTTCTGGAAAATTTCTGACATTTCTTCTTTTGGTCGTATCTTGAGTTCCGCTCGTCAGAATTAGGGGATTCAACTGCTCACGCGAAGCTAACGAGATTCTATACAACTTGAGAATGTCCTAGGCTTCCAATTATGATCTTTTTTCAGCATAATTCTTTGAAAAGCTTTTTTCTTCCTTTAACTAATGTCTGAAATGCAATAACACGAAAATACATCAAAAATACCAAAAACTTGAGTCCAAAACACCAACTTAAGCCTGTAATGAAGCGTTCCAAGTAGATATAAAATCCGCTTATCAGCTCTACATGCTATTTACTGATAATTACTATAATTTAGGTGATACTATCATGTTTGAGTTAGGTTACAAGTTAGGGGAGATCAAAAAGAGAGCAAGAAATATTTATTATGCTAGATTTTTTATGATTATTGCTAACCATATATGTAAGGATCTTGTAATTGAGAACCCAACCAACAAACGGGGTTGTTGGATTCAAGAAAGGAGAATAATTGCTGATTTAAACAGAGTTGATCACCACAAGGAGGTGCCCCTTATTTATTTTCCTATCATGGAGGGCCCTCTGGTAAGTGAGGTAAATGCTTCTGTCCCTACTCTTTCTACCTCTCAAGTTTCTTTTCCATTGACTGTGGCTATGACATCTGTGTCAATGACCCAACTGATGCCTACCCAAGCCACAAAATCCAAACCTTTAAAATCCAAATCAAAGGAACCACACTCTGGTGTCTCTCAAAAGATGCCAGTTTCAAAATCTACCAAAAGCAAAGAGGGGAGTGTGAAGGTGGTTAAGATTGGTGAGGGACAGGGTGAACATAAAAGAAACCTTAAGAATAAGGATGGTGAGGTGAGTGTACCCAAACCTAGCCACACCACAGTTTCCCAACAAAATGTGGTGCTTAATAAGGAAATTAGCACATCTCTAGTTTCATCTTCTCAAAAGGATGCTACTATTGAAATAAGCTCCCTACCAGGAGCACATGTCAAAAGGGCTAGGGTAACAGACTCACCCCAAACTCATACAAGAAAGAAGAAATCTAGAAAACTTGGGGATGCACAGGGATCACACACAGTGCAAACTACAGCTAAAGACTCAGTCACTGCACCATCTCAAACTCAGTTTGATGTGACTCCAATAAATGTGGAGTCACAACCAAAATCTTTAACAATAGAAGCACCAAACACACAAAACTCTCCCACCAATTCTCTGGATGTGGATATGATTCACACATCAATCTTTGATTCTCCTTCCTTAACTCTGTTGGAGAAGCCAAAATTCAGTACAAGTGAGCATAATCTTCTAGATGATTTGTTGGCTCACTTGCCAATTCTTTTAGGTACCATTGAGACTTCTGTGCCTAAATTATCATCAATCTGCACAGAGTCCATAATAGTTTCTACTCCATCCTCTACCATTTCTTCTATTCCGATGGATATTATTCATCCGTCGGCTAGTGACTGTATCCCGAAGGATGTGCCTAACAGGAGTCATCCGTCGGCTATCCTAACTACTACCCCGATGGATGTTCCTCATCCGTCGGTACTCTACACAAGCTGAATTTTCAACAATTGTTACAAGTGTAGATGAGCTAGTGGTTGTGTAATCACTCTTAGGATTGAGGGACAGGAGTGAACAGAGTGAGAGGCTGAGTTGCTCTCAGGAAAAAGGAGAGGAAAAGAGAGAAAATATGGAGGCTACTTCTTTCAGCCTGGAAAAAGTGAGTGAGAGGAGTTCCACCTTAGTAGGTGAAGGTGAGGGTGTGAGGGTGGTGAGCCAAGAGGAGCCCTTGATGCAAGAATATAGAAAAAATGAGAGAAATGCATGTACTGAAATTTGGGAAGAGCCCATTGTAAGTGAGTTAACGGATGTCAATGAGGGTAAAAAGAAACAAATAATTCAGCAATAATATAAAGCTGTCTTAGATTTTGTTTCTTATGAAGCTGAGGCATTTACTCACCCTGTTTCAGCTTATCAAGTTCTAGCTGAACAGGACAATGTGGCTGCTGAAATAATGCTAAATTTAATGATACAACAACCTCCATGCAAAGAGCCAAAGATGCCATCTCATCCATGCCACCCACAGCTGGTGATGATGTTAATTATGGAACTGGTAGTTCTGAAGACATATTTGGGGATGAAGATGATGATGATGAAGAGTTTATGAACATAAGTGGAGAAGCAGGCCCTAGCTCCAGGTCGAACATTCCATCTTGGGTGTCTTCCAAAGAATACGATAAGCAACACTTTAAGTCTACTCTCTTTCATATCATTCAACAAACTCAGACAGCTCTTTAAGCTACAACCAATGCCAACACCAAGAAGCTTCTTCAAACACATCTCTATTCTCTTCAACTGCACCAAATTCAATCTCTTCAACACAATCCGGATGTCACTTCAATTAAAATAGAAATCGATCAAGTCAAGAAGGATGTTTCTGAGAGACTGGATGCTAAATTCCCCAACACAACCATGTTTGACATCAACATACAACTAAGGAAAAACTCTAATATGGCCAGCAAAGTGGACTACTTGGATATAAGACTCAAAACCTTGGAAGCTTCCATCACTGCAATCCATTTACATCAAGTTTAACAAACTCAGTTGCTTCAAAAGCTAGTGGCTGCACAGACTTCTATCTCTACTCAACTTGATGCTAACAAAAGGGGGAGAAAGGCTCAATTGTTCCAGTTAGCCAAGAGAAGCCAACTAGTGAGGGGGAGAATGTGCCAAATATACAAGTCAGTCAAGTAATTATGCCATAAATTACTTTTCCAAATACACCAGTCTTGGACAGCATTGATCTAATCCGGATAACAGCTACTAAGTTGGAATCACATGAAAATTTCAAGAAGCTTGATATTGCAGCAGTTGAGAAGGAACTGGATGAAAAATGGAAGAAAATTGATGAAGAGATAGTAAAGAAGTTTGGTCCAATTGAGAAGAAAGACAAGGTCTTTTCTCACTTCTCTCAATTGAGACAAATTTCTGCAAAAGAAATGAGTTTGGATAATTTGGAAAAGGGCCAACCTTTATGTATAAAGTTTCCAAAAGCCAACTTGATTTTTAAGCCCAAAAGAAATTATCCAAAGTTATATGACAAAAATCCCTTGGACCTTATGTTTGAGACTCCAAGGCCAGATGAAAAGAAGCTGCTGGCAAGGTCTATTGTATTCTTCAAAGATCCAACTGACTCTGTGCTAAAGAGAAGAATTTCTAAGATCTACAGGAATGGGAAAGAAATATGTGTGGTGGCTGGATACCCTCAGTTTGCAGAAGCTAAGAAGGAAGAAAAGGAGAGAATCAAGCAAGAAAAGAAGCAAGCTGCTTCAGATGCTAAGAAGCTCAAACAGAAGAAAAGGCAAGCTGTTATAGTAGACAAGCTTCAAGCTGTGAAAACTGCAACTGAGATTTCTGAGAAACAACCCGTGGTAGCTAAAGATCAGGATCGAAAAATGCACAAGGAACCTCAACAGAAAAGGAAGTTCAAATACAAAATCCTTCCCAAAAGAAGATTGAACTTCAATGATGATAAGATGGAAGATTACATTCCCAACCAGTCTACATCTACAACTCAAACATCCAAGCCCTCAGTGGTGCAGGATGAATTTAAGGTGGATCCTACAAAGAACTTTCATGGTTAGCCAATAGTTCCCAAGGATGAGCCTATAGACTGGGATAGTTTTCCTCTTCCTAAGCTTAATTAACCAATCTTTAACAAGTTAAAGAAGACAAAGACAAGAGCAATCAAGAAGGTCAAGCCTGTGAAACTCAAAACCAAAACCTTAACCAAATCTCAACCAACTGTCAACAAGAGAGATCTTCTATATATCTGTGACATCAAGGAGTTTTTAGATATAAATCTCTACATGGATGAACTAGAAGAAGTGAGAGCAATTGATTCTCAGAGGAATCTCCCTGAAAGAATGGTGTTCAAATACAAGGGTCGGAAAGAGATCATATGGCCCCTTCACAGAATTCTTCAATAAAGTTGTTCTGTTTTGATAAAGATCTTCTCATCATTCAAGAAACAATTTAGATTCAATGTGACCGCCAAAAGAATGATTCTAAAGAAGATAGAAGAACTAAGGATCAACAAAGCCTCAAATGCACTCCCAAGGACTCTATCAATTCCCTTCACATGAAATAGAGTGCACTTGAGGCCTTACTGGCTAATGGAATTCATGGATGAAAAGGGTGTTAGGAGATTATTCAGGCTAGATGACCAATTGAGCATCTCAAGAAATGAGACTCTATTGGAAATACAAGAAAAGCTAGATTTATCAAATGTTGAAGAACATGAATTTCACAGAGAACTCTAAAATCAAATAGAAGAGAACAACAGGAAGCTTGGGAAGAAATCAAGACAATCAAGGAAATAGATCAAATTTGCTCAGACTAGAGGAGCACCTTGAAAATGATTGTGAGAACTTTTTGCATACTTTACTTTGTTCAATTTTCAAATAAACTATAGCACTTACAAGTTTTATCTACCATAATTCAATTTGTACATTTAGGGTGTTTTGTTATCATCAAGTTTCTCTTAATTTATGGCTACAATTCCAGTAGACATAAATTGGGGGAGATTGTTAGGAATATGTTGTGAACTTGATGATAAGTTGAACAAAACACCTTAGTAGATTTAACTTAGTGTTTTGTAGCTCTTAACGGATGTTCTACAATAGTCCTGATGGATGAACTTTATAGTCCTGACGGATGACAACTGAACATCCATCGAGAGTGTTGCTTATGTAATAATAAGTCTTGTAGCACATTCCTGCAAACAACAATATATTGGTAGATGCTATAGGATTCTTTAAGTCATGTTGACTACAAGATTGATATGCAGAATAGGTTGGCTAATTGTAAATATAAGATGTCCTGTAATTCTGTATAAGTGAAATGAGTCAAGTGATAGAAAGGCTCCCGACGGATGATCTACAAAGGCTCCCGACAGATAATCAACATGGGTCCCGATGGATGACCAACATAGTCTCGACGGATGATCATAATTCAAAAGAGCAGTTGACAGTGACAACATAGTCACATGCGTCGGGTGTTTGCAAATGTAATGTGGCAGCCTAATTGCAGGATTTAGAGAACAAAGAAGCATTACCATTTCCATGCAATTATGAAGATATTCAAAGACGCTGGATAGAGTAATGAAGTAGCATGAAATTTGACTAGAAACAATTTTTTTTACTTGTTTGTCTTTTTATCATGTAACTTGGTAGTATAAAAACCAAGTGTAGCAAGTAGAAGAAACAACGAAGCAAGCATTATTTTCAGAGAGATAGATAAAGCTGTATCTGTTAATCATTTCTCTGTAATTCTGTAATTCACTTGTAAGCACCTGTATGCCATTCAAGCATCACAGAGTTCTCATCTTTATATATATATATATATGGTGGATAAGTTCAAATCTACTAGAAAGTTTTAAAGCCTTGTGTTTATTGCTTTGTGTTTTGATTTTCGCTTCATTTTCATTCCACACTTCTTGCAAAATCAAACACAGTTATATATTAATTAAGAATATTCTTAAAATCAGAAAAAGAAGCTAGAATTACATTCAACCCCCCCCCCCCCGTTCTGTAATTCTTATTGCATTGATTAAGAATAACAACTTCTTTTTTATAACCACATATCCTATTGAGAAGCACATATCTCTCTTGCTTCTCCCCTATGAGAGTCAACTATGTAATGCCCTCCAAATCCGGGGACTAGATCTGGGGGTTACTTGCTAATCACCGAACCAATACAAACCTGTATGATAATTATATAAATATATATCTAACCCCTTTTTTATATATCCATGATCTTTTCATATTGAGGTATGAAAACAAGAACAACACACTAAATTTATGACAACCTAAATTCATTTTATTCAAACTCACACCACAACTATCTACATTACACCTGCTCAGGTAGCTCAAGGCTCTCTTCTTGAATTGGAAGTAACACTTTTGAATTTAGAGGGTCCCGCTGCTTGACACGCTTCTTTACCACACGAGTCCGGATAGGTTTCATTCTCTTTCCTAACCAAAAACAAACAAGGTGAATAACAACAAAGGGGGTGAGTCATAAATTGCTCAACAAGTCCACAGTATATAAACCGTGTTATATTAAAGCTAAATGAACCGGTAATTTGGTTACATATGCAAAGATATAACCTCGCAAGAAAAGAACAAAAGCCATTATCGGTGAGTATCAATAAACTAAACTAGACACAAGTTCTCACCTATAACCTGTTGATCAACCAGGATATAATACAGATCCATACCTCAATTTATAGATCCGTTCGGGTACCCAGGCTCTACGGCCCAACACAAGGATCCGATTAATTCCCGGTCCTTAGAATCAAGTGTATACCTAATCCTAATCGTCACCACCCAGTTCACAGATGAGCAACCGGAATGATCGGTATGCTTTTATGTATCCCAACATCGGAATATATCAGGATATATGTATATATATATATAAAGTATTGGAATAAGAATAGAGGATTCAACGAATTAGTAGAAATCATGAATCAAAATGAAATATGAACAAAATAATAATAATTGTGTATCAGTGTTTGTGAACAGGAATTATCAATGTGTAACTACGTTAAGAATCTGAAAGCAATTCACTATGTTGAATATATTTGAGATGTCATGTCTAATATGTTTCATGTTTAGTTCTCAGGTCTTAACTAACAGGAAATATCAGTTCTTACTGGAATCAGGACTTACTGAAAGTCAGAACTTAAGGATATTAGAACTTAGATTATCAGAAGATAATATCAGAAGATGGATATCAGAACTTAAGTATTGGAGGACTTATAGTTAAGGAAGTAAGTTGATTTATAGGAAAGAAGATCGAGACTAATACAAGAAGAAGATATGCAAGGAAAGAGTTCCAGGACTAGAAGAATTATAAGATATCTGGTTGATATATTTTAGGAGACAGAATTATATTCCATATCAACTAGAAGTTATCTTGTAACTGTGTGTCTATATAAACACAGACATTACTCTATAAGAGTTACGATCATTGAGAAGATCATATAATTGTAACTTAGCAGCTCTCATGATATTTGTCCATCACTGAGAGAGAACAGTTCCATTGTAACAGAGTTTGTTATATCGAATACATCTGTTTTTGGTTACTTGTGCTTTAAATCGATTTGATTGTATTCTATACTATATTCAACCCCCTTCTATAGTGTTGTGTGACCTAACAAGTGGTATGATCCTATCCGTTAACACACATACAGTAAAGATCCAAAACAATCATGTCTGAAGAAGCAGAAAATCCAACTAAGCCCGCTAAAATTGAAGAAACTCCAAAGACTCAAACCCATAGTCGATATGGGACTATCAGGGTTCCCATGATGGCACCCTCTGAATATCCTATATGGAAAGTGAAGATGGCTATGTTTCTGGAAGCTACAGATCCAGAATACCTTGACAAAATTAATGAAGGACCGCATAAGCCAACCAAGCTCTCTGTTGTAGTTGCAGATCAGCCAGCAAAGGCCATACTAAAGGAGAAAAGTGAATACACAGCTAAAAATATCTCATCTATTGCCAAGGATACACAGGTAAGGCATTTGTTGCATAGTGCCATTGATAATGTCATGTCAAATAGGGTAATTCACTGCAAGACTGCAAAGGAGATATGGGATGCTTTGGAGATAAGGTGTCAGGGAACTGATGCAATCAAGAAAAATAGGAGGACTATACTTACTCAAGAGTATGAGCACTTTGACTCAAAAGTGATGAGTCATTAACTGACTTATATGACAGGTTTGTCAAACTCTTGAATGATCTATCACTGGTGGATAAGGAATATGACATTGAAGATTCAAATCTAAAATTCCTTTTAGCTCTTCCTGAAAGTTGGGAATTGAAAGCTACTATTATAAGAGATAACTATGCTCTTGATGAAACTACTCTTGATGGAAATTTATGGAATGCTCAAGACTTATGAACTTGAGATGGATCAAAGAAGCAAGAGACATGGGAGAAAATCAAGAACAGTTGCTCTTAATGCTGAGGAGGAACCCCCCAAAGTGGCTGTTTTAAAGAAAGGAAAAGGAAAGGCTCTCTTCAGAAAGTCTGATTCAGAATAATCGAGTTCTGATGATGATGATTTAGAAACTGAAAGTCTATCTGAAGGAGATGCTAATGAAGAGATGATGAAGTTGTATGCTCTTATGGTGAAGGGTATCATAAAGATAGCATACAGGAAATTCAGAAGAGGAAAGAAGTTTTCCAGGAAAGGTAGAAGTTCAGATAAGAAGGTCTTCAGAAAATCTGAAGGCAAAGGAGGAAAGTCTGACAGAGGAGATTACTCAAATGTCAAATGCTACAACTGTGGTGAGAAAGGCCTCATATCTCCTGACTGCAAGAAAGGAAATAGTGGCAAAGGCAAGGGTCTTGTCACAAAGAAGAAAAGCTGGACATATTCCTCAGATTCTGAAGATGAGGAAAACTATGCCTTGATGGCAAATGCTGATAGCAATTCTGATGCTGGTGAGTTAAAGGTACCTCAAACAACTTATGACTTTCATACTGATGATATTACTGAGTTGAGATTATATCTTAAAACCATGTTTATTAGCTATAGAGATCAAACTTTAACATGTGAAAGATTAACTTCTGAAAATCTTGCCTTTAAAAAGAGGAATGATTATTTAGAAAAAGAGTTAGTTATGTTCCATCAAACTCGGAAGGATAGAGATGATGCTTTCTATGTGAGAGGTGAAGTACTAAAAATGAATAAATCTCTAAAAACTGAGTTAGAAAAGGAGAGAGAGATTATCAGGACTCGGATTAACTCTGGCAGAGCAACTCAGGATATACTAAGTAGTGGAAACTGGAAAGAGGGCTTAGGTTATGGAGATGAGAAAAGTGAAAAAGGAACTGAACAAGTTAAGCCAATTATTGTTAAATAGACTACTAAGCCAAAGGTAAATCCTGTTAAATTTGTAGCTAAAACTGTAAAGTCTGATTCTGAAAAGATGAAAAATATTGAGACAGAAGTGATAGCAGAGTCAACTTCTGACAAATTAGAATAGGATAAACCAACTGAAGTTAACATAGGCTTAATGACAAAGAAGCAGCTTAAACATAAGCTGAAAGAGATTACCAGTATAAACAAGGTAAAGGCAGCTAGGAAAAATAGGAATGGAAAGGAAGGAGTGAATAAAAGTAATAATTATATGCCTGCTCCTAATGCTCCTAGAAAGAAATGCTATAACTGCGGAAACTCTAACCATCTGGCTTCTTTTTGTAGGAAAAATAAGAATATAAACTCCTTTCCTTCTAAGTTAGGAGTTAAGAGTCATTATGTTATGTTTAAGCCACAAAATCCTTATTTTCATTGTGGTAGTGTGTGGCATTCCATTTATACTTGTAAGGAATATCATAGTTTGTACTATGATTATTATCAGATAAAACCTTCTTTGAAGAAAGTTACTTTAATTCCTTCTAGTGTAAAGTATGATGCAAAGTCTGATACTGTCAATACTGATAAGAAAAAATGTTAGCATAAACTCTGATGTTAAATCCGCTGCAAATGTTAACAAACTTAAAAAGGCCAAAGGATCCAAGCAAGTCTGGGTCCTTAAAACTAACCATTAGTGGTCTTTGTGATTGCAGGGCAACATGAAGAACATCCTAGTTCTGGACAGTGGATGTTCAGGACATATGACTGGAAATAAAGCCCTGCTATCAGAATTTGTGGAGAAAGCTGGCCCAGGAGTTTCTTACGGAGATGGCAACATTGGGAAAACTCTGGGATATGGCAAGATCAATCTTGGGAATGTCATTATTGAATCAGTAGCTCTAGTCTCAGGACTTAAACACAATCTGTTGAGTATAAGTCAAATCTGTGACAGAGGTTATCATGTGGATTTCTTTGAAGAACACTGTGAAGTTATAAGTATTTCTACAGGCAAATTGGTTCTGAAAGGATAAAGGCATGGTAACATTTATGAAGCCAGACTTTCAACAAGTACTAACGGTTCTGCAATCTGTCTGTTGAGTAGAGCATCAATTGAAGAAAGCTGGAATTGGCACAAGAAACTCTCTCATTTAAATTTCACCAATATAAATGAGCTTGTAAAGAAAGATCTTGTGAGAGGACTGCCAAAAACAGTATTTGTTCCTGTTGGCCTCTGTGATTCATGTTAGAAGGCAAAACAAAGAAAATCTTCCTTCAAGAGCAAAACTGAGTCATCAATTCTTGAGCCTTATCACCTACTGCATGTTGATCTATTTGGTCCAGTCAATGTCATGTTTATTGCAAAGAAGAAATATGCTATGGTTATAGTGGATGAGTTCACAAGGTACACATGGGTGTACTTCTTGCACAAGAAGACTAAAACTGCATCTACTCTAACTGATCATGTCAGACAGCTAGATAAGATGGTCAAAGATTCTGTTAAAATAATAAGGAGTGATAATGGAACGGAGTTCAAGAATTCAATCATGGAAGAGTTCTGCAAAGATCATGGAATCAAACAGGAGTTTTCTGCACCTGGAATTCAACAACAAAATGGAGTTATAGAAAGAAAGAACAAGACTCTCATTGAAGCTGTACGAACAATGCTTGATGAAGCAAAGCTACTAACCTATTTTTGGGCTGAAGCTGTGCAGACTGCTTGTTTTACACAAAATGTTACACTCATAAACAAGCATGGAAAAACACCATATGAAATAGTGAAGAAGAAGAAGCCAAATCTGAAATACTTTCATGTATTTGGTTGCAAGTTTTTTGTTCTTAAGACTCATCCTGAGCAACTGTCAAAATTTGATCTAAAAGCTGATGAAGGAATTTTTGTTGGATATCCACTTTCCACAAAAGCCTTCAGAGTCTACAATTTAAAAACAAGAGTTGTCATGGAATCTATCAATGTCTTTTTTGATGATAAGAAGATTACTGGACTTAAAGATTTCGATGATCATGATTAGCTGAGATTTGAGAATGAAGATTTAAATTCTGATCCTGAAAATTCTGATCCTGTTAGTTCTGATGGATTAAGTTCTAATGTCATTGAAACTGTGGTAACAACTCCAAAGGAAAATGCACCTTTCCAGGGGAGCAAGCTGAAGATCCTACCACATCTCAAGACTCTCGAGAAGCATCAGAACATATTACTTGCTCTTCAAGTTCTGATTCATCTAGTTCTGATGATCCAAACTCTGATAATATGGGAAGCTCTGATTCTTCAACTCCTGAAAAATCAAATTCAAATTCTGAAGTCTCAGAGAGCATAACTACAGGGGGAGCATCATAAAATGTTGATGGAGACAGCATGGATCATGGGGGAGGATCCGGTTCTAGAGATCAACTTCCATCTGCAAGGAAGTGGACTAAAACACATACACCTGATTTAATCATTGAGGATCCTGAAGCAGGTGTCAGAACTAGAACTGCAACTTTAAATGAATGTCTTTATCATTCTTTTCTATCTCAGACTGAGCCAAAGAAAGTGGAAGAAGCTCTTCAAGATACTGATTGGGTGCAAGCAATGCAGGAAGAGTTAAATGAATTTGAAAGAAATAAAGTCTGGACCCTAGTACCAAGTCCAAAGAATAAATCATTTGTAGGTACAAAATGGATGTTCAGAAACAAAACTGACAGTGATGGCATAATTACAAGGAATAAAGCAAGACTGGTTGCTAAGGGCTACTCTCAGCAGGAGGGTATTGATTATGATAAAACATTTGCACTAGTTGCTAGATTAGAAGCCATAAGGATCTTTTTGTCTTATATTGCTCACAAGAAGTTTAAAGTCTTTCAAATGGATGTTAAAAGTGCTTTTCTCAATGGAGAATTGGAAGAAAAAGGTATATGTTGAAAAACCTCCAGGCTTTGTAGATCTCAAATTTTCCAATCATGTCTACAGGCTTGCAAAGCACTTTATGGCCTTAAGCAAGCTCCAAGGGCATGGTATGAGACTTTAGCTCAATTCCTTCTGGAAAGTGGATTTCACAGAGGCACAATTGACAAGACTTTATTCTACCTCAACCATGGAAAGGACTTACTTTTGGTACAGATATATGTTGATGATACCATATTTGGTTATACTAATTCCAAACTGTGTGAGAAGTTTGCAAAGCTAATGCAGTTAAGATATCAAATGAGTATGATGGGAGAACTCAGCTATTTTCTGGGCCTTCAAGTCAAGAAATATGAAGAAGGAACTTTTATCTGTCAATCCAAGTACACCAGAAATCTACTGAAAAAATTTGGAATGCAAGATTGTTCAACTGCATCAACTCCCATGGCCACTTCAACCAAGTTCGATAAGGATACTGGTAAATCAGTAGATATTACTAACTACAGAGGTATGATTGGCTCTTTTCTCTATCTAACTGCTAGTAGACCTGATATCATGTATGCTACCTGTCTTTGTGCAAGATTTCAGGCTGATCCAAGAGAACCTCACTTAATAGTTATGAAAAGAATTTTCAAGTACCTTAAGGGTACAGCTGATCTAGGATTGTGGTATCCTAGGGAATCATATTTTAAGCTAATTGGTTACTCAGATGCAGATTTTGTAGGATGCAAAATTGACAGGAAAAGCACTAGTGGAAGCTGCCAATTTCTTGGAGGCAGATTGGTTTCTTAGTTTAGCAAGAAAAAAAAGTCAATTTCCATATCAACTGCAGAAGCAGAATATATTTCTGTAGGAAGCTGTTGTGCACGGATTCTTTGGATGAAGAATCAGTTACTGGATTATGGGTTAAAATTTTCTAATATCCCTATTTATTATGATAATCAAAGTGTTATTGCTATGACATGTAATCCAGTTCAACACTCAATGACAAAGCACATCAGCATAAGGTACCATTTCCTATGGGAACATGTGGATGAAGGTACAGTGGAATTGTATTTTGTTCTAACAGATCAACAGCTAGCAGATATCTTCACGAAACCACTATGTGAAGCTACTTTTATAAGATTGGTAAATGAACTTGAAATGGTTTTAGGTCCTTTCTTTAAATATGCTTAGCTTTTATTCTCATGCATCAGACTTTATGATCAGTATTTACAGATTGTATTATCTCTATGTAATCTGTGCTTAATTTGAATTTCATTAAATGCTGATTGTTATCTGATGTGGATTTATATACTCTGATAAGTGTTTTGAATGTTCTGTGACTATTCAATCCAATGAGGATAATTGTGCTAGATGCTGACCTAGTAGTCTTTAACATACTAGATTCTTATTTCTTATTACTAAGTCACAAACTAGATTCTTATTTCTTATCTGTCAAATTCTGATGTCAGTAATCTTAAGAATGAACTAAGTGCTGATAAGCCTCACTTATTAAAAGAAAAGAAAAGAATAAAAGTCAGGTACTCCTTTGAGATCTAGAGTAAAAATATGGAAGGGAAGACCCAAGTGAATTGCTGGTATTAAGTAATATGCATTAGAAAAGCAAAAAATTTCTTGGTGACTTTTCACACTCTATGTTTACTGGAGAAATACTCTGATAACAGCATAAATTCTGATAAGCAGTTGTGACTCACTTACACTGAGAAGCCACTGTAAAAAGGAATTTCAAAAGATGCATAAAATGAGCATAAACAGTTGAGGTGGACTCATTCATAAACTTGTTCTATAGTAGACATCATGACTTATGACAGATTTTAAGCATTTTTCTGAGTTATGCTTATTTCTAAGATATACTGAAGTTTAACAGACTTTAATCTTTATCTGATGTCTTGCTTACTGCACACACTTTCACTCCATATGAATGATGAAAATTACTATGGTGATTAAGTTATTTTGACAAACATTTAAGTGTCAGTTGCATAAAATCTGAGGACAAGTTCTGATGGAAGTTCTGATAATTAAACTCTGAAGAAAACAAGTCTGTATTTGTATAATGAATCACAGAAAAAGATATTCACTTGTTGAGAATAGAAGCCATATTCTGATGACTGTTAAAATCTGGTATATGTTAAGTTCTGATATTAAATCCTGATGGACTCTTTGATGCTTACGTGACATTTTTCTTTACTTGACTTATTTGTGATAAAATCTGAAACAGTCATATTTAAATCAGAATAATTTGGGTGAAATAAAATAGTCATAATCATTATGGGTTAGTGGTTAACGTGCATGTCTTCAAAACCTACATATGCACAATAATTGTTAATTATTTCCCGTGCCCATTAACTCTGGCTTTAGATCTTTTACTGGCTGTTATTATTACACAACAGTCTAGGGAAACGAGGTATCATTATTTTTACTTGTAATTGTTAAATACTCCTCGCTTCCCTTGGTATTCTATTGGCTATTGAAACCAAATATTCATTCCAGCCAATACATCTTCCATTTTCTCAAAAACTCACTCTTTTTACATACTCATCAAAAACATGGTTCGTTTCGACTTGCTCCTGCACTATGATACTTTCAATATCGAGTTGAGTTGTGATGATTGGCGACAGGAGTGGCATGTAACTGTTATTCCTGAAGAGATCTGGAACTCAGTTCCATAAGAGGTTCACACATACCTCTTGTTCTTTTATATAGACTATCATCTCCATTGTGATCGTCTGGAAGAGGAAAGGAGAGAAGCTCTCCGTCAGCAAGAACGAATCATCCGTCTTGCAGTGCTCTTCGTCAGTAGCAGAAAGAGCTAGTTGTTAGGTCTTCTTAGACTAGGACTAAGGATATTAATGTTAAGAATTCTTAGAATAGGACTATCTTGTAATTTTTGCATGTAATTGATAAATTTCATGAAATGTACTCATCTGATATATTAATGAAATTTCCTTTAATTGCAAGATTTGGTCTTTGTTTCTCAAATTATGTGACTATGCATGTTTTAATTACAATTTGTTAATCTTTACTTCATCGATTTTTAACTTTATCATGTGATGAATGTTTTGATTTAATAATGGTCAATAATAAATTTTGATTTGAGGAAACAGTTGAAGCACGGGTTCATGCATCTGAACCTGTGATAAATGAAGCTGAGAATGTTACTTCTCAGAAAGTAAAAGCAGCTCAAAGTTCTGATACTTTGAAAAGGAAATCTGTACATTCTGATGTTGTTGAAGCAACTCCTTCATTGGCAAGGAGATTGAAGAAAATGAAGGCAAGGAGGTATTTGGCTAAAGCTATCTCAGAAGATACTGAAGAAGCTGAGGAAGGGATCAGGAATCTCTGATCTCACAGGAACCGATTATCATTGAAGCCCTGTTATTCTCAGTGAACTAACAATGAGATTTACAGAAGGGGGGTTGAATATAAATCTCAAAACTTTTTCAAGTTTTGAGCAGTTTCTAGGCTATTGTATTTTGATGAACAAGTGTGTGTGAATTGCTTTCAGCTAATGCAGACAGATATATATTCAAACACAAATGTAAAGAACACAACAGACTTAAAAACTTTTCTGGTGGATTTGTTGTTCCACCAGAGATGTGTTATTTCAGAAAATCTGTGATTCAAAGAATTAAATCACAGTTGCGTCCTAGTACAAACTAGATGATTTTCTCTCTGGATTTTTCTAAACAGCTCTGGAAAATTCACACCTAATTACTAGCTGCTACTTGGTTTATATATCACCAAGTTTACAAGTGAAGAAAAAATTGTAAAATACAAATAAAAGATTCTTTACATGTTTCTTCTTCATTTCTCTATCTAATACAATTTAGGTTTAGCTATGAATCTTTGAATACTTCCTTGTTTGCACCAGAATGGAAATGCTGCATTTTCTTGATTCCTCTTAGAGGCTGCCACATTCCATTTTGTCTCTGTCAACCCATGTGTCTCTGTCAGCTTATGAATTGTCACTATCAACTGCTATTGAACTAAGCATCCGTTGAAGCTTTCATCCGTTGATGCTTTATCTGTTGAAGCTTTATCCGTTGAAGCTTTATCCGTTGATGCATTTAGCAGTTGAAGCTTTATCCATTGATGCATTTAGCAGTTGAAGCTTTATCCGTTGATGCTTTATCTGTTGAAGCTTTATCCGTTGATGCATTTAGCAGTTGAAGCTTTATCCGTTGATGCATTTAGCAGTTGAAACTTTATCCGTAGCACTCATCCGTTGATGGATGTTATCCGTTGAAGCTTTAGAGACATCCGTTGAAGCTTTGTTTCTCATCCGTTGAAGACCTTTAATATCAGTTGATACTACTTAACTTATACAAAATTACAAGGCATGAAATATTTACAATTAGCCCTCCTATTTGCATATCCACTAGTAGTCAACATGACTGATAATTTCCCACAATATCTAAGAATTACAACTTAAATACAGAGAATGAAATGTGCTACAATACTAAACTTATTTCTAAGTAAAGCTACTCCTTCAATGGATAGCCAAAATGGTCTTATCCGTTGAGGCTACAGACACTAGATTTCTACTTAAGTGTTTTGTTTAACTTATCATCAAACTAATACACATATTCCTAACAATCTCCCCCTATTTATGTCTATTAGAACTGTAGGCATAAATTTGGGTTTAACTTGATGATAAAAAAACACTTAACAAGCATATGAACTGAAATAAAGTAGAAATTCAAAAGTGCTGCAAAAGTGTGTATACTAAGATAGAATTGAAGAATTACATTGTTTCCAAGGGTGCTCCTTTAGCCTGAGCAGATTAATTTCTTTTTCTTTGATCCCTTGTTTTCTTCCCTAGCCTCCTGTCATTCTCCTCTATTTGGAGTTGGAGTTTTCTGTAGAATTTAGCTTCATCTTCTTCATTGATGTCTAACTTAGATTGCATATCCTTCAGAGTTTCATTACTGGCAATCTTGAGCTGATCTTCAAGTCTGAAAATCTTCTGACTCCTTTATTGTCTCTGAACTCCATCAACCAATGAGGTGATTTATGAATTGTAATTCCTCTCTCTTGGATGAGTAATGTTTTAGGCAAGGCATTGGGCCCCACCAAGTTTTCCTTATGCTGGCAATCTTGTTGAGAATCTTAGTTTTGGCAGTCCTGGTAAAGCCAGAATCCCTTTTTATGGCTGAGTAGACTCTAACCAAAGTAGAATAGCCTTCATTCAAAATCCTGTAGAGAGGCCAAGTCCTTTCCCCACTTCCTTTATACTTGAACACTAGTCTTTCTGGAAGCTGTCTGTAGGCATCTATTCCCCTTACTTCCTCTAGCTCATCCAGATAGAGTTCAATGTCTGAAAATTGCTTTATGTCACAAATGTGAACATAATCATCCTTTGAGGTTTGTGGCTTAGGCTTAGGCTTCTGAGTAAATTTGATTGAGGTTAGAGGAGGTGTTGATTTGATTTTCCTTTTCTGTTTCTTTGATGGTGGAGAAGTGGTTAAGAAGGTGGGCAATTTGATGGTGTCCCAATCAATTGGTTCCTTCTTAGGAGTGATTGTTTCACCATGGATGTTTATGAAGGGGTTAGGCATAATGGGTTCAGGAATAGAAGGTAGTGGTTTGGATTTTGATTGGGTTTCTTCAGTTACATCTACCATCTTCCTTTTTGCATTGGCCTTCTTTCTGTTCCCTTTCTGCCATTCCTTTCTTTCCTTACTTCTTTCTTCCACATCATCACTAATCATGTCCCCCATACCTACATTTTCACTCTTGTCTTCAATTTCTTTCTTTTCTTCAGCTTGACTTGACTTTAGCTGTTTTTCAAGCTTTGCTTGTGCTCTTTTGTCAGCCTTTAGCTTTTTAGCTTCTTCCTTCAACCTTCTGGTTTCTTCCCTCTTCGCTATTAAGAATTTGGGATGTCCTTGTATCACACAGATATTTTTTCCCTCTCTAAAGATAATGGCCATGTTCATCCTTTCAACCACATCCTTGGTCTCCTTGTGCTTCATGATATTACCATCCAAAATCTTGTCTTCATCAGGCTTTGGAAGAGGAAAGTCCACTTCTTTCATCTAAGCAAGGCTTAGAGGGTTCTTTGTAGAGTCCTTATTGGATCTGTTGTTGGGCTTGAGAACCATAGGTTTCAGATTCTTGGAAGAAGTCTTTCCAACCTTATTCCTCCTTACTGGCTTGAGCTCCATAATGATTGGCTCCACCTTTGTGCTATGCTTCACAGATTGTGATTTGGAAGTTCTAGAACCAAAGATTTGTTGCATCCTTTCATCAATTTTCTTCCTTTGCTCTTTGACTTTCATCTCAGCTGCTGCTATCTGGATTAGATCAATTCCATCAAGCTTTCCTTTGATTTGAAGAGTTGGAGAAGTGGTGATGGCAGGAATCAGCACTTTAGATATTTGAACTGTTGTTGATAGCTCTCCTTCCCTTTTATTCTCCCCCTTTTTGTTATCATCAAGGACAGGGGTCAAGCCTTGTGTTTTTGCCAGCTGCAATAGTAGATTTGTCTGAGATTGTTGATTTTGAAGAATGGTGACCACAGAGTCTTCAATGATTTGAACTCTGTCTTACAACTTGGCCAGCCTCTTGTCAGCATCAGATTCTCTCCTCAATCTGAGCAACAAATCTTGCATTGTACCATAAGGCATAACTGAATCCAACTTCTCAGAATTGTAGGATTTCAGATCAGCAATATCCTTTTTGAGTTCATCCACACTTAAATTTTGTCTGATATACTGTAACTGCAAGAGATGCAGAGAGTCTAGATAAGCTTGAAGAATAGCCTTTGTACCAGCATCTGTAGTCTCCTGAAGGGCCTTTTGAATAGCCATGACTTGCTTGACCAAAGCTACACCAAACTGTCCTGGTGTAGATTTCTTTGTCCATGCCCATTCAGGTAAATCTGGAACAGAACTTAGGCCTGCATCTCCCCCTAAGTTCATGCTCCCATCCAAAGAATTAGAGTCATCATCATTAGAATTTATTTCAAATTCTTCAGATTACTCACCAGCTTGAGAAGGCATCCTATTAACAACAACTTTATCTCTTTGAAGAGATTCTGAAGTGTGCACTATATTCAAAGTCTACTCTGCCTCCACATTGCCCTGAGCAGCCAACAGTTGATAGGCTGAAACAGGATGAGTAAAAGTGTCAGCATCCAAGGAAATGTTATCAATTTCAGCTTTGTAATGTTGCTGAAATTGTCTTTCCTTTTCAGCATCATCTACAATCATTGACTTACTAGCAATGGCTGGATCCACCCTTATAGCTTCTGTACCTGCTTTTCTCATTGTACAGTAACCATGTCTTCTACACTTGGAATTGAATCAGTTATATATGTAGAGACCATCAACGGATAGGGAGTATCCGTTGAAGTGGAAACTGATGATATCAATGGATAACTGCTGTTAAGCTTATCCGTCGAAGAACAACCACTTGTCAACGGATGAGAGATATCCGTTGAAGAAGGAAAAGATGTAGATATTGAAAGTGACATAATTGTTGAATCTGTGTGAATTGATTTTAAGTGAGGTGACACAGATTCTTCAACTAAGTCTGAAAGAATTGGCTGATGATCCAACAAGTCATCTAATAGATGATGATCACCAGGATTTGAGTGGGGCTCCTCCTTGAGTTTTAAAGAGGGAGAATCAGGAATTGATGTGAATATTATATCCACATCCAGAGATGGTGATGGAGAATTTGGTGATTGTTGTGTGTCTATTATGAGAGAATGGGGTTGTTACTCCACATTTGCTGGAGCCACATCAAGCTGAATTTGAGAAGGCAAAGATACAGGTGGATGTATCTGTGCAGTGTGTGCCCCCTGTGTGGAAACTAGGGTTTTAGCCTTTTTTTTCTTGAAAAAGCTTTGACAGGTGAATGTGTGGCTTCAGCGTCCCTCCCTCTTTTGTTCTGTGTCCCTGGTTGGGGACTATTTTCAATAGCTGCATCCTTTTGGAAGGATGCAACTAGGGATGTGTTTGACTCCTTTTGAACCACCACAGTCTTTTGAGAAACTGTGGCTTGGCTGGCTAGGGTACCACTCACCTCTCCCACCTTATCCTGGGGGGTTTCTTGATGTTCACCCCTCCCCTCACCACTCACACCCTGTTCACTCCCTTCAGGGTTTTTGATAGTTGTTACAACTATTGTCTTTTGAGAAACAACAGAGGTGGTTTTCTTTGACTTGTGTTTTGGAATTTTAGGTTTGGTGGCTTTGGTAGGAATCTGTTGGGACAAAGACACAGATTCCATTGCCACACTAGAAGGCAAAGAAACAATGGGGGTGGAAGATGTAGGAGTTGCAGAAGTATTTACCTCACTTACCTGAGGTGCATTCATTATTGGTAAATATACCAATGGCACCTGCTGTTGAGGTTAATTCTCAAAAGGTCTGCAAGGACCCTTTTCTCTTGTGCCCAGCATTTGAGTTTATTGCTCTTATTAGTTATGACCAAACCTTCAGCAACATGGTTAGCCAATAACATAAAGAATCTAGCATAGTAGATGTTATGAGGTCTATTAGCTTTGTTACCTAACCTGGAACCTAATTCTAGCATGCCATAGTTGTTAAAATTAAAGTACCTATCAGAAACTAGCATATAGAGCACATTTACAAGAGATGAAGTTATGGCATTAAAATTGCTAATCTTCCCAGAGAAAACCTTGATAAAGGCATCTCCAAGAAAACTCCATTCTTTCCTAAGGCCCTTTCTTCTAATGCTCCCTAAACTAGCAGAATCAAAAGAATAGCCTATGGAATCTAACATAGGAGATACATCATTATCAGTGTGTGGTGTCATAGCATTATTCTCAGGTAGCTTAAAACATGACTGTATATCATCATAGTTAATACAATAATCCTTACCTTTGAGAGAGAAAGCAATGGTCATATCTGTGGAGTTGAACTCTGCAGTTGTCCAAATCTCCTCAATCACCTCACAATAGATAGTTGGGGCTTCCAGCATTGCATAACTTAGTTTGCAATTCTTGATGAAGTCCATCATCTTGTGATAATCTGAATGGGCTTCATTCTTTTCCACCAAGGCTACGAAATTGTTCTTTTCATAAACAAAGCCAGACTGAGACATAATTTTGACTACTGGTGCCATTGTTGTGAGTAGAGGTTGCAGAGAAAAGATTGAGAGTTTTGGGAGAGAAAGAGAGTAAAAATTGTAAGAAAGCGTAAAGTGAAAATAAGAATTCAATGGGCTTTTATACTTTCTCGAATTAAAACGTAAATAAAATGATTAAAGGATACTTTTAAATAAATTACAACCGTTTGAAAATAAAGAAAACTATAGAAATTCGGAAAACTGCCTTTAATACAAATACATACAACAGGGTATATATGTATCAACGGTTAAGTAAACAAATCAACGGCTGTGACTCACTTAAAGTAACTGATGTGACACTTCAACGGATGAGGTAAATAGTTATCCGTTGAAGGTTAACACTGTTTTATCCGTTGAAGGATAAAATTACCAAAAATGTATTTGTCTTTCAACGTATGATGAACATCCGTTGATAGAACAATTTTGGCTTTCAACGGATAGGGAATATCCATTGATAGAATAATCTTTACTTAAAGCCAATTTTGTTCTTGCCACAAATTCATTTCAGGCTCCAAAGCAGATTAATGAGGACATGAATTTATGAATCATTAAGCATACCTAGCTCACTTACTAATCTTGTGAATGTTGATTCATCAAGTGGCTTGGTAAATATGTCCGCAATCTGCTTTTCACTTGGAACAAAATGAAGTTCCACTGTACCTTTCATCACATGTTCCCTTATGAAGTGGTACTTGATGTCAATGTGCTTGGTTCTTGAGTGCTGCACTGGATTTTCAGTAATGGCAATGGCACTTGTGTTCTCACAGAATATAGGAATTTTGTCAACAGTTAGTCCATAGTCAAATAGTTGATTTCTCATCCACAGTATCTGTGCACAGCAACTACCAGCAGCAATGTACTCAGCTTCAGCTGTTGATGTTGAAACAGAATTTTGCTTCTTGCTAAACCATGACACAAGCTTATTCCCTAGAAATTGACAGGTGCCAGTTGTGCTTTTCCTGTCTATTTTGCAACCTGCATAATCTGCATCTGAGTAGCCAATTAGATCAAAACCAGACTCTCTAGGGTACCAAATTCCTAGATTTGGAGTCCCTTTGAGATATCTGAAAATCCTTTTAATAGCCACTAAGTGAGATTCTTTAGGGTCAGCTTGAAATCTAGCACAGAGACATGTAGAAAACATTATATCAGGTCTACTAGCAGTTAAATATAAAAGTGAACCAACCAAGCCTCTATAACTTGAGATGTCTACAGACTTTTCAGCCTTGTTTAATTCAAGCTTGGTGGCAGTGGCCATGGGAGTTTTTGAAGATGAACAATCCATTTAGTCAAACTTCTTTAAAAGATCATAAATATATTTAGTTTGACTAATGAAAATTCCACCACTAACTTGTTTAACTTGTAAACCAAGAAAATAAGTTAGCTCTCCCATCATGCTCATTTCATATTTACTTTGCATTAACTTATCAAACTTTTTACAAAGCTTATCATCTGTAGAACCAAATATAATATCATCTACATAAATTTGAACAAGTATTGTAGAGCCATTAACATTTCTAAAGAAGAGAGTTTTGTCAACAGTACCTCTTGTGAAGTGATTATCTAGAAGAAATTTTGACAAAGTCTCATACCAGGCTCTAGGTGCTTGCTTTAGTCCATAGAGTGCTTTCAACAGATAATACACATAGTCTGGAAAATTTGGATCTTCAAATCCTGGAGGTTGGCTTACATAAACTTTTTCCTCCAATTCCCCATTCAGAAATACACTCTTGATATCCATTTGATAGACCTTGAAATTGGCATGGGCTGCATAGGCCAGAAAGATTCTGATGGCTTCAAGTCTGGCAACTGGAGCAAATGTCTCATCAAAATCTATTCCCTCTTGTTGAGAATAGCCTTTAGCAACCAATCTGGCTTTATTCCTTATGACAATGCCATTCTCATCCATCTTGTTTCTGAATACCCATTTTATGTCAATAGAACTTTAGTTTTTTGGCTTGGGTACCAGCTTCCATACTTTGTTCCTTTCAAATTGGTTTAGCTCCTCTTTCATTGCTAAAATCCAATCTAGATCCAATAGAGCTTTTCCACTCTCTTAGGTTCCTCCTGTGATAGAAAACTACTATACAGACATTCATCTTGAGTAGCCCTTCTAGTTTGCACTTTAGATGAAGCATCACTAATGATTAGTTCAAAAGGGTGATTCTTGGTCCATTTCCTTTGAGGTGGTAGATTAGCTCTAGATGAGGTTGCCTCAGTATTGTCATGATGTGAGATAGAATGTTGATTGGTTGAAACTCCCCCTGAGTTGCTGATCCTTTGAAAGGAATTGGGAGTTCTATCAACTGATGAAGTGAAATGATTATCCGTTGACAGACTGTGATCAACGGATGCTTCATTATGAACTTCAACGGATGATGCACTTTGTCTTTCAACGGATGCTGCATTGCTTCTATCAACGGAACCTGAATTATGACTTTCAACGGATGCAGCATTCTGTGCATTATCCAAAGGCAGATTTTGAATTCTTTTCGAGGTGCCTTCTCCATCATTCTCATCTTCACTATCATCACAATATATCTCAATGTTGTCAAATTTGAGTCCTTCATGATGTCCCTCATCTGTCAGTCCATCAATCTTTTTATCATCAAACACAACATGCACATATTCCATGACAATGTTGTTTCTTTGATTATAGACTCTATATGATTTTCCAACAGAATAACCAACAAATATTCCTTCATCAGCCTTTGCATCAAACTTCCCTTTGTGATCAGGTTGATTCCTTAGAATGTAACATTTGCAACCAAAGACATGCAAAAAGTTTAAAGTTGGTTTTCTTCTCTTGAACAATTGATAGGGAGTCATGCCTTTTTCCTGATTAATTAGAGAAATATTCTGAGTGTAACATGCACAGTTAATAGCCTCAGCCCAAAAGTATGTTGAGAGTTTTGACTCTTCAAGCATTATTCTTGCAGCTTCAATTAGTGATCTGTTCTTCCTTTCCACCATACCATTTTGTTGTGGAGTCCTTGGAGCTGAGAACTCATGCATGATCCCATTTTCTTCACAGAACAACTTCATGGTTGATTCTTGAACTCAGTTCCATTGTCACTCCTGATATTCCTTACTTTGAAATCTGGATGATTGTTGACTTGCTTGATATGGTTGATGATGATTTCACTAGCTTCATCCTTTGATCCAAGGAAATAAACCCATGCAAACTTTGAGGAATAATCTACAATCACTAGGCAATATCTTTTCCTTGAAATTGACAATACATTGACTGGTCCAAAAAGATCCATATGTAGCAGTTGTAATGGTTCATCAATTGCAGATTCAAGTTTCTTACTGAATGATGCTTTCTTTTGCTTTCCTTTCTGACAAGCATCACACAGTCCATCCCTTGTGAATTCCACTAGAGGGATTCCTCTAACTAAGTCCTTTTTGACTAGATCATTCATTGTCTTAAAATTTAAATGGGACAGCTTCTTGTGCCATAGCCAACTTTCAGCTAGACTTGCTTTGCTGAGAAGACAAGTAATTGATTCTGAATCTGTAGAGTTGAAGTCAGCTAAGTACACATTCCCTTTTCTAACTCCAGTTAGAACCACTTGGTTGTCCTTCTTTCTTGTGACAACACAGGCTTCAGAATTGAAGGAAACAGTATTCCCTCTGTCACATAGTTGACTGATGCTCAATAGATTGTGTTTGAGACCATCAACTAATGTAACTTCATAAATGATGACATTTTCTTTTGAAATCAAGCCATATCCCATAGTGAACCCTTTGTTGTCATCTCCAAAGGTTATGCTAGGGCCAGCTCTCTCCTTGAACTCTGTGAGCAGGGTGAAATCTCCTGTTATGTGTCTTGAACAACCACTGTCCAAGTACCATAGATTCCTTCTTTTTCCCTGCACACAACAAAATCAATCAAGTTGATTTTGGTACCCAAGTTTCCTTGGGTCCAGCCTTGTTAGTCTTTTTCCTAGACTTCATTCCTCCTGCATCTTTTGACTTAGGTAACTTTGGGTCACCTTGGTCTCAGATGTAGTTGGTTGAAGTGTAGGGTTAGTCATAGAATCATTTAGCACATTTGATTGAATTTGATAAGGCATGGATTGTACAAACATATTATTCCACATAGGCATGTTGTATGGCATCTGAGTCATACTGAATGCAGTAAAATAAGGATTATAAACATATGGCATGTTTGCAAAATGTGCATGAGGATTCTGATGGGTCATAACAGGCATAGCATGCAGAGGTGACATAGACATTTAAGGCATGGAGGGTATTAAAGGTATGGGAGCATTCTTAACCGATTTGCAGTTATCAGATAGATGATTAACACTTTTACAATGCACCCAGCTTTTTCTAGGAGCATATTTATCAGGTGTGTAATTTTGTGTTTATTAATCCCTACCTTCCCATTTCTATTAGATTTTCTTTTAGTCTCCTTTTTATCCTCAACCAATTTAAGCCTATTTTCAGCTGATCCAAAGTCATGTGTCCTATATTCACCTTACTGGCATCTTTGGATGTGCTAGCTCCTTCTCTGACAAAGTTCTTGAAAGTTGAACCATCCTTCTTATTGAGATTTTTCTTTTTAGAATCACTTGCCTGTTTTAATTGATGAGCCTTCAACGGATGCTCTTTTTTTTCCTTCAACGGATAACTTTCATCATCCGTTGATTCCACATCCGTTGACAATCCATCAATTAATTCTAACTCCTTTTTGTTTTTCTTCCAAGCATTCTCACAGAATAATTCAATTCCCGGAACCTTGACAATCTGGGCACTAACATCCCTAGATGTTTTAACACCCCCAAATCCGGGGTCGGGGATCCGGGTTATCACGAGTTCAATTTCCCTTAATAATACTTAATCTTAATAATCAACCAAACACTGCGTACTGTGACCCCACAATATACACACACACACCACAAGTTATAGTCTCAGAGATGAATACCAAAAATAACACAAGTTGTTTTATTCCACAATTATAAGCCATTACACCTTAAAAGGGTTTCTAAATAAATTTACATTTCTTTGCCATTATTACAATTCATAAATATACATAAATCTGGTACATCAGAAGTTGAAAGCCTAGCCTATTGGTAGATCCTACCTCGGCTATAACGGCATCAACGCCTACAGGAAACCGCGGAACGTTTCCTAACCGCTTGTGAATCGGGAGCTTGGTCCTGTTCATCTTTTCTATCTGTTGTTGTGTGATGAAAGAAGAAAGCAAGGGTGAGCAACAAGCCCACCAAAATAATATGTATAATGATTAACAATATATGAGCATTCTCATAGTACTCATAAAAGTCTTGGTCAAGAGGAAATGAACCAAGCTGATATCTTAACGCGACCAAGTCGCAAAATATTCAGTATATATACATATATACTTTTCACAATCTTTGAAATCCTCTGACATGTATAATATACACAGAGTTCCAGTTTATAATTGTATAAAAATATCGTTGCAAGGTGATCTAATATATCTGACCTTGTCTCACCGTTTTCCTGAAACCTTTGTCGTTCATAAGACAATCATTAACTAGATATAAGTTTAAAAGATGAAGTTACAAGATACTCCAATATACTTATATCTTTTCCGAATACTACTTGAACTACCACCGTTCAATGTATAAATAGTTTATCCCATAGATTAAGCTACAAGACAAAACTTGTATAGAATCAATCTTTAAAATATCATCAAAATAAAATAAAGTTACGAGATACTTCATTTGATGCAAACATCATTTTGAAAACTGTTCCCTGCCAACACTCCACAATCGCCCAACCGTGGCCTTCCTATCGAAGTGCTCTGGGTAGTGTTGCAGAAATATCCAATTGGATGATGAACTCATTACGGGAGTTTTGTCGCGCCAGGAAGACCACCTACGATGATCAGTCGTAGTAGTGCAACCCCACCATTTTCTACATGTAGAGGAGAACCTGTCAGATTTACTTGTCAACCGAACACTAGACTCCTAAGGAATGTACCGTCTTAGCGGAACTTCCAGGCCATTTGGGCCAATATAATAAGGCTGGGCCGGCGCCACTTGACCACTTACGCCACTCCTAGTTCAGATGAAATCCATGACTCTGAAACGTAAAGCTTGTCCCCACTTTCCCCAAGTAGAAACTTGTTGATACGGCTCCACCAAGAAGTCGTATCTAGTTGGAAAGGGAAACTCACCGATATTTCCCAGGCGATGCCTGTTAATGGATTAACTTGTTCCAAGAATTTTACTTCCCGAGTGTTGGGTAAGTAATCAAAAACTCTTTTATCAGAATAGTAACCTTGTTGTGAATATAAAACACACCACAGAGCCGGATCCCTCAGGTTTTGAGCGAGTATTTAAATCCCCTTCTAAAGGAGGATCTTAAATATATAAAAAAAATGAGTTTTGGGATCCGCTCTAACTTTTAAAATCATTTTAAAGACTCGCAAACATTTTTAAGAATGTTTGGAGTAATGCTGATTTAATAAAATAAATCAGTCCCAATATATTAGAAAATATCCGAATATTATTATTTAAATAATATTCCCATAAAAAATAATCTTTATAAAAATAATTGAAGTAGAAGTTTTAAAACTTATACTTGCAATGAATGTTAAATAACCAAAGATATACTTATACGAAAGTATTATCTTTATTTGAATAATCAAAAGTGAGTTTGATTATCGACACATTATTCCTTAATAAAATAAGGAATAATAATTAGTAATTAATCGGAGTCATAAGCCCTCAAATGAATATTCAAAATAATATTCATTAATAAAATAAACGGAGTTATAAGCCCTCGAATGAATATTCAAGATAATATTCATTAATAAAATAAACGGAGTCATAAGCCCTCGAATTAATATTCAAAATAATATTCATTAAATAAAATAAACAGAGTCATAAGCCCTCGAATGAATATTCAAAATAATATTCATTAATAAAAATAAAGTTAACGAATAAACCTTATTCGAATAATAGCCTTGAAAACTATTCATATATATAAATATATATATATATATATACTCGGGAACATCGACTCCCGGTTTTAGAAAAATGTTCACCTTTGGGTCCGCTATACTAAGGGTATACGCAAATACCGCTTATCTCTAGCATAGGTATTATCAACTGAATCAACAGATATATGTATCAAGAATACGAAACAGGCATGCATATATACCATATCACATGCTACAATATATCGTAAGAATTTGCTAATTAACCATCATGTATCTATCGCAAGATAATGCATATACAAATGTATACATCACAACAACAGTATAACGGGTAGAAAACTTGCCTGAGCGACTGGGGGTTACAAATGGCTTGGGACGAGTCTGGTAACCTATAAACAACATATAAGTTGGAATTAAACCAAAGTCACTTATCAATCTATACTTTAACCAATTTAGACTCTAACGCTCACTTTGCGCTTACTGATTTTCTTAAGTCGCTCGAGTACCCTCGGCTCCACCATTTTTAATAAATTAACCATTACGAGTTTTAAGGCGATTCTTTCACGAGTGTCTTACCAACAGCTTAATACACTTTACATAATTGTTTCATACTCCAATTAGTCCTTTTAGGTCTTTCACCTATGTTTCAAAGTAAGGCGAGGGGTAATGATTTGTTCACGAAACGTCGTTACTTAAAACGGTCGTTTCTCTTAAACCGTACATCGGAATCAAACGAACTACATATCAAAACGAAGCTCGTAACATGAACTATCTAATCATGGAAATGGTCAAAACTAGCAGTGAGTTCACGGGTCCTAATGTTAAGAAAAAAACAGCCTAAACTAAATCGGACATTACGGCGGCTATGTTTACGCGATTACCCAAATTTAAGCCATTCCAAATCATCTCACAATCAACTCACAATCAACATCCCAACCAAACTCCATCCATACTTCATCATAACAGGCCCAACAACTCCACATTATCAATTTATAAATTTAAACTACACTTAAGTTCATTAATCAACAATCCAAGAATTACCACTCCAAAAACTTCACAAAACCAACTAATCTCTACATTCACAACAAACAAGCCTCTCATGAATTATAACAACAAAACTAAACCTAATTACTCAAATAAAGTTAGGGTTTAGAGGGGTTATACCTTCCTTGGAGAGTGGAGAATCAAGTAATTAGCTTGGAATCACCCTTAAAGTCCTTATCCAAGCTTAATCTAAACAAAACTTCAAGAACGAAAATTTTAGTTCTTGAAAAACACTATTCACCATCTTCTTACATGATTTTTAGGAAGAGATTGTGAATGATTTAGGAGCTCAAACTTATAGGATATCCATAACTAAGCATAAGGAGTCTTAGATAATTACCTTGCAATTTAACAAAGCTTGGAACTAGGATTTTGATTTTTCTTTCTTTGGAAAAGAAGAAAAGCCGAGAGCTTTGATGAAGGAGATGAAATTTTTTGTGTTTTTGGTGAAAATGAAATGTTTTGGCTTGGTTGGTTGACATTTTGATTTGTTTTGTTACCTTTTTACCATGGTAACTTCTGTGTGGTTCTAATTCAACCAACAACACACTTTGCTTGGTCATGCTTATGTCATCATGTGATGTCACCCTCCCTCCTTTGTCATCTTCTTATTAGTTTGATGACATCATCCCCACTAATCTCTTTGATTAGCTTTTAATTATTTGGCTAATGACCGCTGATCTGTTATACGGTTCGCTTAACTTTCGTTTTCGTTTATCGTTTGAGGGATCATACCCGGGATCTTATTACTTAGGTTCCCTTAATCTTTCTCAATACATTATATTCCTTTTATGATCCTCTATTAAAATCTTTGAATTTAAATCCTTTTTATCCTGTTACCTTATACTCAATTCTTTCGATATCTGGTGGATTTTCGGGAAAAATCAAAAGGTTCAAATTTGGATTCTGACGATCTTTACATACACTTATATACCACATAGAGTACTAATAATATCCCAGAAGATCAATAAAAGAACCCCTACATAGTGTGGCATGAAAACTTTTCTTATTCAGCATAATCAGCATAATCAGCAAAACACTATTCATAAGGGTTTCAAAAATTCCAAAAATTGGGGTTATTACAGTCTCCCCTCCTTAAAAGGATTCCGTCCCGGAATCAGATAGAAAATGAATAGGGATACTTTCTAAGCATTGCACTTTCTAACTCTCAAGTAAATTTTCCCACATTGTGGTTCTTCCATCAAACTCTGAATAGTTTGATAACCCTTCTCCTAAGCAATTAATCCATTTCCATCTATAACCCTTCATGGTTGCTCCATATAGGTTACGCCTGGTTGCATGTCTATGCGCTCATATACCCTTATTTATCTGGCATCCGAATTACACTTCCTTAACATTGATATGTGAAACACGTTATGACTTGCTACATGTTCGGGGGTAGGGCTAGCTCGTATGCTAACTTCCCAATACGTCTTAATACCATAAAGGGTCCAACAATTCGTAGTCTTAGCTTTCCTTTCTTTTTGAACCTCATCAATCATTTCCAAGGGATACCTTTAACATTACTAGGTCCCCTACTTCTTATTCTTTGTCCTTTCGTGTCAAATCAACATACTTTTTATGTCCATCTTGGGCTACTACCAGCCGTCCTCTGATTAGATCTATCATACCCTTGGTCCTTTGGACCACTGCTGGTCTGAGCATCTTGCGCTCTGCAACATCATCCTAACATAAGGGAGATCGACATTGTCTTCCCTTAAAGATCTCATAAGACGACATCTCGATACCTAACATACGATCTATTATCGTGAGAAAACTCAATCCGCGTTAAGTGATCATTCTAAATTCTTTCAAGTCTATTGCACAGACTCTCATTATAGCTTTTAGCATTAGAGCTTTTGTTTCTCAATACCCATTCTTTTCCAGTTCGTAATCACTACTACCTTCCGTTCCTAATATTATACTGGTTATACTTTTGCTCGTTAGCATTCTATAACCTTTTAATAACCATGTCAACCTTAGTATCACTAACGCGTTAGAATCGGAATACCACCGTACTGATACTACTTCCTTTAGTTGCTTCCATCTTCGAAAGCTTGATCCATCATATAGAAGTAAAGGAATTTATTGAGAGATCACTATGATCATGAACACTTGTTCTATTACATAGTTAGTACAGAAGGTGGCCAGCCTTTAGTACTTGACAAGCAATTAAACAACATGTGGTATCCTACTAGGCTTCTATCACACAGATAGATAGTCATTCGGCAATACCTCCCCTTCTGGAAGGGTTGTTCTTCTCATCTTATATGAAATGAAAAGGAGAGAAAAGAACGAATTGAAGAGAATTGTATATATATAAAATATACTGCCACAAAATATCTGGCTTGGAATCTACCCCTGAACTATAGAGGTTTGCCATAGGAGAACAAAACATATATGTATTTATATCAACATCAAATATTATAGCATCGTATTTCACATGCCTAAATATTTTGCTATTCCGTCCATCCTTCTATGAACCCATGCTCTTCCTCGAGCTCATAAACACTCACCTTTGAAACTCCCTCGACATCGAAACTTCGAATAAGGGATTTCATTCTAGACATCATAGTTACTAGAATCCATTGCTATTCCGTAACCTTCTTCGTATAGTAATACGACTCTCTATTGATAAGAAGGAATAAGTATTCAATAGGTAGATAATCTACTTAATTAGTCTATCAATGATAACTTATACACCACCACGACCCGATTAGTGGTACTCAATCTCAACATCCATTCCAATACAACTCTCACGGTTGTAAGTAATCGGCTCATTACTCGTAGAATCATTCCTGCATTACTATGGTCCACCGTTGACCTACTGTAGTCGTTCGTTTTCTATGAAGTCTTAATAGCTAACCATACGGAGTCCATACCTGCCGTATCGGATTCTTCTGAGGAGGTAACATAATTACCATTCATGATTCATGAAGAACACTCTAGATCCTGATGTACATACATGACATGAAGCAGATAAAATTGTAGAAGAGTTTCAATCAAAGCAACAATAGCAGGTTAATACCATTCTTAATCATATGCCTTCGATAAAAGACTTAACTCAAAGGTTCGTTTAATCCTTTTGAAACATGGTCCTGGCTTATCTCAAGATATGACCTTATAAGATAGATAGCCCACTCACAGCGATTACATAAATTAATCTTTACCCAACTACTATCACGGTTGAGTATCGCACAATCATCAGAAGGAATGTTAATCTTCCACACCCTAATACAACCTTCACGGCTTTAACCCTCATTACTGTATTCCTCTGGCACGAGCGCCTATGATTGCTCTCTTACACTTAGAGTGTCGGCCACCTCATTGGCCTTTCCTGATAGTAATAGTTCCTTATAATCAATGTCATTTTAACCACATCCAACTAAATTTTCTACCTCATTTCAATCACTGCTTATATGAAAATGCTTTCCTTAAAATCTGATGAGTAAAAAAAAAATACCACCATTTTTCCATAAGTTATTGCCTCAGTCTTTAGAGGTTAATCATTGTCATGACTGACTCTCGATCGTACTTAGGACGTCTCTTATTTTGGGTCCTTCTTGTTTTTACCATTCTTGACCTTCATTGGGTTCAATCTATACTTTCTCATGGTTTAACATGTGCCCCACTTGGCATTATTTTTATTACGTCATATTTCCTTTATCAAAATTTCTATTCTTGAGAATTTTGAATATTACCTTTCTCCTTGTAAAACCTCTAAGGTTATCCTTGAATCGTTCCTCATGTATTCCCTAGATACAGGGCATATCAAAATACCCTATACTAATACTAGAACCATTGTCTATATGTTTCTGAAAAAATTTCTCCACTGATACTTAAAGGTTGTTATTACCTTAATCTTTTCCAATTCATACTAACAAAACTCATACTATCCATATTAAGGGTGAAATGCCAACCTTTATGCATTCCCCTAGGATTCATTTTAAGTTACCGATGTTCTATCTTTAATTCCACCTTTAAAAAGGTACATGCATCCTTTCATGGATAAATCAAGTCATATATCCCTGATAAGGGTGCCTTATTCAATCCTTCCCACCTCGATAGTATATGCCTAATTTCACAATAACATCTGTATTCAAAATGAGGTCAATCCATATGGCCTCCAAAAGATAACTACGGTTATCTACTTTTCTTGCTTGCTTTGGTAACGATAACAAGGATGTTCTGGAAGATATTGGTCATGTTCAACGTGAACTTCTTCTTAATAATTCCGTATTTACTTTTGTTGATTATTTCAACAGTCATCTCAATGTTGGGATATCTCTCATACCTGGCATCTCCCTTTCTGGGTATCAAGCCACCGGTCTTACACTTCACATTCTTGAAGGTCACTTCCTTCATCCAATTTTCCTAATTTCTTACTTTCTTGTCTCCTTAGTCTATCTGCGTCTCATTATTTATCCTTCGAACTATCTCAAGGTTTCCTCGAATTCTCCCAACTTAAAGGGGGTACAATATGTACATCTCTTATGCCTTTAACCATCAACTTTAGCTCATAGTGAATCATCCTCATCCTGACGATCACATACTTTTCTATTTCTATTACTATGATTCTTTAGGGTTTCCTCATACCCAACTCCCTTATCATTCCTCAAACTCTATTGCCTTTATATTCCTTTCCACTTCAGTTTCTTTTTTTATTTTCCTTTCTCTTACAATCATTTCATGAACCCACTAATTATTTACTTCAAACATCACGTCATTCTGGGATTCTTGTCCTCCGAACGAATCTTTACAACTTTTACAATCTTAGATTCATAATTCATCATATTCGTCCGCCTTTGTTCTGGCTTTTAAAGCTTTTACACTATCTCCCTAACCTTGGGATTTACTTTCTCGAAAATAATTGACTGAACTTTAATCAGTTTATCATAACCTCTTGCTCCGTGTCTTTCTTGGTCTTTCACCAGTGGGTGGTCTCTCTCTTAGGAGGGTAAGTGACAGAAACAATCATTTAGAATCTCAAATGATTCTTGTATTTCTTCTAGCTAGGCTCTCGCCTCTACTGGGTTCGCTTGTTCCTGGGAACTCTGAGAGCTTAGCGACTTAAAGGTCCTGAAAGAATTTCTCGCCGCATTGTTTCCTCAGGGTGGTGGTTGGGAATAATGGTCTAAGTTCTGTTTAGGAAGGTCCATGAATTGCCTAATAGGAGTACCATCCTGATTCTCCCTATCTTGTTCAACTTCTGTTTTCTCAGTATGAAATGTTCCAACCTCCTCCCATAATTGGGGTCATCCTACATGTTTTAAATCCTCATTTTCCACTTCATTATGTTCAGGGTTCCTTATATCTTAATTGCGACCTCCCTGATTATCACATTCAAGGTTTGCCCCTAATCTTATTCCTTGTGGGGACATAATACTTGGAAAAATTTTGTGAATCTCTGGATATTTGTCTTACTTACTTTGCTTAAGTCTTTCCCTCGTTCAGTCCTTGCATGATTACAAATTATAAATTCTCAAGTTCTATAAACTTCATGACACTCTCTTAAGTGTTAATAGTGCAATTAACAATATGATCTTATCATAAACAAACTGATCTGAACTGAAATTAACGAATATATACATAACCATTTGTTCGAGGGTACAACAACTGAACACATTAAAGAGAATTATATCATTTGATCTGATCGCTTCTATCCCAAAAGTACTACCATAGATAATCATCTAGTCATTAAAACTAATCATTCATAACTTAGGCTAATCCTCCAAAAGCGGTGCTACATGTAACCCTTGTCTGATCGCTCTGGCTCTGGACATTACCATGGATCAAGAAATGCGTGCACGCACGACATCCCTAACCTGCTCCATCACAGAGGTGATGAGGTCTAAGATAGTTGCAAGTAGAGATGGATCAATCTGACCCTCAAGATGACCTCTAGCTGTAACACGGGTGGTAGCCTCAATCCTTTCCATGCTATACGCTAATCCTGCCGGAAGTACTCCGCCCTCAACCCTCAGTGCAGTAAGTCGACCCAACAGATCACTCCTAACATTACGGGCCTCAGACAGGCCACCCAAAGTCATGTAATAATCGACGATAAGAGAAGCCTGAGTGGTTGCATCTAGCAGTCCATGGGGTGCAGGTGGTGCAGGCCCAGGGGATCCAAATGGATAACCAAGCACGGTATCAGGTGACAATGGTGCAGGAGATAAAGGTGGCATTTCCTCAGTAGGTGATGGGCTCTGTACAGGGGAGGGAACAGGAATTGGTGGAAGCTCATGGATGTCTTCAGGAACCTCGGGAAGAGGGTCTGATACTGGTATAATTGGTGTCGTGGAAGGCCCCACTCCTTCTGCCCTCATTAACCTTTGTGACCTTGGTAACTCTTCATCCTCTAGTGCCACCCTCGTGGCCATTCTTGCTCTGGTAGTCGCCCTGACTACGGTCATCAATTCCTCAACGGTCCTCTCTTCATTCTCGTCAGGATCCTCCACGAGATCCTCCTCAGCAACAATCCCTTCTGGGATAATATCCTCAACCGCAACATTCTCAATATGAATCTCATCCGGTCCCTCGTTAGGGTACTTTATCGGATTCACAATTTGATCTCCAATATGTAATAAAACATCCTCATGCTAATGCTCCTGAACCTCAGGGTTCGGTGCCCCACTGCCCTATACGAGAATGAACTATGTTACTATCATAATATTTATAAGGGTTCCCGTAAGGGTTTTAACTGTTAGTACTACATTAGGTATCCCGACTATGAACTTGGCAAGAGTTCTTATTATCTGAGTGAACTTATTATCTTAACGTCACATCATCTCTGAGGTTTATAACGCTTAGCTCTGATACCATTTCTGTAACACCCCCAAATCCGGGGTCGGGGATCCGGGTTGTCCCGAGTTCCATTTCCCTTAATAATACTTAATCTTAATAATCAACCAACTATTGTGTACTGTGACCCCACAATACACACACACACACACACCACAAGTTATAGTCTCAAAGATGAATACCAAAAATAACACAAGTCGTTTTATTCCACAATTATAAGCCATTACACCTTAAAAGGGTTTCTAAATAAATTTACATTTCTTTTCCATTATTACAATTCATAAATATACATAAATCTGGTACATCAGAAGTTGAAAGCCTAGCCTATTGGTAGATCCTACCTCGGTTATAATGGCATCAACGCCTACAGGAAACCGCGGAACATTTCCTAACCGCTTGCGAATCGAGAGCTTGGTCCTGTTCATCTTTTCTATCTGTTGTTGTGTGATGAAAGAAGAAAGCAAGGGTGAGCAACAAGCCCACCAAAATAATATGTATAATGATTAACAATATATGAGCATTCTCATAGTACTCGTGAAAGTCTTGGTCAAGAGGAAATGAACCAAGCTGATATCTTAACGCGACCAAGTAGCAAAATATTCAGTATATATACATATATACTTTTCACAATCTTTGATATCCTCTGACATGTATAATATACACAGAATTCCAGTTTATAACTGTATAAAAATATTGTTGCAAGGTGATCTAATATATCTGACCTTGTCTCAACATTTTCCTAAAACCTTTGTCATTCATAAGACAATCATTAACTAGATATAAGTTTAAAAGATGAAGTTACAAGATACTCCAATATACTTATATCTTTTCCGAATACTACTTGAACTACCACCGTTCAATGTATAAATAGTTAATCCCATAAATTAAGCTACAAGACAAAACTTGTATAGAATCAATCTTTAAAATATCATCAAAATAAAATGAAGTTACGAGATACTTCATTTGATGCAAACATCATTTTGAAAACTGTTCCCTGCTAACACTCCACAATCGCCCAACCGTGGCCTTCCTATCGAAGTGCTCTGGGTAGTGTTGCAGAAATATCCAATTGGATGATGAACTCATTACGGGAGTTTTGTCGCGCCAGGAAGACCACTTACGATGATCAGTCGTAGTAGTGCAACCCCACCATTTTCTACATGTAGAGGAGAACCTGTCGGATTTACTTGTCAACCGAACACTGGACTCCTAAGGAATGTAACGTCTTAGCGGAACTTCCAGGCCATTTGGGCCAATATAATAAGGCTGGGCCGGCGCCACTCGACCACTTACGCCACTCCTACTTCAGATGAAATCCATGACTCTGAAAGGTAAAGCTCGTCCCCACTTTCCCCAAGTAGAAACTTGTTGATACGGCTCAACCAAGAAGTCGTATCTAGTTGGAAAGGGAAACTCACCGATATTTCCCAGGCGATGCCTGTTAATGGATTAACTTGTTCCAAGAATTTTACTTCCCGAGTGTTGGGTAAGTAATCAAAAACTCTTTTATCAGAATAGCAACCTTGTTGCGAATATAAAACACACCACAGAGCCGGATCCCTCAGGTTTTGAGTGAGTATTTAAATCCCCTTCTAAAGGAGGATCTTAAATTTATAAAAAAATGAGTTTTGGGATCCGCTCTAACTTTTAAAATCATTTTGAAGACTCGCAAACATTTTTAAGAATGTTTGGAGTAATGCTGATTTAATAAAATAAATCAGTCCCAATATATTAGAAAATATCTGAATATTATTATTTAAATAATATTCCCATAAACAATAATCTTTATAAAAATAATTGAAGTAGAAGTTTTAAAGCTTATACTTGCAATGAATGTTAAATAACCAAAGATATACTTATACGAAAGTACTATCTTTATTTGAATAATCAAAAGTGAGTTTGATTATCGACACATTATTCCTTAATAAAATAAGGAATAATAATTAGTAATTAATCGGAGTCATAAGCCCTCGAATGAATATTCAAAATAATATTCATTAATAAAATAAACGGAGTCATAAGCCCTCGAATGAATATTCAAAATAATATTCATTAATAAAATAAACGGAGTCATAAGCCCTCGAATGAATATTCAAAATAATATTTATTAAATAAAATAAACGGAGTCATAAGCCCTCGAATGAATATTCAAAATAATATTCATTAATAAAAATAAAGTTATCGAATAAACCTTATTCGAATAATAGCCTTGAAAACTATTCATATATATATAAATATAAATATATATATATATATATATATATATATATATACTCGGGAACATCGACTCCCGGTTTTAGAAAAATGTTCACCTTTGGGTCCCCTATACTAAGGGTATACGCAAATACCGCTTATCTCTAGCATAGGTATTATCAACTGAATCAACAGATATATATATATAAAGAATATGAAACAGGCATGCATATATACCATATCACATGCTACAATATATCGCAAGAATTTGCTAATTAACCATGATGTATCTATCGCAAGATAATGCATATACAAATGTATACATCACAACAACAGTATAACGGGTAGAAAACTTGCCTGAGCGACTGGGGGTTACAAATGGCTTGGGATGAGTCTGGTAACCTATAAACAACATATAAGTTGGAATTAAACCAAAGTCACTTATCAATCTATACTTTAACCAATTTAGACTCTAATGCTCGCTTTGCGCTTACTGATTCTCTTAAGTCGCTCGAGTACCCTCGGCTCCACTATTTTTAATAAATTAACCATTATGAATTTTAAGGCGATTCTTTCGTCAGTGTCTTACCAACTGCCTAATACACTTTACATAATTGTTTCATACTCCAATTAGTCCTTTTAGGTCTTTCACCTATGTTTTAAAGTAAGGCGAGGGGTAATGATTCGTTCGCGAAACGTCGTTACTTAAAACGGTCGTTCTCCTAAAACGTACATCGGAATCAAATGAACTACATATCAAAACGAAGCACGTAACATGAACTATCTAATCATGGCAATGGTAAAAACCTAGAAGTGAGTTTACGGGTCCTAATGTTAAGAACAAAAACAGCCTAAAGTAAATCGGACATTACGACGGCTATGTTTACGCGATTACCCAAATTTAAACCACTCCAAATCATCTCACAATCAATTCACAATCAACATCCCAACCAAACTCCATCCATACTTCATCATAACAGCCCCAACAACTCCACATTATCAATTTATACTATTCTTAAACATGAATTTAAACTACAATTAAGTTCATTAATCAACAATCCAAAAATTACCACTCCAAAAACTTCACAAAACCAACTAATCTCTACATTCACAACAAACAAGCCTCTCATGAATTATAACAACAAAACTAAACCTAATTACTCAAATAAAGTTAGGGTTTGGAGGGGTTATACCTTCCTTGGAGAGTGGAGAATCAAGTAATTAGCTTGGAATCACCCTTAAAGTCCTTATCCAAGCTTAATCTAAACAAAACTTCAAGAACAAAAATTTTAGTTCTTAAAAAACACTATTCACCATCTTCTTCCATGATTTTTAGGAAGAGATTGTGAATGATTTAGGAGCTCAAACTTATAGGATATCCATAACTAAGCATAAGGAGTCCTAGATAATTACCTTGCAATTTAACAAAGCTTGGAACTAGGATTTTGATTTTTCTTTCTTTGGAAAAGAAGAAAAGCCGAGAGCTTTGATGAATGAGATGAAATTTTTTGTGTTTTTGGTGAAAATGAAATGTTTTGGCTTGGTTGGTTGACATTTTGATTTGTTTTGTTTTGTTACCTTTTTACCATGGTAACTTTTGTGTGGTTCTAATTCAACCAACAACACACTTTGCTTGGTCATGCTTATGTCACCATGTGATGTCACCCTCCCTCCTTTGTCCTCTTCTTATTGGTTTGATGACATCATCCCCACTAATCTCTTTGATTAGCTTTTAATTATTTGGCTAATGACCGCTGATCTGTTATACGGTTCGCTTAACTTTCGTTTTCGTTTATCGTTTGAGGGATCATACCCGGGATCTTATTACTTAGGTTCCCTTAACCTTTCTCAATACATTATATTTCTTTTATGATCCTCTATTAAAATTCTTGAATTTAAATCCTTTTTATCCTGTTACCTTATACTCAATTCTTTCGATATCTGGTGGATTTTCGGGAAAAATCAAAAGGTTCAAATTTGGATTCTGACGATCTTTACATACACTTATATACCACATAGAGTACTAATAATATCCCAGAAGATCAATAAAAGAACCCCTACATAGTGTGGCATGAAAAGTTTTCTTATTCAGCATAATCAGCAAAACACTATTCATAAGGGTTTCAAAAATTCCAAAAATTGGGTTTATTACAGATGTTTTCCAGGCCTTGATTACCTCTTGCTCACTTTCTAACTGTTTAGAAAGAATTTCTACTTTCTTAACAGCTTCTTCTAGTTCACTTTCAACAGTCAAGCATTTAATTTTAATCTTTTCAAGCTCAATTACCTGATTCTCTAACACAGCATTCCTATCACTTAAAAACAAATTATTCTCTTTGATTCTTGTGTTTTCTTTAGCTAGTGATTTAAGGGAAACACACAAATGATATAATTCATTGGACATATCATTTATGGCTTCATTGCAAACAATCTTAGAAAGCTGAGAGAGATCAGTAGTAATTACCTGGTTGCTTGATGAACTAGTTTCATTTTCATCAGAATTAGCCATAAGGGCTAGGTTGACATATTCCATATCATCATCTTCATTGACTCCATCTGCTGCCCAATCCTCTTGAGTCAGAAAAGCTCTTTCCTTTTGTTTGAGCAAATCAAAATACTTCTTTTTGTAATCAACTTGCTCAAATTTCTTCTTATAAGAGGTTGGCTTTCTGCACTCATTTGCAAAGTGTCCACTAATGCCACAGTTATAACATTTGAAATTAGATTTTTTCACCATGTTTTTGTTTGGCTTAGTGAATTTTGTATTTTTCCTGAATTTCATCTTTGCAAACCTCCTGGACAGAAAGGCCAGATATTCATCAACATCATCAGAGTCATCTTGACTGGAATTGTCTTCATCCTCAGCTACTTGCTCCTTTCCCTTGCTTGATTCTGATTTGTTTGTGCCAATTTTGAGACTTGGCATTGTCTTTTTCTCATTCCTGGCTTCAATCTTCTCATTGTCAGCTACAAGTGCAACTGATCCTCCTTTTCTCTTTCCCTTTTCCAACAGCTCATCTTGCTCCATCTCAAGTTCATATGTCTTCAAAATTCCATATAATCTTTCAAGTGTGAAGTCCTTATAATCTTGAGAATTTCTTAGAGAAACAGTCATAGGCTTCCATTCCTTTGGTAGAGACCTCAGAAATTTTAAATTGGAGTCCTTGATTTGGTACACTCTGCCATACAGCTTCAATCCATTCAACAGTTTCTGAAATCTGTTGAAGGTATCATTCAATGATTCTCCTTCTTCAAAATGAAAATATTCATACTGTTGAATGAGAAGCTGCATTTTGTTTCCTTAGCAGTTTGGCTATTAAAGACATTGTCAAACATATCTTGATCTAGGCCATTAAACAGAATGTTCATGGCTTTCTTGTCCTTGTGAACCTTTTCAATATCTTCAACAGTCCATTCTGCTTTTAGCTTGGGAATAGACTGTCCAACAACAACTGTTGCACTAGCAGCTATGGCCACCTTGTGAGGGATGTGAGGACCATTTTCAATGCAGTTGATGTAGCTTTCATCTTGAGAGAGAAGATGTAAATGCATCTTCACTTTCCAGTGATGATTGTTATCTCTTTCCAGGATTTGAATCTTTACACCAATATCCTTCTTACTCATGATGTTAGCAGAATAGATCTTTAAACTCTTTGTATGTTAAGAGCTTGCTCTGATACCAATTGTTATTCCCAGTGAACTAACAATGAGATTTACAGAAGGGGGTTGAATGTAAATCTCAAAACTTTTTCAAGTTTTGAGCAGTTTCTAGGCTATTGTATTTTGATGAACAAGTGTGTGTGAATTGCTTTCAGCTAATGCAGATAAATATATATTTAAACACAAATGTAAAGAACACAACAGACTTAAAAACTTTTCTAGTGGTTTTGTTGTTCCACCAGAGATGTGTTATTTCAGAAAATCTGTGATTCAAAGAATTAAATCACAGTTGCGTCCTAGTACAAACTAGATGATTTTCTCTCTGGATTTTTCTAAACAGCTCTGTAAAATTCACACCTAATTACTAGCTGCTACTTGGTTTATATATCACCAAGTTTACAAGTGAAGACAAAACTATAAAATACAAATAAAAGATTCTTCACATGTTTCTTCTTCATTTCTCTATCCAATGCAATTTAGGTTTAGCTATGAATCTTTGAATACTTCCTTGTTTGCACCAGAATGGAAATGCTGCATTTTCTTGATTCCTCCTAGAGGCTGCCACATTCCAGTTTGTCTCTGTCAACCCATGTGCCTCTGTCAGCTTATGAATTATCACTATCAACTGCTATCGAACTAAGCATCTGTTGAAGCTTTCATCCGTTGATGCTTTATTTGTTGAAGCTTTATCCGTTGATGCATTTAGCAGTTGAAGCTTTATCCGTTGATGTATTTAGCAGCTGAAGCTTTATTCGTTGAAGCACTCATCCATTGATGGATGTTATCCGTTGAAGCTTTAGAGACATCCGTTGAAGCTTTGTTTCTCATCCGTTGAAGGCCTTTAATATCAGTTGATACTACTTCACTTATACAAAATTACAAGGCATGAAATATTTACAATTAGCCCTCCTATATGCATATCCACTAGTAGTCAACATGACTGATAATTTCCCACAACATCTAAGAATTACAACTTAAATACAGAGAATGAAATGTGCTACAGTACTAAACTTATTTCTAAGTAAAGCTACTCCTTCAACGAATAGCCAAAATGGTCTTATCCGTTGAGGCTACAGACACTAGATTTCTACTTAAGTGTTTTGTTTAACTTATCATCAAACTAATACACATATTCCTAACAAGTCCTTCCAGCTCAGGCCAAAGAAACTGTTTCCAATACAGTTGTTACTCCTCATGTCTCTCCAATTAAAGCTACAGATGATGCTAAAGAACAAACTGATAATTCTGAAATAGATATTCATAATTTAAATATACCGGAAGTTCTTTATCTGGAAGCTCCATCTACATCAAAGACACCAGCTCTGGAGATAAATTCTGCTGATCAGAATTTAGATGATGTTATTCCTGAATCTCCAGTTGCTTCACACACTGTTGAGCTATCAGAACATAATGAGTCTTCCTCAAGTTCTGATGATAGTGTTTCTGCTGAGACTCCAGTACCTATTCTGGGCAAGGAAGAATTGGTGAAGAAATTTGTTGAAAAGGAAACACCTATTCCTTGGGAGGATACTCACAGAGGTGTTGAGTGGACCAAGAAGTGGAATCAATCTGATTTTATTCCATGTTCTAAAGTTCTGACAGAGCATATTGCAAAGGCTGATGAGTTTCTTACAAATGCTGATTTCAAGACACAACTCAAGATCACAGCTCTGTCTATAAAACATCTTCAAGGTCTACATACTGCTACTCATGAAAAGGTTGATACACTTAGAGAACAAGCTGATAAGCTAGATCAAGTGCTCAAGCTTGACAAGAACAGGTATATCAGACCTATTTCTGAGAAAGTTGCAGCAATTTAGAAAACTCAAGAGAAGCAACATGCCTAAATTGCTGAGGTTCTGGTTAATCAAGCTTCTCAGAAAGCTCAATTTGATGAAATCCAATCTTCAGTTGAACTTCTTCTTTCTCTCTTACTTCCTGATGATGCCAAAAAAGGGGAGAAGGTAGTTAAGTCCAAATGCTCACCTACTCAAGAACTGAAGAAAAAGGATGATGAAAGTAATGACCAGGGAAACTCTGAAAAAAGCAGAGGTCAAAGAAAAGTTTAAGGAAAATCTTCTATTCAGAACAAGTCAAGTTCTGATGCTGTGAATGCTCAAAGACTGAAGTCAAGTGGTGATAAGCAAAGTCTGATGTCCAGTTCGGATATTCTGATTCAGTCAGGATCTGAAGACTCTCAGAGGTTTTTGCAAACTCTAAAGTTAAAGGGGAAGCAGACTAATGTTTATTACAAAGATCCTAAAATCCAGACACTTGATGAGGAGATAGCAAGAAGATTATTTCTGAAACATAATCCTGGAATGGATTTAGAAACTCTCAAGGAGGAAGAAGCTAGATTTGCTGCTGAAAAGACAAATCCTAAGTCTAAAGCTTCTAATGCAAAGAAACCTCCAAGGCCTAAGGAGAAAGGCATTGTGAACAAAGAGAAATCAATCACTGAGGCATCTAAAGCCAAAACAAGATCAAAAATTGAGATTGATTCTAAATCAAAAGGAAAAGAAAAGGTTGGTGAACATTTAAGGAAAAAGAAAAATTCTTCCATTCCAGTCTATCAAACTACATTGCATGATGATGATTTGATAGAAGATGAAACTATTCAAATTCCGAAAAGAAGAAAGATAAGTGAAGATTCTAAAACAACCTCTAACACTGCTCAAGTTATTGTTCAGAATAAAGGACAGCAAGCTATAGAAGAAACAACAAATTCTGATCAAGTTGATTTGGATAAAATGACAATTGCTGATAAGAAGAAGCTGTTATGGAAGAAAGCTACTCCAGTTGAACCAAAATCCAATCTCATGATGAGTCAACTTGCTACATTTGGGTTGAGATCCAAGCAACCTAGAGATACAGCTGGATAAGGTTTTGACGAAGAGAAAATTCAAACTGGAGTAGAGGTTACTCTAAAAGATCCTTTCATATTGATAGACAAGCCATATGAACAAATCAAACAAAGTCACCTTGACAAGGTGTTGTCTGCTCAAGTTGTGATAGATGCTCATGATAAGGAGAATCTAAAAGAGAAATTGATCTTATTTCTCAATGATGGAAGGACTTATAGATTAGCTGATTCTGATGTATTAAAGAAGTCTATCAGAGAGCTTCAACATATTCATTATCTTCTGGAAGTAAAATCTGATGTTACAAAAAGATGGTCAGAATATATTATGAAGGTTATAAGAGATCTATTCAGAATCTCCGGTACAAAGACTTCTCATTACAATCCAATGATTATTGAAGGTGATGGAAGAGAAATTCCTATGCTGAAGAATTCTGCTAAGGTGGAAGTTATTCTGAAAGGAAGATGCTTATGTTATAATGAAAACTCTTCACATCCTAAGGTTATCAGAGTTGGTGATGGACTTGAAAGAACATCCATTCAAGCTCTCAGAACAACCATTTATCAAATTGGTGATAGTAAAGAAGAAGAACTGATGCAGGTCAAAGCACAGTTAGCTGAAGTTCTGAAGAAAGATGAAGATAATCTGATAAGAGATTTTGTTAAGAATCATTATGGATTCAGATTGATTCAGTAATGCTGGTAAAGCTGGATGTTTTGTAAGTTGTAATTATTTGTTTAGTCAAACTCTTATTGCATTTAAACTTAAATGTTTTTGACATCATCAAATCTATTAACTTGTACATTCTTGCATAATTTACAAGTTGGGGGAGATTGTTGAATATATTTGAGATGTCATGTCTCATATGTTTCATGTTTAGTTCTCATATCTTAACTAACATGAAATATCAGTTCTTACTGAAATCAGGACTTACTGGAAGTCAGAACTTAAGGATATCAGAACTTAGATTATCAGAAGATAATATCAGAAGATGGATATCATAACATAAGTACTGGAGGACTTACAGTTAAGGAAGGAAGCTGATTTACAGGAAAGAAGATCGAGACTAATAAAAGAAGAAGATATGCAAGGAAATAGTTCGGGGACTAGAAGAATTATAAGATATCTGGTTGATATATTTTAGGAGACAAAATTATATTCCATATCAACTAGAAGTTATCTTGTAACTGTGTGTCTATATAAACACAAACATAGGTTTACTCTATAAGAGTTACGATCATCGAGAAGATCATATAATTGTAACCTAACAGCTCTCGTGATATTTGTTCATCACTGAGAGAGAACAGTTCCATTGTAATAGAGTTTGTTATATCGAATACATATGTTTTCTGTTACTTGTGCTTTAAATCGATTTGATTGTATTCTACACTGTATTCAACCCCCTTCTACAGTGTTGTGTGACCTAACACACTATTCTGAATTTAGAATAGGGGAAAAACTTGCCTTTCACACGATCTATCACAGACAAATCACCTTTCTCTAATCCTAGCTCAGCCCGACTTGGTTTCTTTGTCTCTATCAAAGAAATAGGCTTATTTAGTCAACTCGTATCTCAATCGCGTTTCAAACCGACTTCACGTAGCCCTTATCGTCTACCCGTATGCGATTAATTGACTCGTATAATAAATAATAACATATAAGACTTGATTAACCACATAATTCACATAGCACATAAGTCACATGGTCATTCTAGGTTTAAAATAATTTTTAGAATCAAAATCAACTCACTATTCGCGTTACTGAACATTATCTGGCTCGTTTCCTATTTTTCAGAATTTATGGGACTCGTCTCTATAAGTAATAGGATATATAAACAGATAAATATCAAACGTCGACCCACTTCTAAAGGAAATTAAAATTTAAAACTATTTTTAATGAAAATAGATCATTTTTCCGAGTCAAAGGGATTTCGTTTTGCTTAAATAGGATAAACGGTTCAATTATTGTTCGATAAATAAGAATAAATCAATTTATTATTCAATATACTTAATTATTCAAAATTATTGAAGCTCAGAATTATTTTAAAATAATTATTTAGGAAAAATCAGAATTAAAAATGAATTTCCAAAATTTTTGGAATTAAAATGAATTTATTATGAAATATTCAAAATAATTTAATTAAATATCAAAATAATTAATCATTTTTAAATAATTAATAAATAATGAATAAATATTAATTAATTAAAGAAATAGTTAATTTCGAATTTTAGAAAATATTTCAGAATTATTTATAATATAAATCAATTAATTAAATAATTAATTAATCAATTTATAAAAATAAATAAAACTGAATTTTTTGTAATTAATAAAAATATAAATATAATATAAATTCAGAAACACTTGTCAGATATGAAACTTCTGACAAATTGGATTAAACACGGGTCAAACGGGTCAAAATCCGGGCGGTGAAAAACACGCCAGATTTTGCCCAGAAACCATCGACCAGAACAGATTCCGGCGGCTATTTTCAGGCCAAAATCGACATCGTTTGGTCTGTTTCTTGACTGGAATCGATTGTAAATCACTTCAACATCACAAACACATCTTTCAATCACCGGAATCATCCCTGAATCCCAACCTCCGATCAAACCGAACTAAACTCCGGCCAACGCCCGATTTTCCTCGTTTGTACATAAAACTTTGATATTAATAGCTCAAATCAAAGCTTAGAACCTCTACGATCTAAGCCCTAATATCTCAGTAACCAAAAATCACTCAAACTAAAAAATGATCAAATCAAAATTGAGTATAAACCCTAGAAATCGAACTATCATTTCAAGCAATTATTTGTTAAAATTAATTGATGCAAATCGATCAGAAACAATCATATAAAGCTATTCATAACATCAATTTCAACAGGTAACCCCAGAATCAAAAAGCACCTATTCGAACATAAAACCTAGAAATCGAAATTGTAAAATAACAGATTAAACATAAAATTGATATCAGAAACAGAAAGAATATATCAAAACCTTTGATTTTAGTACTTGAACGACTTGATTTGGTGCAGAAATCAGATCAAAATCACGGTTTGATTGCACAACCCGAATTTAAAACCTGACCCGGAAAACAGAGAATTTTTAGAATTTTCAGAATTTTTAAATATTGAAATATAATTAATTAATAAAAATTAGGCTATTTATATTAAGTAAAATAATACTCCTAATTAAAATTAAGACCCTAATTATACATCTAATAAAATTAATTGGCCCCTAATTTTATAATTTTTGAGTATTAATTTTTAATTTTTAAATATTTATAAATACAATATATATGCCAAAAATTCCCAAAAATTGCGAATAATTCAGAAATACAAAGAAATGGTATATTTGAAAGTCCTATAATTTTATAAAAATAAAAATGTGATTTTTGTGGGGTTTTGAACACCCGAATGGGACCGAAAAAGTCATTTTTCACGAAACGAGAAAATTTATAAAATATCTAGATGTTCAGAGTAACGCGATGGTACAAGCGGTTCTAAGAAAAATAAGGCCAATCATTTTATTTGAAATATCATCTATTAAAATATTTTTCGGGTCGTATAACTTTTGATACAAAAGCTTTTAACACGAAATAAAATATCTGATAAATACCTAGAAAATACCCTGATGATACAGAACACACGTAACACAAGCAGTTAGGGTTTTATGACTAATTACACATAAATGACATAATAAAACACATAATTTATCTTTATTACGATATAATACAAGCGTAACTTCCCAATCATCATCCTTCTCCCCTTAATAGGATTTTGTCCTCAGAATTTCGACAGAGAAAATAATTGGGGATATTTTTCTAATATTTCACTCTAAAGTTCCCAGGTTGATTCTTCAACCATAAGGTTTCTCGACAAAACTCATACTAAAGGTACAGACTTATTTCTCAATACTCGTTCCTGTCGATCTAGAATTCTTATTGGTCGCTCTATATAGGACAAGTCATCTTGAATTTCTATCGGCTCATATTCTATTACATGTCTTGAATCAGGATAATATATCTTAAGTAGTGACCCATGGAACACATTATGAACATGCTGCATATGAGGCGGTAAGGCTAACTCGTGTGCTACCTTCCCGACTTTCTTCAAGATTTCAAATAGACCAACGTATCGTGGCTTCAGTTTATCTTTATTCCCAAATCTGGTTAATCCTTTCCAAGGCGATATTTTTAATAACACATGCTCCCCTTCTTGGTAGTCTATATCCTTTCTAGTCGGATCTGCATATTTGCATTGTCGATTTTGTGCTGCTTCGAGTCCCTTTCTGATAAGCTCTACTTTTATTTTGGTCTGTTGAATCAATTATGGACCTAAAATCTTAGGTTCACCCACTTTATCCCAACATACCGGTGATCTGCATTTTCTTCCGTGTAAAGCTTCATAAGGTGGCCTTCCAATGCTGGCATGATAGCTGCTTTTGTAAGAAAATTCCACTAATGGTAAATGCTCATCCCAACTGCCTTCAAAATATATTGCACATACACGTAGCATATCTTCGATTATTTGAATCGTCCTTTCACTCTGTCCGTCCGTTTATGGATGGTAAGCGGTACTCATATTTAACTTAGTACCAAGGCATTCCTGAAATTGTCTCCAGAATCTTGAATTAAAACGTGAATCTCGATCAGATACAATGGATACAGGAACTCCATGTCGCATCACAATTTCTTTAAGGTATAGATGCACTAACTTGTCATGTGAAAATCTTTCGTTGATTGGGAGGAAATGTGATGACTTTGTTAGTCTATCGTTGATTACCCAGATTGCATCATGGTTTTCTATGGTTCGTGGAAGTCTTATCACAAAATCCATCGGTAGATGTTCCCATTTCCATTCTGGAATATCTAGTGGTTGTAGTAATCCTCTTGGAAGTTGATGTTCAGCCTTGACTCATTGGCATGTGTAGCATTTACTTACCCACTCTGCTATTTCTTTCTTCATGTTTGGCCACCAAAAGTTTTCTTTCAGATGTTGATACATCTTTGTGCTTCCTCGATGAATTGAATATCTTGAGTTGTGAGTGTGTCGTAATATTTCTTCTTTCAATTCTGGCACATTAGGTATCCAGATTCTTGATGAAAATAGTAGAATTCCTTTATCATCTTTCTGACTTGTGATTTCTTCTCTTGTTAGGTTGTCGTCCTCTTGACTCATTACCTCTTCTTGACATCTTTGAATCTTTTCCAACAGTTCTGGTTGAAATATCATTGCATAATTCATTTCAGTGGCTTCCCTTGGAACATGAACTTCAATTTCCAATTTCTCAAATTCTTTAACTAACTCTTCTGAAGAAGTCAGCCTATTTAACCTCTCTTTCTGGCTTAGCGCATCTGCCACGACATTTGCTTTTCCTGGATGATAGTTGATTGTAACATCATAATCTTTAATCAATGTTAGCCATCTTTGTTGTCTCATGTTGAGTTCCTTCTGTGTAAAAATATACTTTAGACTTTTATGATCCGTATAAATTTCACACTTTTCACCATATAGATAATTTCTCCAAAGTTTCAAAGTGAACACGATTGCTGCTAGTTCCAGATCATGCGTAGGATATTTCTGTTAATGATGTTTCAGTTGTCTATAAGCATATGTAATTACGTTACCGTGCTGCATCAGTACGCATCGAAGTCCTCGGTAAGACGCATCGCTGTAAATAACAAAATCTGCTTGTTCATCTGGTAGCACAAGTATAGGTGCGGTCACCAACTGATTCTTTGAATCCTGAAAACTCTCTTCAGATTTTTCATTCCATATGAACTTTTCATTCTTTCGAGTCAACTTGGTTAATGGCGTAGCTATCTTTGCGAAATCCTTAACAAATATTCTATAGTAACCTGCCAATCCCAAGAAACTTCTGACTTCCGTCGAGGTCATTGGTCTCTCCCAATTTAATACAGCTTCAATATTTGTTGGATCAACCTTAATTCCTTCAATGATGATAATATGGCCCATATATTGTACTTCCCTTAACCAGAATTCACATTTCGAGAACTTCGCGTAAAGCTGTTCTTTTCTTGAGATTTTCAAAATGATCCTCAAATGCTCGACATGTTCTTCTTCAGTCTTCGATTAAATCAAGATGTCATCAATAAATACAATTACAAATATGTCCAAGTACTTCTTGAATACCCTGTTCATCAAATTTATGAATGCTGCTGGTGCATTAGTCAAACCGAATGCCATTACGAGGAATTTATAATGTCCATATCTGGTACGAAAAGCAATCTTGGGAATATCTTCGGCCTTGATCTTCAGTTGATGATAACCTGACCTCAAGTCTATCTTAGAAAACCATGAGGCTCATTTTAGTTGATCAAATAAATCATCAATTCATGGTAGAGGATACTTATTCTTAATAGTTAACTTATTCAACTCACGATAATCGATACAGAGTCGCATACTGCCATCTTTTTTCTTTACAAACAATACCGGTGCATCCTATGGGGATATACTGTAACACCCTCCAAATCCGGGGTATAGATTTGGGGCATTACTAATATTAACTACACATTAGTCTTGCACAAGCGGAATATAATTAGAATAATTACCCCGAACTACTGCTATCAGGATCTTTTAAGGTTAAGATCTGAAAACAAGAACCACATACTAACTTTATTACAAACCAAATAAAAACAATCCGTCTCAAGAACTCTCTTTATTACAAAACTTTATTCTATCTACATGCTCACCACACAACTTTTATTCAAACCATAATAGTACTTATCCTGTTACACCTGATCTGATAACTCAAAGCTCTCTTCAGGGATAGGGATGAACACCCTTGGTATAAGAGGGTCCCGCTGCTTGACTCGCTTCTTGACTACGCGGGTTCTGATGGGTTTCATTCTCTACCTTAACTGTAAGACAATAGGAATAACAATAAAAGAGGATGAGCCAAAATTGCTCAACAAGCCTGCAACAATATAGATAGTATAAAGAGAGAGAAATAAGTGAACCAATAAGCTGCTGGTTTGATCAACCATCTGAGTCTGTATAGACTAATAATTTGCCAATACTGGCGAGTGCCAAATGAACAAGACTGGAAACAAGAACCAACATATGCACTATAACCCGCTGATCAGTCAGGATACAATGCAAATCTATACCCAACTGTATAGATCCAACCAACATAAGGAGTACTCAGGCAGCTATGGCCTATTAATTAAAGGTTTGAGTAAAACCCAGCCTGTATCGTAACCATCCAGTCCGAAGTTTAGCATCCGGAACAATCGGAATGCTTTTGATGTATCCCAACATCAGGATATATCATAATATATGTAACAAGGGTAAAAATATTGGAATATGAATAGAGGATTCAATAAATTTGGGAGAAATCAAGAATCGAAATGAAATAGAAACAAGAATCAATAGATATGTATCAGTGCATATGAACAAGAATTATCAAAGTGTAATTGATATGTAAAATGGAATATAATTCACTATTCTGAATTTAGAATAGGGGAAAAACTTGCCTCGCGCGTACTTAACCTGATTCAACTCACCGCCTTCTGTCCCTAGCTTACTCTGCCTTGCTAACACTGAACCAATCATGGAAAGATAGTTGTTTAGATAACTTACTATATACGTGTATCTGGAATTGATATCACGTAACCTTATCAGTCTACCCATGCGTTTCTATCTGATTCGCATATATACACATATATTGATATAGCACATAGGTTCACATAATCACATAAAGCACATAGCACATAAAGCACATAATCAATTTTTAGACTTATAATTATTTTTAGAATTGATTCTGGACTCATACCTGCATTAACTAGCCTTATCTGACTTTATTATAATTTTTTGGGATTATTCGATTAAATTATACCCCTATTAGGGCCTATGAACTATTAATTATCACCAAACCATTCTCTTTTGGAGGAAATTATAACTCACAATTATTTTTATTGGATTCGTTTCATTTTTCTGAGTCTAGGGGTCTTCGTTTCGCTCAAATCGGATTAACGGTTGAATTATTATGAATTAAACAAGATTTAATTAATTAATAATTAATTATAATTAAATAATCCTTAATTACATTTTAAATAATTAACTAATAATTATTGTATTTTAAAATAATTAATCCCTAATTATTAGGATTAATTACTATTTATTACAATTATTTACAAATTATTATCACTTACTCGATTAGATCGATTATTTACAAATAACTAATCGATACAAATAACTGATACGATACTTATCGAATAAATAAATATTATTCGAATCATAATTCAACGAGCAACTACTCGTATAAATACGAGCTACTCGCGATTCTCGAATAACTATCGAACTGTTATTATTATTATTATAACTTATACAATTTGTTAATTAATTATCGATATTTAATTATTCGATACGAATAATTAGTACGATATTCTTCGAATAAATATCGCTCGATTAATAATTCTAACTTAACGAATCACGACTCGAATAGGTACGAGTTACTCGGAATATTTAACTAATTAACGAATTATTATTCATATTATTCGATTATTTTTAATCCTTATTTATTAATTATTTAACTAATTATTAATTAATTACCTAATTATTAACTAATTAGATAACTAATAAATAATTAAATAGATAACTAATTTCAAATTTCTAAATTAATAAAATAATTCAGAAATTATTAATAATACTTTTCAGAATTTAAATGTAATTTTTATTAACTTTTTAGAATTACTAAAACTAATTTTTACTTTGATAAAATATAAATAAATAATTAAAATTCCAGAAACATAATTCTGGAATTGATTTTTGGTTTTATTGGATCAAACCCCGGGTCGAAACCGGGTTGGAAACCGGGTCGAACCCGGGTCTTCAAGAACACGGCCAGGCTGCCCAGAATCCGGCAATGGTGACCGGTTCCGACGAGTTTTCCGACGAGCAATTCCCAGCTTCCAGGCCATCGTTTCTGCAAGGTTCTTGTCCCGTTCGACTCCACGTGACTACAGCAACACAACCCCGTTGTCCGCTTTCGTCTCCGTTGCACAGGTTGTCTTCTCCGACCAAGAACAGAGCATGGGCCGGCGAGCTCCGTCACGAACTCCGGCGGCTTCGATTTGGCACAACCACAAACCATTTGAATCGATTCTTTGCAGGTTTTCATTCAAAATCACTCGAGAAACACACCCATGCCAACAACATCGCCTAATAACTCCGGGAACAATTTCTCCGGCCAAATCAAACAATTTTCCGGCCAAATACTAAACTCACATATTCTTACACGAAAAATTACAAATAATATATCAAAATAAAGCTTATTAGTTCTACAATCAAACCCCTATAATCAAAACAATCTCAGATTCATACAAAATCAAAAACGAACTAAAATAAAATTGTATAAACTTGAAACTAAGAACTAACACTTAGAACAATCGTTTGTTCAAATAAATAACATAAATCGATTGTAACCAAGTACAGGAAACTATACCAAGCATCAAAATCAACCCAGAACCCCAGAATCAAAAACCCCCAATTTCAGTTCATGAACCCTAAAATATGAATTGAAAATCTAAGCATCAAAACATGAAATTGATGGTATGAACAGAAAGTAGAGATCAAGAGCTTTGTTTTGGTTACTCACATGATCAAAACGGGTAACAGAATCACTCTCAAATCTGCAGTTTAATTCCCTGGTTGTTCTTCACCCCCACTTTCTAATTTTTTTATTTTCTGATTTTTAACAATTAATTAATGAATAATTAATAATAAAACAGGTATTTATACTAATGAAAATAATACCCCTAAATAAAATTAAGGGTCTAATTATACCTCTAATAAAAATATTTGGCCCCAATTTTTACAATTTTTGGGTATTAATAATGAATTTTTAAATATCCAATAAATACAAAATAAATGACAAAAATTCCCAAAAATTGTGAATATTACAAAAATGCAAAGAAAAATAATGTATGATAATTTCATGATCATATAAAAATAAAAATGTGATTTTTGTGGGGCTTTTGGTACCCGAAGGGGTCCGGAAAAGTCGTTTTTCGCGAAAAAGGTAAATTTGTAAAACATTTAGGGGTTTAGAATATCGATATGGGATAGGGCATTTTTGGCAAAATAGGGCCAATGATTTTGTTTGAAATACGGGCTTTCAAAACATAGTTTTGAGCTGTACAGGTTTTGATATAATATATATATATAACTGATGATAAAATGCTCAATAAATATTCAAAACACGTTTGGATCAAAACAGCCAACACATATCACATAGCAGTTAGGGTTTAACGACTTAACACATTTAACCACATAATAATACACATAATTTATCATTATTATAATATAATACAAGAATAATTCCTCGGTCGTTACATTCTCCCCCCCTTTAACAAGATTCTGTCCTCAGAATCACATTATGCAAATAACTGAGGATACCTTTCTAACATTTCACTCTCAAGCTCCCAGGTTGATTCTTCAACCACTGGGTTTCTCCATAAAACTCTCACTAATGACACAGACTTATTTCTTAATATCCTCTCTTGCCTATCTAGAATTCTTATTGGCTGCTCTACATATGACAAATCTGCCTGAAGTTCTACTGGTTCATATTCTATTACATGCCTTGTATCAGGATTATACTTTTTAAGCATAGATACATGAAATACGTTGTGAATGTGCTGCATATGGGGTGGTAGAGCTAACTCGTACGCAACCTTCCCAATTTTCTTCAAAATCTCAAATGGTCCAACGTATCGTGGCTTCAATTTCCCTCTCTTGCCAAATCTGGTCAATCCTTTCCATGGCGATATTTTGAGCAATACACGTTCTCCTTCCTGATAGTCCACATCCTTCCTTGCTTGGTCTGCATATCTGCTTTGCCTGTTTTGTGCTGTCTCAATTCGTTTTCGAATGAGTTTAATCTTTTCTTTTGTCTACTGAATTAATTCTGGACCCAAAATCTTGCGTTCTCCAACTTCATCCCAATGCACTGGTGATCTGCATTTCCTTCCATATAATGCTTCATACGGTGGCATTCCAATACTGGCGTGATAGCTGTTATTATAAGAAAATTCCACTAGGGGTAAATGTTCATCCCAACTACCTTCAAAATCGATCGCACAAACTCGTAACATGTCTTCAATCATTTGAATTATCCTTTCACTTTGACCGTCAGTTTGCGGATGATAGGCTGTACTCATATTCAACTTCGTTCCTAGACATTCTTGGAATTGTCTCCAAAATCTTAAATTGAAACGAGGATCTCGATCCGATATAATTGATACTGGTACTCCATGACGCATCACAATTTCTTTAAGATATAAATGGACTAGCTTGTCCAATGAAAATCTCTCATTAATTGGAAGAAAATGTGCTGATTTCGTCAATCGATCAATAATAACCCAAATTGCATCGTGATTGGCTTTCGTCCTTGGAAGTCCCACTACGAAATCCATCGCTAGATGTTCCCATTTCCATTTTGGAGTGTCTAATGGTTGCAATAACCCACTCGGAAGTTGATGCTCTGCTTTAACTCGCTGGCATGTGTAGCATTTACTCACCCATTCTGCTATCTCCTTCTTCATATTCGGCCACCAAAAGTTTTCCTTCAAATCGCGATACATTTTCGTGCTTCCTGGATGAATGGAATACTTCGAATTGTGTGCATCTCGCATAATTTCTTCTTTTAATTCTACCACGTTAGGGATCCAGATTCTTGACGTAAAACGTAAAATTCCTTCATTATCTTTCTGAGTTGTAATCTCTTCTCCTGTTAAGTTGTCGTCTTGACTCATCACTTTATCTTGACAATGGCGAATCTTTTCTAGCAACCCTGGTTGAAAAGTCATAGCGTAAATAGTTCCTGCAGATTCATGAGGAATACGAATCTCAATTTCCAATTTGTCGAATTCTTTAACCAATTCTTCACATGAAGTTAACCGATTCAATCTTTCTTTTCTGCTTAGTGCATCTGCTACAACATTTGCTTTTCCTGGATGATAACTGATTGTAACATCATAATCTTTAATCAATTTCAGCCATCGACGTTGTCGCATGTTCAGTTCCTTTTGCGTGAAGATATACTTCAGACTTTTATGATCCGTGTAGATTTCACATTTTTCACCATACAGATAATGTCTCCAAAGCTTCAATGCAAATACAATTGCTGCCAATTCCAGATCATGCGTAGGATATTTCTGCTCATGAGGTTTAAGTTGTCTCGACGCATATGCAATGACGTTACCATGTTACATCAACACACATCCTAAACCACGATATGAAGCGTCACTGTAAATAACAAAATTTCCTTGCTCGTCTTGCAGTACTAATACTGGTGCAGTCACCAACCGATTCTTCAACTCTTGAAAACTTTCTTCACATTTACTATTCCATTCGAACTTTTCACTTTGTCGAGTTAATTTGGTCAACGGTGTTGCTATCTTCGCAAAATCTTTGACAAATCTTCGATAATATCCTGCCAAACCTAAGAAACTTCGAACCTCTGTCGGCGTCTTTGGTCTTTCCCAATTCAACACAGCTTCAATCTTTGCTGGATCAACTTGAATGCCTTCTCTGCTGATGATATGCCCTAGAAACTGCACTTCTTTCAACCAAAATTCACATTTTGAAAATTTTGCATAAAGCTGCTCCTTTCGTAATATCTCCAATGTCGTTCTTAAATGCGCTGCATGCTCTTCTCCCGTCTTTGAGTAGATCAAAATGTCATCAATAAATACAATGATAAACTTATCCAAATACTTCTTGAATATTCGATTCATCAAATCCATAAACGCTGCAGGTGCATTCGTTAATCCAAAAGCCATCACAAGAAATTCATAGTGTCCGTACCTCATTCTAAATGCTGTCTTTGGAATATCTTCGGCCTTGATCTTTAACTGATGATAGCCTGATCGTAAGTCGATTTTCGAAAACCATGCTGCTCCTTTTAATTGATCAAATAAATCATCGATGCAAGGTAAAGGATATTTATTCTTGATAGTTAACTTGTTCAGCTCACGATAATCAATACACAGTCGCATACTACCATCCTTCTTTTTCACGAACAATACTGGCGCGCCCCATGGGGATACACTTGGCCTTATAATTCCTTTGTCGAGAAGTTCTTGCAACTGCTTTGCTAATTCCCTCATTTCAACAGGTACCATTCGATATGGAGCTTTCGAAATTGGTTCGGTCCCTGGCGTCAAGTCAATAGTGAACTCGATTTCTCGATCTGGTGGAAGTCCTGGTAATTCGTCTGGAAAAACATCAAGAAATTCACAAACTAATGGAATATCTTCAATCTTTGGATTTCCCTTATTAGCATCACGTACATAGGCTAAATAAGCTTGACATCCTTGGCGTAGCAATCTTCTCGTCTGCATTATTGATAGGAATTTCTGCTTTTGCTTCTCACCTTTAAATATTACCGTTTCATTTTCTTCAGTTTGCAATTTCACTCTCTTATTCGCACAGTCAATTTGAGCATTATTACTAGATAGCCAATCCATTCCTAGAATAACATCAAACTCCCCTAACCTAAAAGGTATCAAATCAACTGAAAAATGACATCTTCTTATCTCAATATCACAACTCGGGCATACTCGATCTACTGCAACCTGATCATTATTCGCTAATTTTATGATTAACACTTCATCTAACCACTGTACCTCACAATTTATTTTAGAGATAAAAGCTTCAGAAATAAAAGATCTAGTAGCTCCTGAATCAATCAATACCAAAGCATTCACGGAATTTACAGGAAGTGTACCTGCAACCACATTCGGACTCTGTACCGCTTCCTTCATTGACATGTTGAAAGTCCTTGCTCTGGGCTGATGTTGCTGTGGTAGTGGAGGTGGAGGTAATGCTAACACTCTTGGAATACTAGCGGCCATTGCAATTCCTCTGCAGTCTCTGGCGATATGTCCTTTTCTCCCACATTGAAAACAAGTAACTTCTGCTTTTCCCATCGGACATTCTCCAGAATAGTGTCCCCTTTGCTTGCACTTGAAACACGTGACATTTGGCTTGTTACAAATTCCTGTATGCTTTCTACCACACGTTCTGCAATCAGGTACAGGCGGTCGAATAAGCCTTTGCTAAGTTGGGGCAGGTAGTCGATTACCCATCCTCTGGTTGTTTTGTTCTGGCCTCCTAAAATTTACTTTTCCTCGAGCTTGAAATCCCGGCCTTTTGTTGAAACGATTCTGAAAATTCCCTGGTCCTTTCTCTTTCTGAGCTGCTTCGCTTTCTCCTTCAATAATCATAGCCTTCTGAACAACAGCCGTATAAGTTGTCAATTCAAACACAGCTACCCTGCTACGAATCCATGGTTTAAGTCCTTGCTGAAATCTCTTGGCCCGCTTCTCGTCCGTATCCACCTGCTCTGGAACAAACCTTGCCAATTCAGTAAACTTGGTCTCATAATCCGCAACCAATAAGTTGTCTTGTTTCAGCTCTAGGAACTTGATCTCCATCTGGTTTTTCATAAAATGAGGAAAATATTTCTCCAAGAAAAGATCAGTGAATCTATCCCAGGTCACCACACCTTCTTCTTCCAAAGCTTTCTTCGATTCCCACCAGTAATTAGCTTCGCCTTTCAGGAAATAGCTAGAAAAATCCGTCTTCTGCTCTTCCTCAACCTTTACCAACGAAAAAGCCTTTTCCATCTCTTTCAGCCAAGCTCTCGCTTTTGTAGGATCCGTGGAACCCATAAATTCCGGTGGCTTCACCGACTGAAATTGCTTGAAAGTGGTCGTAGGCGCTGCTGGTGGTACTTGATGTCCTGGATGAGCGGCTTACTATAACATCTGTTGCTGGAACTGCTGCTGTTGCTGCTGCATTTGTTGTTGCATCATCAACATTTGTTGTTGCATGAGATTAAACATCTGATCCATCTGTTTATTATTGTTTTGGCCCTCGGTGTTCCCATTCGATGAATCGGGTTGTGTTTTTCTTTTAGGTGCCATCTTTCTGGTAAATAAACAATGGTCTTCTTTAATAACAGTATATTAAACATATATTAAAACAGTCGATTTGAGAAAATAAAACAGCTTATTAAATAACTGAATAGATAAAACAGTATGATGTGTTTTTTTTTACATAAGGATACAACATGATCGTAAATAAAACTACATTTGTAAATATGCAATGGTACTGAAATAAATATAAATGCTTAAATAACTGGAAATAAAATAAAGAAACGTGCAAAAGATCATCTCGTATATATATATGTAGAACACCAGCTACAGGTGTCAGTGCTTGATACAAAAACCTATGATATAACAGTCATACTGCTACTACTACTATCGGTCAAAGTCAGTAACTACACTCATACAAACTAGTTATACAATACTATGCTGCCTCTATCTATAAAATATACATAATACCACACTCATTGATCTGCTGGTCTCAAAATCCTGGTGGTACGTAGCTCAACTCCTCCTGCAATGCCTCTAGCACTGCCTCGGTAAGTCCCAATGCTCTGCGATATGCTGTCTCCGCACTAAGATCCTGCTGTCTCAACTCAGTAAGCTGCTGCGAACTAACCCGGTGAATATGATGTAGCCTCTCTCTCAGTATATAATCCGGTCGTAATGCTCTGATAGGACCATCCGTCTATGTCTCATACAACCCAAGGATCTCCCTACACTGGTTCTGCCATCTAATCCTCTCCTCCCTCTCTGCCTGAAAGCGCTGGTAAGTCACGGTATGATGCTCCCGAAGATCAGTGCTGGAACCTCGAGAAGGTAATGGTCCATCCACCACAATATCATCCATACACTCTGGCTGAGGAAACTGATAAACTCCTGGAACAGGTGCATAAATGGCTAATGGGGTAGGAAATAAGACAGGCTGCTCCATCGGCGCATACACTGGTGGCTCTGCCTCTAGCTCCATATGTGGCAGCTCTGGAATCTCGACTGGTGGCATAGGAATCTGAGGCTCTAAATCCTCCCACCGCGGAAGATCAATCATGTCAGGAATATCGAACATCGGGAACTCTAGTGGTGGAAAATCTGGTATCTCTGGCTCAAAATATGGAAAATAATCTACAAAACCTGGTACCTCTGGGGGAAGTGGTATCTCTGGTGCTGGCTCAGGTGGCAATGGAGGTAAGATCTGCTCTAACACTGGGGCTACTACCGGTGCATCCCCTGGATCTGTCTCGGTCCTCTCCGTAGATGATGATAAAGAAGCCATCTAATATACATAAAAATAATAACACAAAAACAATCAAATCACAATCCTAAACTCATAACTTCTAATCACATAGACAAATAATCCTAACATTCTTACTCTCATCCTATCTCATTTTTCCTATCTTATCTTAGCCCTAACGTTCTTGTTTTCAAAGGTCAAACCTAAGCTCTGATGCCAACTGTAACACCCTCCAAATCCGGGGTATAGATTTGGGGCATTACTAATATTAACTACACATTAGTCTTGCACAAGCGGAATATAATTAGAATAATTACCCCGAACTACTGCTATCAGGATCTTTTAAGGTTAAGATCTGAAAACAAGAACCACATACTAACTTTATTACAAACCAAATAAAAACAATCCGTCTCAAGAACTCTCTTTATTACAAAACTTTATTCTATCTACATGCTCACCACTCAACTTTTATTCAAACCATAATAGTACTTATCCTGTTACACCTTATCTGATAACTCAAAGCTCTCTTCAGGGATATGGATGAACACCCTTGGTATAAGAGGGTCCCGCTGCTTGACTCGCTTCTTGACTACGCGGGTTCTGATGGGTTTCATTCTCTACCTTAACTGTAAGACAATAGGAATAACAATAAAAGAGGATGAGCCAAAATTGCTCAACAAGCCTGCAACAATATAGATAGTATAAAGAGAGAGAAATAAGTGAACCAATAAGCTGCTGGTTTGATCAACCATCTGAGTCTGTATAGACTAATAATTTGCCAATACTGGCGAGTGCCAAATGAACAAGACTGGAAACAAGAACCAACATATGCACTATAACCCGCTGATCAGTCAGGATACAGTGCGAATCTATACCCAACTGTATAGATCCAACCAACATAAGGAGTACTCAGGCAGCTATGGCCTATTAATTAAAGGTCTGAGTAAAACCCATCCTGTATCGTAACCATCCAGTCCAAAGTTTAGCATCCGGAACAATCGGAATGCTTTTGATGTATCCCAACATCAAGATATATCATAATATATGTAACAAGGGTAAAAATATTGGAATATAAATAGAGGATTCAATAAATTGGGAGAAATCAAGAATCGAAATGAAATAGAAACAAGAATCAATAGATATGTATCAGTGCATATGAACAAGAATTATCAAAGTGTAATTGATATGTAAAATGGAATATAATTCACTATTCTGAATTTAGAATAGGGGAAAAACTTGCCTCGCACGTACTTAACCTGATTCAACTCACCGCCTTCTGTCCCTAGCTTACTCTGCCTTGCTAACACTGAACCAATCATGGAAAGATAGTTGTTTAGATAACTTACTATATACGTGTATCTGGAATTGATATCACGTAACCTTATCAGTCTACCCATGCGTTTCTATCTGATTCGCATATATACACATATATTGATATAGCACATAGGTTCACATAATCACATAAAGCACATAGCACATAAAGCACATAATCAATTTTTAGACTTATAATTATTTTTAGAATTGATTCTAGACTCATACCTGCATTAACTAGCCTTATTTGACTTTATTATAATTTTTCGGGATTATTCGATTAAATTATACCCCTATTAGGGCCTACGAACTATTAATTATCACCAAACCATTCTCTTTTGGAGGAAATTATAACTCACAATTATTTTTATTGGATTCGTTTCATTTTTCTGAGTCTAGGGGTCTTCGTTTCGCTCAAATCGGATTAACGGTTGAATTATTATGAATTAAACAAGATTTAATTAATTAATAATTAATTATAATTAAATAATCCTTAATTACATTTTAAATAATTAACTAATAATTATTGTATTTAAAATAATTAATCCCTAATTATTAGGATTAATTACTATTTATTACAATTATTTACAAATTATTATCACTTACTCGATTAGATCGATTATTTACAAATAACTAATCGATACAAATAACTGATACGATACTTATCGAATAAATAAATATTATTCGAATCATAATTCAACGAGCAACTACTCGTATAAATACGAGCTACTCGCGATTCTCGAATAACTATCGAACTGTTATTATTATTATTATAACGTATACAATTTGTTAATTAATTATCGATATTTAATTATTCGATACGAATAATTAGTACGATATTCTTCGAATAAATATCGCTCGATTAATAATTCTAACTTAACGAATCATGATTCGAATAGGTACGAGTTACTCGGAATATTTAACTAATTAACGAATTATTATTCATATTATTCGATTATTTTTAATCCTTATTTATTAATTGTTTACCTAATTATTAATTAATTACCTAATTATTAACTAATTAGATAACTAATAAATAATTAAATAGATAACTAATTTCAAATTTCTAAATTAATAAAATAATTCAGAAATTATTAATAATACTTTTCAGAATTTAAATATAATTTTTATTTACTTTTTAGAATTACTAAAACTAATTTTTACTTTGATAAAATATAAATAAATAATTAAAATTCCAGAAACATAATTCTGGAATTGATTTTTGGTTTTATTGGATCAAACCCCGGGTCGAAACCGGGTTGGAAACCGGGTCGAACCCGGGTCTTCAAGAACACGGCCAGGCTGCCCAGAATCCGGCAATGGTGACCGGTTCCGACGAGTTTTCCGACGAGCAATTCCCAGCTTCCAGGCCATCGTTTCTGCAAGGTTCTTGTCCCGTTCGACTCCATGTGACTACAGCAACACAACCCCGTTGTCCTCTTTCGTCTCCGTTGCACAGGTTGTCTTCTCCGACCAAGAACAGAGCATGGGCCGGCGAGCTCCGTCACGAACTCCGGCGGCTTCGATTTGGCACAACCACAAACCATTTGAATCGATTCTTTGCAGGTTTTCATTCAAAATCACTCGAGAAACACACCCATGCCAACAACATCGCCTAATAACTCCGGGAACAATTTCTCCGGCCAAATCAAACAATTTTCCGGCCAAATACTAAACTCACATATTCTTACACGAAAAATTACAAATAATATATCAAAATAAAGCTTATTAGTTCTACAATCAAACCCCTATAATCAAAACAATCTCAGATTCATACAAAATCAAAAACGAACTAAAATAAAATTGTATAAACTTGAAACTAAGAACTAACACTTAGAACAATCGTTTGTTCAAATAAATAACATAAATCGATTGTAACCAAGTACAGGAAACTATACCAAGCATCAAAATCAACCCAGAACCCCAGAATCAAAAACCCCCAATTTCAGTTCATGAACCCTAAAATATGAATTGAAAATCTAAGCATCAAAACATGAAATTGATGGTATGAACAGAAAGTAGAGATCAAGAGCTTTGTTTTGGTTACTCACATGATCAAAACGGGTAACAGAATCACTCTCAAATCTGCAGTTTAATTCCCTGGTTGTTCTTCACCCCCACTTTCTAATTTTTTTATTTTCTGATTTTTAACAATTAATTAATGAATAATTAATAATAAAACAGGTATTTATACTAATGAAAATAATACCCCTAAATAAAATTAAGGGTCTAATTATACCTCTAATAAAAATATTTGGCCCCAATTTTTACAATTTTTGGGTATTAATAATGAATTTTTAAATATCCAATAAATACAAAATAAATGTCAAAAATTCCCAAAAATTGTGAATATTACAAAAATGCAAAGAAAAATAATGTATGATAATTTCATGATCATATAAAAATAAAAATGTGATTTTTGTGGGGCTTTTGGTACCCGAAGGGGTCCGGAAAAGTCGTTTTTTCGCGAAAAAGGTAAATTTGTAAAACATTTAGGGGTTCAGAATATCGATATGGGATAGGGCATTTTTGGCAAAATAGGGCCATGATTTGTTTGAAATACGGGCTTTCAAACATAGTTTTTAGCTGTACAGGTTTTGATATAATATATATATATAACTGATGATAAAATGCTCAATAAATATCCAAAACACGTTTGGATCAAAACAACCAACACATATCACATAGCAGTTAGGGTTTAACGACTTAACACATTTAACCACATAATAATACACATAATTTATCATTATGTATAATATAATACAAGCGTAATTCCTCGGTCATTACAGTTGCTCACCCTTGCTTTCTTCTTTCATCACACAACAACAGATAGCCAAGATGAACATGACCAAGCTCCCAATTCGTGAGCGGATAGGAAACGTTCCACAGTTTCCTGTAGGCGCTGATGCCGTTGTAGCTGAGGTAGGAACTACCAATAGGCTAGGCTTTCAACTTTTGTTGTACCAAACTTATGTATATTTATAAATTGTAATAATGGCAAGGAAATGTAAATTTATTCAGAAACCCTTTTGAGGTATAATGACTTATAATTGTGGAATAAAATGACTTGTGTTATTTTTGGTATTCATCTCTGAGACTATAACTTGTGGGTGTGTGTGTATATTGTGGGGTCACAGTACGCAGTAGTTGGTTGACTGTTAAGATTAAGTATTGATAAGGGAAATGGAACTCGTGACAACCCGAATCCCCGACCCCGAATCTGGGGGTGTTACAGCGAGAGCTAGGGGTTCAAGTTGAGAAAGCTGAGCTAGTAGGCTTCTTTTGGAATAATTTAAGTCTGTAAAAGTTTGTAATAAAGTTTAATACTCAGTTTGAGTTTGAATGGTTGTGATTTGAACGATATGTAATATAAGTAGATGTGTGGCTTGTATGCATACTTTAACCTGTTGCGATCCGCGGTAGTTGATAAATAGGGTCACTGCATATTATTGTTATTTTTATTATTGTTATAAGCAGGTTATAAATAAGATGTGTGTGTGTGTGTGTGTGTGGACCCCAAACTTCTGACCCGAGTTTGGAGGGCGCCACAATAACCTTTGTCACAGATTTGACTAACACTCAGCAGATTGTGTTTAAGTCCTGAGACTAGAGTTACTTCTTTAATGATGACATTCCCAAGATTGATATTGCCATATCCCAGTGCTTTTCCAATGTTGCCATCTCCATAAGAAACTTGGACCTATTTTCTCCACAAAGTCTGATAACAGGGCTTTATTTCCAGTCATATGTCCTGAGCATCCACTGTCCAGAACTAGGATGTTTTTCCTGTTGCCCTGCAATCACAAAGACCACTAATGATTAGTTTTAAGGACCCAGACTTGTTTGGATCCTTTGGCCTTATTAAGTTTGTTAACATTTACAGCGAATTTAGCATCAGAGTTTATGTTAACATTTTTTATCAGCAATTACACTATCAGACTTTGTATCAGAACTTACACTAGAAGGAACAATGCTAACTTTCTTTAAAGAAGGTTTTATTTGATAATAATCCTAGTACAAACTATGATATTCCTTACAAGTATAAATGGAATGTCATAAAGTACCACAATGAAAACAAGGATTTTGTGGCCTATATCTAACAGACTGACTCTTAACTCCTGACTTTGAAGGTAATGAGTTTATGTTCTTATTCTTCCTGTAAAAAGAAGCCAGATGGTTAGAACTTCCACAGTTATGACATGTTTTTCTAGGAGCATTAGGAACAGGCTTATAATCATTGCTTTTATTTACACCTTCCTTTCCATTCCTATTTTTCCTAGGTGACTTTACCTTGTTTACATTCTTAACTTCTTTCAGCTTATGCTTAAACTGCTTCTTTATCATTAAGCCTACATTTACTTCAGTTGTCTTTTCCTGTTTTAGTTTGTCAGAAGTTAATTCTCTTTAACTTCTGATTTCTCAGTATCAGACTTTACAGCTACAAACTTAACAGGTTTTAGCTTTGGCTTTTGTTTAACAACTATAGGCTTAATTTCTACAGTTCCTTTATCATTCTTATCATCTCCATAACCTAAGCCCTCTTTCCAGTTTCCACTACTTAACAAATTCTGAGTTGTTCTGCCAGAGTTAGTCCAAGTCCTGATAATCTCTCTTTCCTTTTCTAACTCAATTTTTATAGATTCATTCATTTTAAGTACTTCATCCCTAACATAGAAGGCATCATATCTATCTTTCTGAGTTTGATGGAACATGACTAACTCTTTTTCTAAATAATCATTCCTCTTTTTACAAGCAAGATTTTCAGAAGTTAATCTTTCACATGTTAAAGTTTGATCTCTATAACTAATGAACATGGTTTTAAGATATCTTCTCAACTCATTAATATCATCAGTATGAAAGGCATAAGTAGTTTGAGGTACCTTTAACTCAGCAGCTTCAGAACTGCTATCAGCATTTGCCATATCAACATTTGCCATCAAGGCATAGTTCTCCTCACTTTCAGAATCTGAAGTGTCTGTCCAGCTTTTCTTCTTTGTGACAAGAGCCTTGCCTTTGTCACTCTTCACTTTCTTACAATCAGGAGATATGTGGCCTTTCTCACCACAGTTGTAGCATTTGACATTTGTGTAATCTCCTCTGTCAGACTTCCCCCTTTGCCTTCAGATTTTCTGAAACTCTTCTTATCAGAACTTGCACCTTTGCTGGAAAACCTCTTTCCCTTTCTGAATTTCCTGTATGCAATCCTTGTGATTCCTTTCACCATAAGAGCACACAATGTAATAACCCCAATTTTTGGAAATTTTTTGAAACCCTTATGAATAGTGTTTTTGCTGAATGAGAAAACTTTTCATGCCACACTAGGTAGGGGTTCTTTTATGGATATTCTGAGATTTTATTGGCACTCTATATGACATATAAGTGTATGTAAAGATCGTCAGAATCCAATTACGAACACTTTGATTTTTCTCGGAAATCCACTAGATACGGAAAGAATTGAGTATAAGGTAACAGGATAAAAGGATTAAAATTAAAGGATTATAAGAGAGGATCATAAAAGGAATATAGTATTGAGAAAGGTTAAGGAAACCCAAGTAATAAGATCCCGGGTATGATCCCTCAAACGATTAACGAAAACGAAAGTTAAGCGAACCGTATAACAGATCAGCGGTCATTAAGCAAACAATTAGGAAGTTAATCAAGGAGGTTAGGGATGATGAGGTCATCCAACCAATAAGAAAGGGCAAGTAAGGGATGATGACATCATAAGCATGACATAAACATGACATAAGGGGAAGGAGATGTGGTTGATTTAAAACCACACAAAGTCAAGGTTAGAAAGGTAATTACCCAAAAAAAACAAAAAACAACCAAGCTAGCCAAAACAAATCAAAGCAAACACAAAAAATTATATCATTCCTTCAACATTGCTCTCGGCTTTTTCTTCTTTTCAAAGGAAGAAAAATCAAAAATCAAGTTCCAAGCATTGTTAAATCACAAGGTAATTATCTAAGGTTCCTTCTACATAGATATGGATATCCTATAAGTTTAAGCTTCTAATTCCTTCACAATCTCTTCCAATAAATCAAGGAAGAAGATGGTGAATAGTAACCTTCAAGAAATAACTTTGGTTTTCTTGATTTTTTATGAAAGTTCAAGGTAGCTTAAGCATAGATCAAGGCTTCCATGGGTATTCCAAAGATCTTTCATTGATTAAAAGCTTCAAGGAAGGTATAACATCTCCAAACCCTAGCTTTACTTTGTATATTAGGATGATTTTGATAGTTATGGTAAAGTAGCTTGATGCTTGTTGGTTTAGAGTTTGGGTTGGAATGGTAGTGAATTGAAGGTTGAAATCTTATGGTTTGGTTAAAGGACTTAAGTATAGTTTAAATTCAAGTTTAAGAATAAGTATAAATTTTTAATGTTGAGTTGATTGGGGCTGTTATGATGTAGTGAGGATGGATTTTGGTTGTATGGATGGATTGGGATTGATTGGTGGTTGAATTGGAATGGTATAAAATTGGGAAATCGCGTAAACATAGCCGTCGTAATGTCCGATTTACTTTAGACTGCTTTTGTTCATAACATTAGGACCCGAGAACTCCCTGCTAGGTTTTGACCATTTCCATGTTTAGATAGTTCATGTTACGAGCTTCGTTTTGATATGTGGTTCGTTCGATTCCGATGTACGGTTTAGGAGAAACGGCCATTTTAAGTAACGACGTTTCGCGACCGAACCATTACTCCTCGCCTTACTTTGAAACCTTGGTTAAGGATCTTAAAGGACTAATTGGGGTATGAAACAATTATGTTAAGTGTATTAGGCAGTTGGTAAGGTACTCGCGAAAGAATCGCCTTAAAACCCTTAATGGTTAATTTATTAAAAATGGTGGAGCCGAGAGTACTTGAGCGACTTAAGTGAATCGTTAAGCACGAAAGCGAACGTTAGGACTCTAAATGGTTAAAGTCTAGTTTCTTAAGCGACCGGGGTTTAATTCTGACTTATGTTGTTGTTCATAGGTTATCGGACCCACTCTAAGCTTAAGCCTATCCGGGAGCACTCAGACAAGTTTTCTACCCGTATAACTGTTGTTGTGATGTGCATGTGTTTATGCATGATCTTGCGATAAATGCATATTTGTTATTAGCAAATTCTTGCGATATATTGTAGCATGTGATATGGTATATATGCATGCCTTTTTCATATTCTTGATATCTAATTGTTGATTAAAATGCTTATAGTTGCATAATACCTATGCTAGAGATAAGTAGTAGTTGCGTATACCCTTAGTATAGGGGACCCAAAGGTAAACATTTTCTAAACCGGGAGTCGATGTTCCCGAGTATAATATATATATATATATATATAATAGTTTCAAAACTATTATTCGAATAAGGTTTATTCGATAACTTTATTTTATTAATGAATATTATTTGAATATTCATTAGGGCTTATGACTCCGTTTATTTTATTAATGAATATTATTTTGAATATTCATTCGAGGACTTATGACTCCGATTATTTATAATATTCTTTATTTTTTAAAGAATAATGTGTCATAATCAAACTTACTTTTGATTATTCAAATAAAGATTACTTTCGTATAAGTATCTTTGGTTATTTAATATCATTTCAAGTATAAGTTTTACAACTTCTACTTCAATTATTTTTATAAAGATTATTCTTTATGGGAATATTATTTAAATAATAATATTCAGATATTTTCTAATATATGGGACTGATTTATTTTATAAATCAGCATTACTCCAAACATTCTTAAAAATGTTTTCGAGTCTTCAAAATGATTTTAAAAGTTAGAGCGGATCCCAAAACTCATTTTTTATTTAAGATCTCCTTTCGAAGGGGATTTAAATACTCGCTCAAAACCTGAGGGATCCGGCTCTGTGGTGTTTTTATATTCGCAACAAGGTTGCTGTTTGATAAAAGTTTTGATTACTTACCCAACACTCGGGAAGTAAAATTCTTGGAACAAGTTAATCCATTAACAGGCATCGCCTGGGAAATATCGGTGAGTTTCCTTTCCAACTAGATACGACTTCTTGGTGGAGCCGTATCAACAAGTTTCTACTTGGGGAAAGGGGGACGAGCTTTACGTTTCAGAGTCATGGATTTCATCTGAACTAGGAGTGGCGTAAGTGGTCGAGTGGCGCCGGCCCAGCCTTATTATATTGGCCCAAATGGCCTGGAAGTTCCGCTAAGACGGTCCATTCCTTAGGAGTCCAGTGTTCGGTTGACAAGTAAATCCGACAGGTTCTCCTCTACATGTAGAAAATGGTGGGGTTGCACTACTACGACTGATCATCGTAAGTGGTCTTCCTGGCGCGGCAAACTCCCGTAATGAGTTCATCATCCAATTGGATATTTCTGCAACACTACCCAGAGCACTTCGATAGAAAGGCTACGGTTGGGCGATTGTTGAGTGTTGGCAGGGTCAAGTTTTCAAAATGATGTTTGCATCAAATGAAGTATCTCGTAACTTCATTTTATTTTGATGATATTTTAAAGATTGATCTATACAAGTTTGTCTTGTAGCTTAATCTATGGATGAACTATTTACTTGAACGGTGGTAGTTCAAGTAGTATTCGGAAAAGATATAAGTATATTGGAGTATCTTGTAACTTCATCTTTTAAACTTATATCTAGTAAATGATTATCTTATGCATGTCAAAGATTTTCAGAAAAACGTTGAGACAAGGTTAGATATATGAGATCACCTTGCAACGATATTTTTATACAGTTATAAACTGGAACTCTGTGTATTATACATGTCAGAGGATTCAAAGATTTGAAAAGTATATATGTATATATATACTGAATATTTTGCGACTTCATCGCATTAAGATATCAAACTTGGTTCATTTCTTTTGACCAAGACTTTCATGAGTACTATGAGAAGCTCATATATTGTTAATCATTATACATATTATTTTGGTGGGCTTGTGCTCACCCTTGCTTTCTTCTTTCATCACACAACATCAGATAGACAAGATGAACAGGACCAAGCTCCCAATTCGCGAGCGGATAGGAAACGTTCCGCAGTTTCCTATAGGCGTTGATGTCGCTGTAGCTGAGGTAGGAACTACCAATAGGCTAGGCTTTCAACTTTTGATGTACCAGATTATGTATATTTATGAATTGTAATAATGGCAAAGAAATGTAAATTTATTCAGAAACCCTTTTAAGGTGTATTGGCATATAATTGTGGAATAAAATGACTTGTGTTATTTTTGGATATTCATCTCTGAGACTATAACTTGTGGTGTGTGTGTTTATTGTGGGGTCACAGTACAGAGTAGTTGATTTTTATTAAGATTGGGTGTTATTAAGGGAAATGGAACTCGTGACAACCCGGATCCCCGACCCCGGATTTGGGGGTGTTACAGAAATGGTATCAGAGCTAAGCGTTATAAACCTCAGAGATGATGTGACGTTAAGATAATAAGTTCACTAAGATAATAAGAACTCTTGCCAAGTTCATAGTCGGGCTACCTAACGTAGTACTGACAGTTAAAACCCTTATGGGAACCCTTATAAATATCGTGATAGAAGCGTAGTTCGTTATCGTATATGGTAGCGGGACTCCGAACCCTGAGGTTGAGGAGCAACAACGCGATGATGTTTTATTACTTATTGGAGATCAGATGTGGATCCGATAGAGCGTCCTAACGCGGACCGGATGATGTTCATATTGAGGATGTAGCGGTTGAGGATGTTGTCCTAGAAGGGATTTTGCTGAGGAGGATCCCGTGAGGATCCTGACAAGAATGAATAAAGGACCACTGAGGAATTGATGACCATGGTTAGGGCAACTACCAGAGGTAGGATTGGCCGGTCACTACCGAGGTTCGTTCAAGTTTGTAAAGATAGTAGCCCCTTTAACGCGGCTTACTCGTAAGACTGAGAAGTTCGAATGGACAGAGAAATGCGAGAACACTTTTAAGAACTGAAGCAAAGATTGGTGACGGCCCCTATGTTGGCATTGCCGGATGGAAAAGAGATTTTGTGATTGTAGTGACGCTTCGCATAAGGAATTAGGGTGCTTCTATACAGCACACAAGGTAATCGCGTACGCGTCAAGACAATTAAGGGAATATAAAATTCGATATCCCCCCCATGAGCTTGGGCTCGTGGCAATAGTTTTGCCCTAAAGATTGGAGGCACTACTTGTATGGAGAGAAGTGCGAGATTTACCAAGCCATAAGTGCTCTAGTACATTTTCACGCAGAAAGAGCTCAACATACGCCAGAGAGGCGGTTAGAGCTAATCAAGAATTATGATTGGGAGATTCTTTATCATTCGGGGAAAGCCAATGTGGTGGCTGATGCCCTTAGTAAAAAGGAGAGACTCAAGATAATAATGTCTTTGGGAGAGTTTATAAGAGATTTTGAGAAAATGGAAATAGAAGTGAAGGTAACCGGAGCCGGTACCGAAAAGCTGTTTGAGATTGCAATACAGCCAATTATTGGAAAAGAACATATTGTGCCAGAAAAAGTGATGAATGAAGGCAGAGAGCCAACAAATAGATAAGAGATTAATACCGAGAAAGATGATAAGGGAATAATGAGGTATTCCTACAGAATTTGGGTTCCAAATGTTCAAGAGCTTAAAGATGAAATCTTAGATGAAAGCTAGTTTGAGGAATAAGATTTAGAGCAAACCCTGAACGTGATAGTCAGGGAGGTCGCCATCAAGATAGAAGGACCATAACATAATGAGTGGAAAATGAGGATTTTAACGTATAAGATAACCCCAAGTATGGGAGAGGATGAAATTTCATACTAAGGAAACAGAAAGTCGAGTAAGGAAAGGAGACCCGAGACGGTACTCCTATACGGAATTCATGGACCTGTCTAACAGAACTTAGACTTTATCCCCAACCACCACCTTGAGGAAACAATGCGGTGGAAATTCTTTCAGGACCTTTAAGTCGCTAAGCTCTCAGAGTTCCAAGGAACAGGTTGACCCAGTCGAGGCAAGAGCCTGGCTAAAGGAAATAGAGGAATCATTTGAGATTCTAAATGATTGACGAATCACAAAAGACTGTTTTTGTCACTTACCCTCCTAAGAGAGAGGCCACCCGCTGGTGAAAGGCCAAGGAAGGCACGGAGCAAGAGATTATAATAAACTGATTAAGTTCAGTCAATTGTTTTCAGGAAAGTACTTCCCAAGGTTATGGAGATAGTGTAAAAGCTTTAGAGCCAGAACAAAGGCGACGAGTATGATGAATTATGAATCTAAGTTGTAAAAGTTGTCAAGATTCGTTCTGAGGACACGAATCCAGAATGACGGGATGTTTGAAATCAATGCTTATGTTGGGTTCATGAAATAATGATAAGAGAAAGGAAAATAAAAAAACTGAAGTGGAAAGGAATATAAAGGCAATAGAGTTTGAGGAATGATAAGGGAGTTGGGTATGAGGAAACCCTAAAGACTCGTAGCAATAGAAATAGAAAAGTATGTAATCGTCAGGATGAGGGTGATTCACCATGAGTTAAATTGATGGTTGAAGGATAAGAGATACATATATTTTATCCCCTGTAAGTTGGGAGGATTCGAGGAAACCTTGAGATAGTTCGAAGGATAAATAATGAGACGCGGATAGACTGAGGAGACAAGGAAGTAAGAAATTAGGAAAATTGGATGAAGGAAGTGACCTTCAAGAATGTGAAGTGTAAGACCGGTGGCTTGATACCCAGAAAGGGAGACGCCAGGTATGAAAGATATCCCAACATTGAGGTGACTGTTGAGATAAACAACAAAAGTAAATAAGGAATTATTAAGAAGAGTTCACGTTGAACACGACCAATATCTTCCAGAACATCCTTGTTATCGTTACCAAATTAGGCAAGAAAAGCGGATAACCGTTGTTATCTTTTGGAGGCCATATTGATTGACCTCATTTTGAATACAGATGTTATTGTGAAATTAGGCATATACTATCGAGGTGGGAATGATTGAATAACACCCTTATCAGGGATATATGACTTGATTTATCCATGGAAGGATGCATGTACCTTTTAAAGGTGGAATTAAGGATAGAACATCGGTAACTTAAAATCCTAGGGGAATGCATAAAGGTTGGCATTTCACCCTTAATAGGGATAGTATGAGTTTTGACAGTATGAATTGGAAAGGATTAAGGTAATAACAACCTTTAAGAATCAGTGGAGAATTTTTCAGAAGTATATAGACAATGATTCTGGTATTAATAAATGGTATCTTGATATGCCCTGTATCTAGGGAATACAGGAGATTCAAGGATAACCTTAGAGGTTTTACAAGGAGAAAGGTAATATTCAAAATTCTCAAGAATAGAAATGTTGATAAAGGAAATATGACGTAATTATAATGATGCCAAGTGGGGCACGTGTTAAACCACGAGAAAGTATGGATCGAACCAGTAATGGTCGAAATTGTTCAGGGCAATTAGGACTTAAGATAAAAGATGTTCTAAGTATGATTGAGAGTCAGTCGTGACAGTGATTAACCTCTAAAGACTGAGGCAATAACTTATGGAAAAATGGTGATATTTTTTTTACTCATCAGATTTTAAGGAAAACATCTTCACATAAGCTGTGATTGAAATGAGGTAGAAAATTTATTTGGAGGTGGTTAAAATGACATTGACTGTAAGGAAATTTTACTATCAGGAAAGGCCAAAGAGGTGGCCGACACTTTAAAGGTAAGAGGATAATTATAGGCGCTTGTGCCAAAGGAATACAGTGATGATGGTTAAAGCTATGAAGGTTGTATTATGGTTTGGAAGATTGACATTCCTTCTGATGACTGTGCAATACCCAACCGTAATAGTAGTTGGTAAAGGTTTAATTCGTGTAATCGCCATGAGCGGGCTATCTATCTTAGAAGGTACTATCTTGAGATAATCCAGGACCATGTTTCAAAAAGGACTAAACGAACCTTGAGTTAAGTCTTCTATTGAAGGCATATGATTAAGAATGGTATTAACCTGCTATCGTTGCTTTGATTGAAACTCTTCTGCAATTTTATCTACTTCATGTCATGAAGTACGTCAGGATCTGGAGTGTTCTTCATGAATCATGATGGTGATTATGTTAACTCCTTAGAAGATTTGATACGACATGTATGGACTCCGTATGGTTAGATATTAAGATTTCATGGAAAGTGAATGACGACAGTAGGTCAGTGGTGGACCATAGTAATGCAGCAATGATTCTGCGAGTAATGAGCTGATTACAACCGTGAGAGTTGTATTGGAATGGATGTTGAGATTGAGTACCACTAATCGGGTCGTGGTAGTGTATAAGTTATCATTGATAGACTAATTAAGTAGAGTATCTACCTATTGAATATTTATTCCCTCTTATGAAAAGAGTCGTATTACTATATGAGGAAGGTTGCGGTGCAAGCATAGAATTCTAGTAACGATGATGTCTAGAATGAGATCCCAGATTCGATTTTCGATATCGAGGGAGTTTCAAAGGTGATTGTGTATAAGCTCGAGGAAGAGCATGGGTCCATAGAATGATGGACGGAATAGCAAAATATTTAGGCATGTGAAATACGATGCTATAATACTTGATGTTGATATAAATACATATATGTTTTGTTCTCCTATGACAAACCTCTATAGTTCAGAGGTAGATTCCAAGCCAGATATTTTATGGCAATATTTTTTTTACAATTCAATTCTCTTCAGTTCGTTCTTTTCTCTTCTTTTCATTTCATGTAAGCTGAGAAGAACAACCCTTCCAGAAGGGGAGGTATTGCCGAATGACTATCTATCTGTGTGATAGAAGCCTAGTAGGATACCATCTGTTGTTTAATTGCTTGTCAAGTACTAAAGGCTGGCCACCTTCTGTACTAACTATGCAATAAAAGTGTTCATGATCATAGTGATCTCTCAATAAATTCTTTTACTTCTATAGATATCGCTTTCAAAGATGAAGCAGCTGAAAGAAGTATTGTGGGGTATTCGAATGGAAACACATTCGTGATACTAAGGTTGACGTGGTTATTAAAAGGTTATAGAACGCTAACGAGCAAAAGTATAACCAGTATATATTAGGACGGAAGATAGTAACGATTACGAACTGGAAAAGAATGGGTATTGAGAAGCAAAAGCTATGCTAGAAGCTATAATGAGAGTCTGTGCAATAGACTTGAAAGAATTTGGAATGATCACTTAACACGGATTGAGTTTTCTTACGACGATGATGATATGACAGTGTTGAGATCGCCTTAGAGGAACAAAAATGTCGATCTCCCTTATGTTAGGATGAAGTTGTAGAGCGCAAGATGCTCGGACCCAGTGGTCCAAAGGACCAAGGATATAATAGATCTAATCAGAGGACGGCTGGTAGTAGCCCAAGATGGACATGAAGTATGTTGATTTGACACGAAAGGACAAGGAGGAAGTAGGGGACCTAGTGTTGTTATAGGTATCCCTTGGAAAGGAAGGATGAGGTTCGGAAAGAAAGGAAAGCTAAGTCCACAATTGTTGGACCCTTGGATATATTAAGACGTATTGGGAAGTTAGCATATGAGCTAGCCCTACCCCCGAACATGTAGCAAGTCATAACGTGTTCACGTATCAATGTTAAGGAAGTGTAATTCGGATGCCAGATAAATAGGGGCATATGAGCGCATAGACATGCAACCCGACGTAACCTATATGGAGCAACCAGGAAGGGTTATAGAGTAAAAGGAACAAGTGCTTAGGAGAAGGGTTATCAAACTAGGCAGAGTTTGGTGGTAGGACCACAATGTGGGAAAATTTACTCGAGAGTTAGAAAGTGCAATGCTAAGAGAGTATCCCTATTCATTTCTATCTGATTCCGGGACGGAATCCTTTTAAGGAGGGGAGACTGTAATAACCCCAATTTTTGGAAATTTTTGAAACCCTTATGAATAGTGTTTTTGCTGAATGAGAAAACTTTTCATGCCACACTAGTAGGGGTTCTTTATGGATATTCTGAGATTTATTGTACTCTATATGATATAAGTGTATGTAAAGATCGTCAGAATCCAATTCCGAACACTTTGATTTTTCCCGGAAATCCACTAGATACGGAAAGAATTGAGTATAAGGTAACAGGATAAAAAGGATTTAAATTAAAGGATTATAAGAGAGGATCATAAAATATAATGTATTGAGAAAGGTTAAGGAAACCCAAGTAATAAGATCCCGGGTATGATCCCTCAAACGATAAACGAAAAAAGTTAAGCGAACCGTATAACAGATCAGCGGTCATTAGGCAAACAATTAGGAAGTTAATCAAGGAGGTTAGGGATGATGAGGTCATCCAACCAATAAGAAGAGGGCAAGTAAGGGATGATGACATATAAGCATGACATAAGGGGAAGGAGATGTGGTTGATTTAAAACCACACAAAGTCAAGGTTAGAAAGGTAATTACCCAAAAACAAAAAAAACAACCAAGCTAGCCAAAACAAATCAAAGCAAACACAAAATTATTCATTCTTCAACATTGCTCTCGGCTTTTCTTCTTTTCAAAGGAAGAAAAATCAAAAATCAAGTTCCAAGCATTGTTAAATCACAAGGTAATTATCTAAGGTTCCTTGTACATAGATATGGATATCCTATAAGTTTAAGCTTCTAATTCCTTCACAATCTCTTCCAATAAATCAAGGAAGAAGATGGTGAATAGTAACCTTCAAGAAATAACTTTGGTTTTCTTGATTTTTTATGAAAGTTCAAGGTAGCTTAAGCATAGAGTCAA